>NW_027248371.1:321721-643442 GCF_041260155.1 Ptychodera flava
ACAAATTAAGGATACCACATTCTACTTCAAAAATGCATATTTACCGGCCTACCACTTAAGTCGAACATTACCTGCAGACGTGTTCATTTTTAGCCGGATGCCGGCCAAATTGACCGGCTACTTTCGTATTTTGGCCGGCTACTTTTCAGCACTGTTTTGCTCTCTGGCCCGGAAATTCTGGTTTTGATAACAATAATTAGATTTTTTTGGTGGTCTTGCAAGCCGCAGATAATATTTCAGAAGTGCCGATGTGGCTATATGTAGTCTAGCAATTTACGCGGTGAACTTGTTGCTATCACTGTAGTACCGCGGTCAGCGAACGTGTTGTACTGTACACCGTGACTGGGAATCGCTCTCGAGGTCAACCTCGCTCGCCCGATCACAGCCCGAATTATTCCGACGTTCACATCGGGTATAGCCGAAAATTGGACTAACATACAATTACGTTATGCCCGCGAATAGCCGACCATTTCCGAATGAAGCCGACTTTTGTTTCGCTCAAACGCGGAAGAGAAAGTCGACGCTTGAGAGCTTTGGTTTTCTGCGTAAGAGTAGGGCCTAGTCTGATGGGTTTGGTAGGTTTTTGATCAAATCTAAAGCGACCACAAGTTACTGAGTCTCATTTTTCATACTTTCGAAACGCCACGTCAATCTATCCATGGTCGATCACGATGTCAACTCAAGTCGATCAACATCGCGTTTTGTGGAGGGGCCATGGTTGTGTGCATCGCGGAAAAGAAAGTCGACGCTTGAAAACTTTGATTTTCTGACTTTGTCTGTTGGTTTTGGGAGGTTTAGATCAAATCTTAATAAACAAAATATTACTTGGTCTCACTTTTCGTACTTTTGAAACGCTACGTCGATCACAGTGTCAAATTTCAGGTCGACCGATATCGCGTTGTGTGTACTGTGTTACAATTGACTACCGGTGCTTTGTACACACACGGTGTAGTACAGGCTGGCGTTCTCAGTGTCGTTAGTTTGAGGTTTTATCAAACATGAACACTGAAATTTAGCTCTCTTTTCAATTTATTCAACATCAGCAAAAAAATCAATAATCAGCTCGCGGATTCGTTTTATTGTGAAATTAGTACAGTGAATTAAAATCACTGAAAATTGTGTTCCTATAATTCATTGAATTGAATAAACTCTTTGATTTTACTGTATCTTCAATCAAGTTTATTTAAATCAGTAAAACACTTTGTACAGCCAGGCTGGTCAGGATTCTAGCGGATCGTTATCTGGGTTGTGAAAACCCTAGGCCCCATTCTATGATGTATTTCAAAATGTTTGTTCAAGTCATGAGCTAAACATAATTCTACACAACAGTCTGGTGAAATTTTGCTATTATCCTTGTCAACTGAATGCAGTTGACAGGCCCGAGTGATATCAAATTAATTTTTCTGACTTTTTAAAACTTTATCCCTTGAAAACATGTTGTAATTGGCAATGATAATGATTATTCTGTATTCTGAAATGGTCTTTAATACTGTACAAGAATGCATAAAATTACTCCAAAATGTCTTCAAAATTTAAAAATTTCTTGCCCACAGGGACGGGGGACCCCGTCCCTGAAACCCTCCCCCTTTGTGTATGTTGAAATAGCCTTTTATACACTGTATAAGAATGCATGAAATTGCTCAGAAATGTCTTCAAATTTAAAAATAATCCTTAACACTCTCATGCTGAAATGGTCTTTCATACAGTACAATAATGCATGAAATTACTCCAAAATGTCTTCAAATTTTAAAAATTTCTTGCACACAGGGAGGGGACCCCTCCCTTACACCCTCCCCCTGTGTGTATGTTGGAATAGCCTTTTATACACTGTATAAGAATGCATGAAATTGCTCAGAACTGTCTCCCCCCCCCCCCCCCCCCCCCCCCCCGCCCGCCCAGGGAACCTGGTTGCACACAGAAGCTAACCGCCTACTTTTCTGAATTTTCCGCCTACTTCAAAAATTTTTGAGAACCCTGTACCTGTTTTAGGCAATGGTGCATTATCATTGTTTAAATGAATATAAAATATACTTTATGTACAGGGAGCGCTAAAAAGCTTAAAGCTGGTATTTTCCAAATACCTAACCTTTCACCCTACTCCTCTGTGCGTATTCAGCTCAACGGTAGAAAACGTTATATTGGGATTACATAAAAACTACGGTGATGGGTAGATTAAGGAAGGTGACCGTAAATCCAGACACAAAAGTGTTGAATAAAATTTCAAAAGTTGAATCTATATGCAATTCATCAGCAACTGTACACTCTCTTTGTCTTTAAATGTGATGACATTCGTTTTTTCTCTGCTGATATAAATTTATGCAGCATTTCAATGTCATTTATGACTCGTATAAAACCGCTCTCTTGCATATGTTCCTTTGCCAGAAAAATAAAAAAAAACAGTGAGGGTGACAACTGTCCATATGGTTTCAAGCATCTCCAAGAAATGCGTTTCTCCCCATCTTATGTAAACCTCCCGCACCATTAAACTTTGTACTCCCTAAAAATGTCAAAGGTCAGGCCGGCCCTTGCCATAAGCAAACCTTATTTCTACAAATAAAGGTTGGAAATTAACTTGTCATCCAATACGACTCTGCTACAATGGTGTGCACTGATGGAATCTGAAAAGAATCATGAAACCTTATCCCTTTCAATTCGGGATACCTTCTCTCTGATCTCTATTTTTAGTTCACAAAACAATAACGTTTAGATCACTCTTTAAAATAGAGGCACTGACTTTCAGATCTGTATTTTAATAAATAACGTAAGCTTTTCTTCCGTTTCTCTGGAAGCAAATGTAAAGTGTGAAACTGCACTCATGTTGACTGCACCTATCGAGAACTGGCATCAGGGATTAGCCGTCACAAGCAAAACACCTTGACTTTATCTCCATCTCGAGCCTGAACATCTTTTAAAGTGACCGACATCCGTTAGCAGACTGGCCTCTACAAGTAAATGAGGACAGTTTCACTTGTAATCTACTACGACACTGCTACAGTGGGTGTGCGCTGAATAAGAACCCAAAAAATCATGAAAATCCCATCCCTTTAAATTCGGGATACCAACTTTCTGATCATATTTTGGATTCACAAAACTAACTTTTGAATCACTTTTTAATAATAGAGGCACAGACATTCAGATCCCTATCATAAGAATTGTCTTTGTCTTTTCTTTCATTTCTTCGAAGCAAAATGTAAAGTTTGAAAATGCCCAGAAATTATATTGACTGCGCCTTCCGAATTGACGTCAGGGATTTGCCATCATCAGCAAAATACCTTGACTACACCAACATGTCGAGCGCGACGCTGTCCATTTTCGCATAACGAAAATCCTAAACGCAACTGACAAATGTGCGAGACATTAAGTCCGAAATGGGGAAGCATAGTTGTTATTGACACCGACCGACTGGTACAGGGGCGGATGTAATAAACAACTTCAGGATGCCACATTCTACCTCAAAATGCATATATACCTGTGCAACCGCTCGCGTGGAACATTACCTGTGCATGCAATGTGCATTATCATTGTTGAAAATTGAATTCATGTCATCAATATAACTATACTGTATGTAAGTGGAGCACTAAAAATCTGAAAACTAGTAATTTCCAAATACCTAACCTTTCGCCCTATCTTCCTCTGTACGTATGCAGCTCAACAGTAGAAAACTTAATATTGGGGTTACATTCAAAGTATGGTGATGGATGGGTCAAGGAAGTTGACCGTAAATCCAGACACAGAGCAAAAGTATTGAATAAAGTTTCAAAAAGTTGAATCTATATATCATTTCATCAGCAACTGTACTCTTTTTTCTTAACAATGTGATTACATTCATTTCTTCTCCGCTTATATAATATACTCAGTACTTCAATGTCATTTATGATTCGTATAAAACCGCTCGTGGCATATGTTCCTTTGCAAGTAAAATACAAAAGACAGTAGAGGGTGACAACTGTCCATATGGTTTCACGCATCTCCAAGAAATGCGTTCCTACTCTTCTTGTGTAAACCTCCTGCACTATTCAACTTTGTATTCGCGATAACTGTCAAAGGTCAGGCCTGACCTTGCCATGAGCAGACTTTACTTCCACAAATGAATGTGGGCAAATTAACTTGTCATCCAATACGCCACTTCCACAATGGTGTTCAATGAATGCAATCTGAAAAGAATCATGAAACCTTATCCCTTTCAATTCGGGAAACCTACTTTCTGATCTCTATTTTTTAGTTCAAGAAACAATAACGTTTAGATTACTCTTTAAAAATAGAGGCACGGACTTTCAGATCTCAGTTTTAATAACGTAAGCTTTTCTTCCATTCCTCTGGAAGCAAAATGTAAAGTGTGAAACTGCACTCATATTGACTGCACCTATCAGAGAACTTGAAACAGGAATATGCGGTCATAAGCAAAACACCTTGACTTCATTTTCATCTCGATCTTCAACATCTCTTCACATGAACGATAATCTATAGCAGACTTTGCCCCTACAAGTGAATGAGGACAGTTTCACTTGTCATCTACTACGACACTGCTACAGTGGTGTGCGCTGAATAAGAACCCAAAAGAATCATGAAACTCCCATCCCTTTAAATTCGGGATACCTACTTTCTGATCACTATTTTGGATTCACAAAACTAACTTTTGAGTCACTTTTTAATAATAAGCCACAGACATTCAGATCCATATTGCAAAGAATTGTCCTTGTGTTTTCTTTCATTTCTTCGAAGCAAAATGTAAAGTTTGAAACTGCCTCATATATATTGACTGCACCTTCCGTGAATTGACGTCAGGGATTTGCCGTCATCAGCAAAAACCTTGACTACACCAACATCCTCGAGCGCGACGCTGACCATTTTCGCATAACGAAAATCCTAAACGACTGAGACAAATGTGCGAGACATTAAGTCCGAAATGGGGAAGCATAGTTGTTATTGACACCGACCGACTGGTACAGCAGCGGACGGATGTAATAAACAACTTCAGGATGCCTACTCTACCTCAAAATGCATATATACCTGCCTACCACTCGCTTGGAACTTTACCTGTGCATGCAATTATCATTGTTGAAAAATGAATTCATGTCATCAATATAACTATACTGTATGTAAATGGAGCACTAAAATCTGAAAACTAGTAATTCCAAATACCTAACCTTTCGCCCTATCTTCCTCTGTACGTATTCAGCTCAACAGCAGAAAACGTTACATTAGGAGTTACATTGCAAGCTATGGTGATGGATGGGTTAAGGAAGTTTACCTGAAACCAGACACAGAGCAAAAGTATTGAGTAAAGTTTCAGAAGCTTAATGTCGTGCAATTCATCAGCAAATGTGCTGTGTTTCATTACAATGTAAATACATTCATTTTTCTCAGGTTATATAAATTCACTCCACATTCAGTGCGATATCTGATTCGTATTAAACCACTCGCGGCATCTGTTCCTTTGCCAGAAAATCAAAGGAAAAATATTAGGTTTGGTTTGGCCTAAAGTATAAAATAATCCCTCAATAACACATTCAACATAGTCACTGTAATAATCAGAATACACAATTAGCAGTTGACATCTCGATGATTTTGCTATGTTTGAACATAGTGACATAAGTTCTATGAAATAGCAACTATTCCCTTCGGAATAATGAAACTACATTCACTTATACATCGTGATGTTCTGTTTGTGCACATTAAGGCCTCGTTTGTCTGACAGACACTGGTAATGGCTATTCATGTCGTAAAGGAAGAAATTGAAGGTACGCAATCTTCTAACTCCTTCCTACCCAATTGCTCTACATGATATTTGAAGTTCAACAAAACAAATGTTTATTCTTATCACGATCATGGTCGCCGCTACATATAAAAGTGAAAGGAAGGTTTGACACCTTTATATTATCTTCTTTGTGTAGTTTCAACACACTGTATCACTTGAGCCATGCGTATGTAAGCCATGCATGCATATGCAATCTAATTTAAGTTTTATTTCTATAATGGTCAAGGGTCAGGCTAGGATGCTTGCCCGCGCTAACAGCAGACTGCGACGAGAAGTGGATGTAGGCAGATGATATTAGTGACCACTCCGACCCTATTACGCATTTCTATACTGTATAGATCGGAAAAGAATCATGAAGACTCTATCCATTGCAATCAGAGATACGGACTTTCAGGTCTGCATTTTAATAATGGTCATGAGCTTTTCTTCCATTGCTTCGGAAGCACGATGTAAAGTTTACAACTCCACTCGTGTTGACTGCGCCTACAAAGGTTTGACGAAAGTACCCAGGAATTTGCAATCATCAACAACTCACCTTGACCTCTCATACTCGACATTTCAAGTTTTGCGCCTAATTCTTTTGAAAATCTACACTCGCTGGAAGAGCTGAAAATATGGTCTCACAACGAAATCAATACTGATTCAGATACATTCTTCGGACTGAATAAGCTACGGAAGTTGGAATTTCACAACCAATACACAACATTGGGTAAGGATACATTTAAGCACCTGCCCAGTGTACAAGTACTGGACATTTCGATAAATAGCTTCACTGACACGCTATATGGTCCTTTTTCACATCTGATCAATTTATCCAAATTGACGATAGGTACACCTTCTAACTGTGTGAACATCAAACCCTACCACCAGCGTCGCTGTTTCAAGGCCTAGCAAATTTACTAGAACTCAGTATCGAGTGTTTGACTTTGGCAAACGTTTCGAGTGAATCGTACAAATATTTAGTACGTCTTAGAAAAGTACATTTTGAGAAAACCGGTATGACGTGTGAAGATATTGAAAACTTGGCGCCTTTAAAAAGCCTCGAATAATATCGATTTACGGGTTTGATGTGAGAGAAGATTGTAATATTAGCTTCTCACACTTTCCTCTACTTGAAGAAGTCATATTTTTTGTTGAACGTATATATGGTAATGCATTTCTCAAACTTGACTTGACAAGGAACAATTTAAGCGAACTAAACATGTATATAGGTTTCTCAGAGAAAGCCAAGACGTTTCCTTTGTTGTTGATTAGCAAGATATCAAATCTAATAGTGACTGGGGCATGGGGGAGGGACCTACAGACGCTCCATAAATTTCTGTTTGGTTTACAGAAAGTAACCATTGATGTTCTCACAATGAAATCTATACTGGATCTAAATGACCGACACAATCTCACAGAAATGACTTTCAAAGGCCTTGCTTATAGCGATCTGCAAGAATTGGATATATCTGGAAACCTTCTTGGTGCGATCGCTAAAGATTCGTTCATGTGGCTGCCCAAACTTCAAGCTCTGAGTATGGACGACTGTTCCCTTGACGATGATTCTTTCGTCTCACTCAGTGGTCTGTCGATTTTAACAACATTGACACTGCGATACAACAGATTACAAAATTTCGGAAAACTTGTCTCTACACTATCAGAACTGAAAAACCTCAAAAATATTGACGTCAACAAAAACCTTTTCACCGGACAAATCCCTAAACACCTATTTCGAAAAATCGAGCCCTTGTTTTTATCAACCTCAGCCGTAATATGTTCACCTCTATTCATCCCAGAGTTTTATTTTCCTTTCAAGTTGCAACATTTAGATTTATCTGATAACAACTTTGCAAAGGTGCCCGATCAGGCATTCCGTACATTGCAAACTTTAAACACCCTTTTCTTATCAGGTAACCAATTGATTGATCAAGAAACATATCCACATTCATTACAAAACCTTAGCAGCCTCATCACACTTAGGTTAACGTTAGTGGCTCCAGGCTTTTCAAAAGTCAATTTAGCGGACACACCATATCTTGAAAATCTGCATATACACGGACATCAGATCATCCAACAATTGTTTCCAAATGAGATGCGACTTGAACATTTGAGAATTTTAGAAATAGAAAATGTGATATTCACTACAGCGTTCGATACTGGAGTAATCCTGAATACCGGAGTTATAAATTTACAACCGCGGCAATTTCTCAGGTTCTTCTACTGCAAAACAACAATTTTGACCAACTCAACTTCACAAGTTTGAACGACTTTAGAAGCCTCGTAGGATTGTCAGTGACAAATAACAAAATATCAATCATTCATGGTGTACCCGACAAGTTAACTAAATTGGAAACATTATTTTTATCAGGAAATTCTATCACAATTCTGTCATCCGAAATATTCACATTTCTGCCGTTGTTAAGGTTTCTAAGAGTCGAAGGCAATCCTTTTGAATGCTCCTGTAAATTGAAACCATTTAGAGAGTGGCTGAAAAAGGATAGACAAGCCAGGGTTGTTTCCTATTTCGATTTTACTCAGCCGAACGTGTTTGGCTCTAGGGTAACATGTGTTCTGTACCTAAAGCGAAATATGGTGTTCAGGTAGATGCGGTTGAATTCGGGCTTGAATGCAATTTAGCATTCATAGTTTCGGTTCCGTTGGTGTGTGTCTTTGTCGCAGTTCTTACTACCGCAATTTTGGTGAAACGGTTCCACTGGCACTTGCACTTCGCATACTTCCTCATCAAGCTCAAACTGGGTGGATACCAACTCCAAAATAACGACGAAGAACAGCCAATGAACAAACACTATGACGCATTCGTTGTTTACAACCAACACGACAGCGATTGGGTCATACATGAACTGGTTCCTCATCTGGAGAATATTGATCCGCCAACTTTCAAACTCTGCATACACGAGAGGGATTTTTTACCCGGCAATGATATTTTTGAAACATTCTGGACAGTATCGAGCAAAGTAAGAAAACCATGCTGATACTGTCTCCTCATTTTGCTGCGAGTGAATGGTGTTACTTTGAAATGAGGATGGCACAAAGTTGTCTATTTGAAGAGAAACGAGACATCATTGTAATGATATCACTGAAAAGAATCCCTGATGCTGATATGCCTCGTATTTTACGCAATATTTTACTGACCAAAGTTACCTTGAGTGGCCTGAAAATGAAATTGGTAGGAGGCTGTTCTGGGAAAAGTTGAAATTCGAATTGCGATCAGACAGTAGGGTAAATAGAGTGGCTAACCTCTAATAATAATACAAAATTATCTACAAAGACCTTTCTGAACGGTGTTAATGTACGAAGCTTAGATGAACATCAATTTGACAGACCATTGAATGAAGTAAAATGTTTTAGTATTGCCGTTCGCTTATTCAAATGAGGAAGTCACCCGGCTACAATGATTTCACTTAATGCTTTTGTAAGAAATGTCAGTCGATTTATGCATCTCACATTTATTGGTCAACTTAATATTTTCAAAAGTGGTACACTTCAAATTTCACATAAGAAAATACGTCTGATTTACTAAAGAACTGGCATTTAAGGGTTTTGTGATCAGAAAATAAGATTTTGGCTAGCTGAGATTTTCGTCAAATGATTGAGTTGTGTTTTATTAGCAACCAAATGTTTATCATTTGAGCTATAATCGATATATCATTTACGCGGGATTCTTTTACGTATTCATGTTTGGAGTATTTACGAGATTTTTCGAAAATATTGAACTTCAGCGAAGCCTTTCGAATGTAGTATATATGACAGGACTTCCTGTAATACCAAGAATAGTGGATTGGTGACACTTATATAGATTGGTACCGATCGTATTTGTCGTCAAAGGAACTAAAATTTAAAAAATTGGAAAACACCTTTAATTCAGTTAGAAAGATTGTTTTTAGGTTTACTATTTGCCACCTTGAGACACTGATTGACTTCAAGTTTCGTTTTGTGTTTTGCCATTTTATGTACATTTTCTTCAAGTTTTTTTGGTATTTGCCACATTTGAATTTATTTGATGTCATATTACATAGATTGTATTCAAGTTTACTTTACTGTGCTTGTCACATTTTTTACATGGATTGTGGCCATGTTTGGTTTACTATTTGCCACCTTGTAACTTAAACAACATTGTCTTCAAGTTTGATTTACTATTTGCCACATTTAGATAGATTGTATTATTGTAGTTTGGTTTGTTTACTACTCATCTTACATGAATTGTGTTCAAATTGGTTTACTACTCATTTTGCAAAGATTGAGTTCAATTCTAGTTACTATTTGTGTTTGTCACATTTGCGTAGATTGCCTTCAAGTTGAGAATTTCGTTTACTGTTTATAATATTTTAAATGAATAGTTTTCAAAGTGGCTGTTTGTCACATATTGATCATTGCATTGAACTTCTTAAAATTTCTGAAATATGCCACCTTTTATAAACAGACTTTCTTTTGAAATGGTTTTGTCAGTGAGAGATTACTATTTTGCAACACTTTCATATAAATTTTGGTTTACTGTTCGCCTTCTGTTTACATAGATGTCTTCAAGTCTGATCAAATGTATAAACAAATTGTTTTAAAGTTTAGTTTACTATCTTGATACACAGATTGACTTTAAGTTTTGTTTTGTGTTGGCCTTTTGTCCCATTTGACGTAGATTGTGTTCAAGTATTGATTACTCTTGTGCTTGTAACATTTCACATCGACGGTGTTCACGTTTGTATTTGCCAACTGTTTATGCAGATTGTCCTCAAGTTTCATTTTCTGTTAGCCACATTTGTATAAATTGTCGTTAAGTTTGGTTTGCTATTTTCGCATTAGTGTTCATGATGTTTTGAAGAGATTTTTAAAAGTTTGGTTAACCTTTTGCCATATAATACACAGATTATCGCAAAGTTTCGTTTAGCGGTCGACCATATTTTAAATACATAGTTTTCAAGTTGGTTTACTTTTTCAACATAATACACAGATTATCTCCAAGTTTCGTTAGTGGTCACCATATTTTTAAATAGATAATTTTCAAGTTTGTTTCACTTTTTCAACGTAATACACAGATTGTCTTCAAGTTTCGTTTAATGATCACCATATTTTAAATACATAGTTTTCAAGTTTGGTTTCCTTTTTGCAACGTAATACACAGATTGTCTTCAAGTTTCGTTTAGCGGTCATTATATTTTAAATAGATAGTTTTCAAGTTTGCTGTACTTTTTCAACATTATACACAGATTATCTCCAAGTTTCGTTAGCGTTACCATATTTTAAATACATAGTTTTCAAGTTTGGTTTACTTTTTCAACATAATACACAGATTATATCCAAGATTCGTTAGTGGTCACCATATTTTAAATAGATAATTTTCAAGTTTGGTTTACTTTTTGTAACGTAATACATAGATTGTCTTCAAGTTTCGTTTAATGATCACCATATTTTAAATACATAGTGTTCAAGTTTGGTTTACTTTTTCAACATAATATACAGATTATATCCAAGTTCCGTTAGTGGTCAGCATATTTTAAATACATAGTTTACAAGTTTGGTTTACGTTTTGCAACGTAATACACAGATTATCTCCAAGTTTTGTTTAGTGGTCACCATATTTTAAAAAGATAGTTTTCAAGTTTAATTTAACTTTTATCAAATAATACACAGATTGTCTTCAAGTTTACAGTTCACCATATTGTAAACGTTGTTTTCAAGTTTGGATTACTTTTTTCGCATAATACGTAGATTGTCTTGAAGTTCTATTTACATTTCACCATATTTTAAATGATCATTTTCAAGTTTGTTTTCCTATTTATCTTTTTTAATGATTGTCTCTTAAGGTTCATTTACTGTTTGCTACTTTTTACGGAGACAGTCTTCCAATTTGGATTTATGTTTGTTACAGGTTTGCTTACCGTTCACCACATTTTACATATTGTATGTCTTTAAGTTTCATTCACTGTTTTGCACATTTTACATACACTGCCTATAAGTTTGGTTTACTTGCCTTACTTTTGTATTGATTTATTTTTCAACATGTTCGATCTACTTCTTGCTATATTTTGACAGATGGTATATTGCAGTTGGGTTTACGATTTGCACAATTTCTCGAAAGGTCTTCAATGTTTGTTTATCTACGATTTGAACCCGGGAATTCTACATATAAAATATTACTTTTCTGTATAAATTGACAATTTGAATAGGAGTTATAGCTGACATTTCGAGAATTCAAAAGATGCAATAGGTTTGTATATTCCAACCCAATCAGATTTACCCAACACGATATACATTTGTATTTGTTAAAAGAATTCAGCAAAAGATTGATAAAGTGGGAGCGCTTCGCAAGTCCCTCAACGCGAGAACAGAGCAAGAAATTTAGAAGGGCACACTTACTATACGTCTTTTAATTTGGAATAGAAATCAGAATCACAAATGACATGGAAAGGGTAGATACATGATAACGAGGGTCATACCAGTAATGAAATTCAAAAGTGAAAGGTGTGTGGTACTTACAAAGTGATTTCAGGAAAGTATTTGCGACGGATTTTCACAGAGAAAGGAATACTCAGTATTGTTTTAGAGTTATCAATTAGCTAAAGTTTGCAATTGGTATAAGTAAATTTCACTAAAGAGAGAGAAAATAGTTAAGATTTTTTATTGGCTTCCATCCATAATAAAGGAGTTATGAATTTGTTATTATTGTAACGATGTGTTCAATAAAGTAATTCTACTCAGAGTTCAAAAAAATCAATTTGAAAAGGGATCTGTGATATTAAATAAATCTTGTCCAAAATCTGTAATGTCGATGAAAATGTTGTTGCCTCGAAAGGGCTGTCTCCTTAATATTTACAAATCTCGTAATGAACATGGACAGCATACCTGAAAAATCAGCCAAGTATGGTTTACAGCCTCACGTCAAGGAGTGATAGCGCTAGCAGAGTGACCACAGGCTTTTAAAGAGCGCCACCATTACAGTGTGGCATTAGAATAGTTTTTCCTCCTGCCCCATATGGTAGGGAAGCCTGCGATAGAAATGGGCAGGTGACCGGACAATAGCGTACGAATACTGTGTCGAACTCAGTCACTGAAGAACGTCTCTTGTCAACCTCAAGAAAGTAAGAACAATATCCTCCAAATTTTGAATTATAATCAAGCCAGGTTCCACTGGATGGTAATCAGTCGCATTTTCCCATTACTTTTGTCAAGTTCCAAATTCGCCTTCAGAAATCACTGCGGCCACAGAATGACCATAATCAAAAAAACTTCTGCTTGCATATGTAAAAGACTAGAAACAAAGATAGTCAACTCTGTCTTACCGCATATAACCAAGAGGGAAACAAATTTTCCATCTCTCTCTCTCTCTCTCTCTCTCTCTCTCTCTCTCTCTCTCTCTCTCTCTCTCTCTGAGAGTGGCTGCCCTTCGTCACCTTTCTCTAGAATGATGTTCATTAGTCTGCTGGGTGGTTTCTACGGATTACTCATTAGTTTGGTGTTCTCTCTAAAGATTTCCCCATTTGCCACCACACCTCTCAAGACCATCAATCTCCGCCAGTCAGGCGTGTTCATTTTCGATTACCTTCTGCTTTCTTTCAAAAGCCTTCTGTTCTCGCCGCAATAGTTTCATCTTTTCATCTTTGTAACCACACCCCGTACAGAGAGCTAACTGGCTTATATAACTTGCAATGCTTCGTGCTCGATCCTTTCCGATTATAAGATTTACAAACTCTCCCATGCAACTTTTGACAGCAGAGTATTGTACACGCAATTTAAGGTGGCACTCCCACTTGGTAAGATTTTTAAAACACATTTTTAATGCCAACGGTCGATATTTGACGTGGCATCTGCGCGCGGATCGCTAGATATCGATAAAAACATGTCCTCAAAAGGTAAACAATTCCGGTGGCCCGTCTAAACTCTGCTTCCGAACATCGAACGTTCGGAAATGGGGCCATTTTCAACCAGCAGAGCTATCAACCAAGGGTAGAAAATATGGTGTTTTTAATCGGGTCCATACTAACAACGTACGGCACCCAGTCATCTACTAGCGGATAAGTTATAAAGTGACAAACCGCTTGGCCAAATCCTTCAGGATGCCACACTATATTACAAAACGTATGTATACGCTAAATGTACATTTAATGTGAATTATCACTGTTGACATTTCCATTCATGTCATCAAAGAAATATGGCTATATGTATACAAGGAGTGTTTATAAACTGAATTTTAGTAATTCCAAATGCCTCAAACTCTAAAGATCAGCAGTTTTTCTTTGTTCTGCGTCCAATTCTGCTGGTTCCGTCCAATTCTGCCGGTTTTGACAGTAAACTGATACATGTAAGAAGATATCCATGAGGCCAGATGAAGAGGAAAACTATTGTTCAAAATGCAAAAATAGCGTAACTCTGTCTGAGGCAAGCGGTTTGTCACGCTAGTAGATGACTGGGTGCCATACGTTGTTAGTATAAACCCGATTAAAAACACCATATTTTCTACCCTTGGTTGATAGCTCTGCTGGTTGGCATTTTTTGTCCATGAGGCTGTCTTTAGCCCAGTTTAAGCGATATATTCAGTGCTTCGATAAAGTTTGTTTGCGATGTGTGATAATAGACTTACGAGTGTGAGTGCTTCCTGAACTCTACAGCGTTCGGAGGTGTCGCGGTAAGAAAAATTGTAATAACTTAGCTCGCTTGTTGAATCACTCATTTTTGAGAGTGGGGATTTGACCGAGCAGTTTCGTCTTTGGCTTCCCCGCCAGGTGACTTGGTGCCTACTTTGTTAGTTCGAACCAGATTGAAACTTCGCCGTATTGTTTATTGCATTCATTGTCGTACCATTCGATCGGTTGGGGTCACAAACAGCAATGCTTCCCCTTTCGTCAGCCGGTTTACTAGTAATTATTATGCCACTCACGTTTTAAAGTTGTGTTAGGGATTTCTGTTCATCTGTCGATAAATTGTCCCAAGATTTGTTAAAGTACAGAGAGGGTTTAAAACTTTCGCTTTCCACAATGTTGAGGAAGCTCTTTACTAAAAAGAGATACTGTTGATCTGCTTTTCACGTTTAGGTTGATCGTAATGGGATTTGTCCCAGTGAAATGTCCTGGTGTTAGTTTCAGTCTGGTCTGTCTTTCCCTTTATACCGATGTTTGCATGTATACTTCCGTTTTACTCTTCGACTAAAGCAATACTTGTTTGGTATGAATATGTTAATAATAAGCAAAAGCAATTTTCCTTCTGGTACTTTAACAGAAAAGAAGCCGATGAACATTACAGTTGTTTTAATTTCATTACAAACTAATTCGCATTTTATTTTGACAGTGCCTTTTTTTCCTTTCAAGTGTCGTCATTTTTTATCGTAAGCGAAAGATGACTGAGAAAAATTAATGTCATGGCCAAAAAGTCACAAGGCTGCCTGTAGGACTAAGTCAGTTTCTTGAAATCGAATGGTTTGAGTAGATATAAAAGTAGGCCTGTAACTGACAAATATTGAATCATGACCTTTCTGTTCCGTTCAAATAATACAAGTAACAAAATACAACAGCACGTACCTTGGGCGTTTACCAGTCCAATGCCTTCTGACATCTTCCCCTGGACATTCTCTGGAGCTCCCTCATAGGCCAATCCACGAGCACTGTCGTCAGTACGTTCGAACGTTTACAGTAATGCGATCAAGTATCCGTTGTTGTTCTTGTGTTGTTAGTTAACAATGAAACATTCATTCATTCATTCATCATACAATCATTCATTCATTCATTCATTCATTAATTCATTCATTCATTCATTCATTCATTCATTCATTCATTCATTCATTCATATTTATACTGGGTACATCCCTCAGTCACAAATGTAATGGACCAGTATAAAATAAAATACATTAACTCAAGAAAAGTTAAAAGGGAATAAAGGCAAAAACATAACAAGATAGAACAAGTAAAATCACATGGCAGACCAAAAAATGATACATGTACAATAAAATCAGCACTATCAATAAACTACACAAAATCACATAGGAAGATGTTTCTTAAGCATTTGTTTTAAGTTTCACTTTGTTTTTATTTCGGAATATTTTTTAAAATCAAACATAAATTTTGTATTTTTTTATATTGATTAAACAAACTAAACATTTAGTACTCATTTAATCGGAAGCATTCCCGGTCACCACCAAATAATTCTCCTTACAAGGTAACGGCGCCGAGAAACGCCTGTTTAATAGTCTTTCGTCTGTCTACCCGCCTTGGAGGCACGTAAAAGCAATCGGTCGCATTTCAATCGATTTTAATGGACTGGTCAGTTTCTTCGGCCTGAGGGGACCGGTGGATTATTTTTGCCGACGTCAAAAAGTGGCTGACCCCCCCATTCCAAATTTTGAAAACAGGGTGACCCCCCATCTCAACTTTCGAAAACAGGGTGACCCCCCTGCACGCGACAACTGTAAAAGAAAAGGTGGACATTAAATACATATATATATATATATATATATATATATATATATATATATATATATAATATATATATATATATATATATATATATATTATATTTTACATTACATTTATATTTAACAGTCATTCCGTGAATTTAATGAAATTGTTGACATGTCAGTTGTAAGATAGGAATTTCAAAGTGTCAATCTTGAAGTTTGAATACAGTACATTTTGAATGAGTTGTGAATGTATTTCACATTTTCTATGCTTAACCAGATGTCCTGAACAGAAATGGATGTCAATCATTAATATCAAAGAGGAAAAAGCAGTAAATCAAAAATTTTGATGGGTGTTAAGACTTGCCAGCCATCCAATTAAATCTCTTGAGGAGCCATAGAGAGGCATTTTAGCTAAATCTGATGTGTGCAGTGTCTGAGATGACCTTTTCTTGTAACATTGAAACCATAAAAGCACAGCTAATAATGACAAAAACTGCCTTTTTAACTGTTATTTTGGTCATAAAAAAGCATCATTCTACAGAAAACCTGAGACACAAAGGAAAACAGTTGCATCAATGACAACGAAAGATATCTTGTCATTTTTCTATCTCTAAAATAAGTCACTTTATCAAATATATATTGTGAAATATCTGTGCATGTTGCTTTCTCATACTGAATTCTCATACAGAGAACAGAAAAGTATCAGGAATTTGTCATGCTTTTCATATGAAATGCAGATTTCATAACGGTACACTTTCACTTAGCAAACATCAAGATATCTCTGGCATATATCTCTGATTTATTAAAGTATGGCGCCCGAAGGGCGCGGAGAAAAATATGAAACATCCTGATATCTCTGATATATATGTCTTGTATATTAAAGTCATGCACAGGAAGGGCGTGCTGAAAAATGTCTGATATATTAAAGTAATGCGCTCGAAGAGCACGCTGAAAAATATTAAACATACAGATATCTCTGATATATGTATGCCTGATATGTTAAAGTTGGGCGTGCTGAAAATATGTCTGACTATTAAAGTTCAAAATGCAACTGACACGATGCATTTTAGGCAATGATGAGCCTGTGTCGAAATTCAAAAACACACTGACCCCCCCCCCCTATTGAGCATTTCAAAACATGGTGACCCCCCTTTCACCAAAGTCAAAAACAGGGTGACCCCCCCCCCCATGAATCCACCGCCCCCCCCGGCCGAAGAGACTGACCAGTCCCTTAGCATCTTTTTTTTCGTGATTCGTCAGTATCATCAGCCTAAGAACCCAGGACATACCCAAACTTTGTGTACCGCCAGTTTACCTTCCATATTTACACATGGGAGCTCGTGCTAAAAGCGATATAAGCCAGGTATTCTGTCTGTTGGCAGCATATCATATCGATATCTCTATATCGTTTGGATGAAATTCTTATATCACATTTGCAGTACACATTTGCATTTCTAATCTACCTTCTTGAGCCAATTCCAATAATATCAATTTTCACATATTCATATATCACATATTTCACATATTAATGCACATATAGCGCTAGTTTAGTAGGAGGAAAAATTGTTGATAGTTTACCCTATAGACTTCCATGTATAGTAAAATGACAATTTAGCTTTTGTCTGGGGTGATGTCCAGGCCTATGCTGACTTTTAAACCGTGCAGCATACTCATGTAACTAGTTTGTTAATTTGGGGCCACACATTTGAAGAAGGTCGTATTTCACACGATGGACCTGCCTTGATATCTCCCAGCCAACCCCTCGTAATAATTGCGAGCTCCAGTGGAAACATAAATTAATATTACATATTTTGCAAAGTAATCCTTTCGACTCAGCATAAAGAATTACAACCATAGTCCAACAACGCTGGAATTAGTGTTCTGTTGAACGTAAATTGGTGAGGCAGAGTCAAATACTTCTAGTCTTTGACATCAGCAAACAAAAAATGCTTTGGTCAAACGTATGTGTATTCATTCTGTGTCTTGTTTCAGGACCGTCCAAAATAATGCCAAGATGCGATATATTACCATAATGGGATCGAGGCTTGAATTGAATTCAATATTTGGAAGAAAATGTTCTTTCTTGCTTTATAAAGTGCATAACGTGCTCTACCCGTCACGAGAAGTTTGGTATTCCACAAACAACTTTCCCCATAGAGCCCTATGGCCGTATAACTTTTCGCCGAGGCTGCTGGATAATTTTGGAGCTTATGCGCACATGGCTTACGACCTGACTTGACCCCGCAATATCCAGCGAATTTCAAAATCAATAAGTAAACAATGGCTGGCGACGGCAAATCATTTCGCGTTGTCCCATTGATAAAGGCAATAGAGAACAAACGGAAAGCCTCAACAAAAAGACTGCAGCAGTCGGATAACTACTTCCCAGCAGAGGTAAATCGAATTGTGCAGCGTGAAAAAGTTTTCAGAGGTAATTTGTGGTCGTAAGCTTATGCTGACGATTTGCCGTACGCACACGTACGTACTGCCATGGGGGGGAGGGGGCAGGCATAGCCGTGTCAGCATGGAGATATGCTTCTCCTCAGAGGGTCTATCACCGCTCACCTCCTCCATTTTCTAGGTCAAACAAGCCAATCCTATTTGTCAAAAGACGGAAAATAGGCTATGCATAAAATCCCGTTCCATACATTTACAGTCGCGTTCCCGACTTGGTTGTGGGTGGAAATGTTAGGTGATGTATTCAGGTCACTGGGAAAATTAGCGGTTTCCACATGAAAAATCTCATTCATCTTCTCCAGGTCCTCTAAAAAGGACAGAAAAAATGCCCAGAAAACTTCGGAAAATCACAAATTTTTGAGAGCGATTTTCAAAAATATGTAATTTACGGAAGAAATAACAGAATTCCACCGGGTTTTCATTGTTTACAAGGTTGTCTTTCTATCTTGTGATTTGCGCATGTGCATAATGTTTTCAGCCAGTTATTTATTCAGAATCGAGCGTGATTCCAAGACAAGAAAAACCTGTCCGCATGAGCCGATCGCGGCGCTCCACAAAAAATGACGTCATGCGCATTAACCTCCCCCCGATGGAAAGTTATACGGCTATAGGAAAGTTGTTTGAGAATTTCCCGAGGGTATTTCAACTGTTTGTCATACTTTAACAAATGGTGGCGCATGTGGCGCTATTTAAAATGCTGCATTAGTAGAGTACAGCATTCTAAGAGCGCCACCGATACGTGAAGTAGGGTTGCATGTTAATATATACTGAGGCACGATATCTTTCTTGGCTGGTTATTTTTGTGACGAAACGATTCTTCTGCAACACCAATCGTACTGTTATTTACAGATTTTCAGGGTATTTTTGTGAATTCTAAATGAATCATGCTCATATTTAAAAGAGACAATATGAGCAAGATTTAAGTGTAAACATTCATGCATATATGTATATGTATATATTGACTACGTAGCCACAATAATAACATAATGTGATAACTGTTTATTAATTGCGAATACTGATGAGACATATCTTTGTTAATATCTCGTTCTTAAAATGGAATTCACAGATTACATTTCAAAATATTGCCCTGCCGGTAATTCTAAGATTTTACAAATAATTTTTGGTGAAAATCCAGATAATTTTAATAGAACAATACACTTTGCAACGTTCACATGAACGATGGTCGACTATTCCAGTAGAACAGGTTGAAGTCGTTAGACTGGTTAGGCATCATTTGAAAGGTTGACTTCCGATGAAATCATTTAAATTTGTGTTGAATATCAGGCCGAACATTTTGGAAGTATCCACATAGTTTAGTTTCAACATTTAATTTAAGATTACAATCTTATTTAAATATTCAAAACTATTTTGATTCGAACCCAAACTAAAGAACCAATTCCATATATATTTTTGTTGTAGTACTACCTCGTACATCTTAAAGACAAAATATTTTAAGTATCCATTTCAACGAAAACAAAATGTTATATACTTAGAATTGCGCACAAGATGTCTGTGACCTTTTCTACAATGTTTCAACACATAGTAAATCAAACTGCAATGATTTTTTGTGAAATGTAGCAACTTGTAAACTATACAAACTTCAAGACATCCTTTATATAAGGTGAAAAATAGTAAACGAAACTTCAAGAAAATCTACGTAAATGGTCGCACATGATAAGCTGCAGTTTATGTAAAACAAAGGCGAATAGCAAACCATAAGTCTGTAAGACATCTAAACATTACAAGAGGCGGAAAATAGTAGAGCAGACTATAGGCAAGCTATGTAAGAAGGCGGGAAATAGTAAACCAAATTTTAGGACTGTCTACGTAAAATGGTGACAAGTTCTAAACCAAACTGCAATACAGTTTTATGTAAAGAAACCAGACTGTAAGACATTCTACAGGTAAATTGATGCGATAAGGTAAACCACGCTTCAGTACAATCGGTGAACAAAATGGCAAATTGTAAAACAAAACTTCAGTACAGTCTACGAACAGAGGAGGCAAACAGGAAACAATTCATAAAGAGAATTTCCAGATAATTTAAAGGTGGGTTACTATGGACAAAATTTGGCAAAACAATAACAACTCTGAAGAAAGTGATAATAATTAATTGAGTTATTATTTATTCTTGAAACCTCATAATTGTTCATAAATGTCGATCGACGTTTCTTATAAGCTTACTATACGAGGGAAAGGAGTACATAGATATGAAAACCCAATGAACTCTAAATCAACAAAACGATTGTCCATTTTGTATTCTTCACAAGTGAATTGTGTTGTCCTCTATATTTAATCTTGGTTTCCGTTTGAATTTTCACACCGTGAATTGTGGTCTACATACACTCTGAATTTCCTAACAGGTTAAGTCTACTTTTAAAACTACTATATGTGAATTGTGTGGCTCTTAGTTTACCGACCGAACTAGCTTCACTGTAATGTCTTTATTAATTTTAACCTAATTTCAAATATTGTTGACATATATCCACTATCTCTTCTACTTTACCTACAGTCTCCAATTTTGCACGATTAATAGTGCTGTCTACCATCTGCTCGATTTTCTCTTCCTCTTTCTAAGCCTTGCTTTTTTGTAAGTTAGCCTGAGACACAACATACATATTTATACCATTATTCTACATGGTACTAAAAATTCCGCTTAAAAAGATTAAACTTCGTTCAAAAGTACTCATTTAAACGTAAAATTGTAATACATCTCGTATAATATCGCAGAACCTACATATAAATGTCCTTGCAAAGTAAATTATATATCAATGTTTAGATATATTGGTAGATATTTGCCAAAAAATCTCATGACTTGACTTACTTGTCTTGCTATCATTTGTCCAATAAGATCGTGATTTACTAATGGTGGTAACACGCACTTGAATCTGTTAGCTACAATCTGAGCCAAAATAGTATAATCTTACACAAAACCGCTACGAGATGCCATTTCTACAGAGAGCCTGATTCATATGCTTATGTAACGAAGTTGAGGCCTCTTCTCTTTGTGAAATGTCAAGTGTACCTCGATTGTAGCGTCACGTCACATTAAGGTCAATGAGAGGTGTGGACCTACATTTATCATAATATCTGCAAAAAAAACTAGACCAGGTGACTTTGTCACTTGACACCCTTCAGAGTATCTATATACTCTGTTTCAGTCATTTGTCAGTCACATAGCTAGTTTGATATCCATCTAAAGTGTGTTCATTCAAACCAATAAGAGAGGTCTCCCAACTTTTTATCTAGAGGTTAGCTACTCTGTTCACGCTGCTGTCTGATCTCAGTTCCCCTTTCAACTTTTCCCAGAACAACTTCCTACCTATTTCATTTTCGGGCCACTTAAGATAGCTTTTAGTCAGCAGAATATTACGTAAGCTAGGCATACTAGCGTCGGGAATTTTTTTTAGTGATATCATAACAATTATATCTCGTTTCTCTTCAAATAGACAACTTTGCGCCATCCTCATCTCAAAGTAACACCATTCACTCGCAGCAAAATGTGGAGATAGTATCAACATGGTTTTCCTGCTTTGCTCGATGCTGTCAAGAATGTTGTCAAAAATATCCTTGCCGGGTAAAAAATCCCGTTCGTGTATGCAGAGTTTGAAATTAGGCGGATCAATATGCTCAAGATGAGGAACCAATTCATGTACGACCCAATCCCTGTCATGTTGGTTGTAAACAACGAATGCGTCATACTGTTTACTGATTGGTTGTTCTTCGTCATTGCGTTGGAATTGGTATTGCCCACTTTCAGTTTTATGAGGAAGTATGCAAAATGCACATGCCAGTGAAACCGTTTCACCAAAATGGCTGTGATTACAACTACAGCAACGAAACATGCTAACGGTAATGAAACTATGAAGACTAAATTGCATTCAAATCCGAGTTCAACCGAATCGACTGGTACACCATATCTCTCTGCAGGTAAAGAACACCTGTTAGGCGTCTTTCATCGCAAGTGAACAATACCGTGACTTGTGTATCTTTTTTCAGCCAATCTCTAAATGGTTTCATTTTACAAGAGCAGTCAGTGGGATTTTCGAAGAGTACTAACAACCACAACGAAGACAGAGGTTTGAGTATTTCCGGTGACAGAACCATGATAAAATTTCCTGACAAATCCAATTTTTCTAATTTAGTTAACTTGTCGGGCACGCCATGAATGATTGATATTTGGTTACTTACCACTGACAACTTTACGGGGCTTCTAAGCTCGTTCAGACTTGTGAAGTTAAGTTGGCTAAAATTGTTGCCACACAGTTCAAGAGTTCTGAGAAATTGCCGAGGATGTAAATTTATCGCTTCGGTATTAAGTATAAATCCAACTATGTCTGTCATGGTCGAAGTTCACATATCGTATGATTACATTTCTCAAATGTTCAAGTCTGAGGTTTTCTGGGAAGATTTTGCCGGCTATAGTACCCCCATGACTAGGTACAGTTAAACTCTCAAGATGTGGTGTATGCGCTAAATTGATAGCTGAAAAGTCAGCTGTCTCCAACGTTAACGTGAGTGTGGTAAGGCCGCTGAGGTTTTGTAATATGTGATTATTTGGAACAGCTGGTTGATGTAACAATGTGTTACCTAATAACTCAAGACTTTTTAAATTTGCATTGTATGAAATGTTCCATCAGGCACCACTTGTAAGTTGTTATCAGATAAATCTAGGTGTTTCAAATTTGAAAGAAAGATAAAACTTTTTGGATGTATAGAGTTTAAACTTGTTGCCACTGAGATCGACAGAAACAAGGGCTCGATTGTTCTTAAACACGTGTTGAGGTATCTGCCCAGAAAACAGATTTGTGCTGACATCAATATTTCTCAGGTTTATCACTTCTGATAGCGCAGAGACAAATTTTCCGAAATTTTGTAATCTGTTGCTTTGAAGTGTCAATGTTGTTAAAATTGACAGGCGACCGAGTGATACGAAAGAATCATCATCGAGGTAACAGAAATACATGGGAAAAGTTTTTAGTTTTGAAATAAAATTTGTAGCGATTGTACCCAGAAGGTTATCAGATATATCCAGTTCTTGCAGATTGCTGTTAGCAAGGCCCTCAAAAGTCTTTCTGTAAGATTGTATCGGTCGTTTCGATCAAGTATTGAACTTACTGTAAGGACATCAATTGTTACATTTTGTAGACTAGTGAGAAAATCCTGGAATGTCTGCTTGCCTATTACTGTTTTCTTGATAATTTTCAGCTTTGACACAATGCTGATCCTCAACGAGGGATATTTCTTGGCTTGCCACAGTAAGAATTGCGAATCGAGATTTAGTTGTTTCAAATAATTCTTCGACAGGTCAAGCTTTGGAAACTTGCTACCATTTGTACGTACAGTGTAGAATGTGACTTCTCGGAGCTGTGAAAAGTGTGCAAAGTTGATATTGCAGTCTTCTTCTACATCCAACTGGGTAATCGATATAATTTCAAGTTTTTTAAAGGCTTCAAATTTTCTATATCCTCACAATTCATACGGTTTACGTCATTTTAAGATTTATCAAATATTTGTATGATTCGCTCGAAATGTTAGCAAACGTCTGACCGGCAACTCGGAGTTCTTCTAAATTGCCCACGCTTTGAAAGAGCAACGGTGGTAGCAAGATGGGATGTTCATCAGATTGAATAGGCGTGTTAATGCTCAACGGACTAGATTTTCCATATTGGGAAAGGACTATCTGAGGTGTTCATGAAAGTCTTGATGCAAATGTTCAGTTCTTTTAGATTGGGCAGGTGTTTAAATGTATCCTTACCGAATGTTACGCACCCTTCACCAAGAAGGTTCAACTTTCGTAACTTGTTCAATCCAACAAATGCAGCAGAATGAATATCTAGATCGTGATCAAACCTCACAGTCAGCTCCTGCAGCGAGTGAAGATTTCTTAAAGACTCCTGCGTAAGGCCTTTGATGTAGTATAAGGAGAGGTCAAAGTGAGTTGTTGATGATGGCAAATCTCCTGGGTACTGTCGTCAATTTTCGGTAGCCACAGTCAACACGGGTGGAGTAGTAAACTTTACATCCCGCTTCCGAAGCAAAGACAGAAAAGTTCAATGCCATCATTAAAATGCAGACCTTAAAGTTGGTTTCTCTGACTAAAATTGATAGTGTCTTCATGATTATTTTCAAACCGTTTATAGCATATACGGGGCTGACAGTGTTGTAGGGGTTGATAGTCACAAATGCCCGCAAACGCTTGTGAGCACAAAGTCTACTCTTAACGTGATTTGATACACATGTCCCTTGGTCGTCGGAGGGAATAGAAATATAAATCAGGCCGGAGTTTTATAGTGGAGTTTCATACCGGATGCGAGAGACAGCGTTCTTTCGTGACATATGTTGAAAGGTCATTCAGAAATAGCACCAGGAAACGAAGTGTCAAACTGCAGATTAATGTCAAATTTAAATGGTCACCATTTTGGTGGGGGTTTGTCTCAGATAATGAATTTGGCTTCAAAGGAAGCCCGGCACTGAAATGTACAGCTTCCTTTTAAAAGAAACTATACACTGCTATGACGGTTCAGAATTTGTTTTGTCTCGATAATGTCGGAGATGTATATGACAGAGTAAATCACATTACCTTTATGAAAGACATCCTGTCCGTTTGCTCTGCTTTTGGCTTTCGTCCAAAAACTTTTTGTGTTTGCATTTTTGTATGCTGTTTCTTCCTCTTTAATGTACAAAGGAGGTTCGGCAAGCAGGAATCATGTCACATTGCCACTCCTCCTTTTAAATATATGTGGGTGATCTATATGAAACTTTGTCTAGCTATGGTATTGACTGTTAAGTGGGGGGATGTGGTTATGAATAATGTGTCATATGCAGATGACATCTATCTGTTTAGGCCATCTGTCAAAGATATGGGAGGAGTTGTACTTGTTTGTGAGCAATATGCTGCATAAACCATGATGTGTCATACAATGTAACGGGTGTGTGTGTTTAAATCTATTGATAAAACTTTATAATATAAACTGCCTGCAGTCATGGTAAGTGGTCACATAATGAATCTATAAATAAACCTATTTACTCGGGCATGTCTTTACATATGACCTAACAGATGATGGTGACATTACAACCATAAAATATCATTGTGTTGTTCCTCTGCTTTAGTGATAATTAATTAGCTGCGGTCAACTATGTCCATAGTGTACAATTATTGTGCCATTAATGTATCTGACACTAGTTGTGTACATGTTTGTAAAAATAATGCACTCCGCACTTAGTCAGGGCTTTGTGAGTTTCATCTTAACTGTTAAAACAATTTCTCAGTTTTGAGGAGAAAGGCTGTTTGTAGCTTCTTCAATATGGCTCACGCGCTGTGGTATCGTGTCATTACAAGCATTATGCGCATCTGGCGTGCACTTTTTCTGGGTTACAATATCACTTGCGATCTCTGACGTTTTGTTGAGGCGGTTTTAACGTTAAATATGTCTGTAATACATCTTTAAAAGCCACTATTGTTTTGCTAATTTTGTCTGTATTCTTGTGTTTTGGTGACTGTCTTACTTTATTTTATTTTTCATTGTATATCGATGATTTTTAGGTAGTATGAAATAAAGTAATTAAAAACACTACTTTTTGCGTTGGTGACATGGAATGACACATGGTGCACCTAGATCGGAAACAACTGGAAGTTGTCTTTGCCATTTTGAACATAAAAGCGTGTTTCTTGTACCAAAAGCGGAATCAACAAATTCTTGTGAAAAATGTATTGATAATAATTACATATTTTCAGAAAACCTTGTGAAATGTCGTTCAGAGTAAGTATTCTTTCAACAGCTTTGATTATAACATTTTACTCCTAGATTCTTTTACTTTGGCGTTTTGATAGTTTGACATAATGACAGTAATGTTGGTTTCTCCTATATAACGAGCTAATGAATATTGCAACAATAGTGTGGCCATGTAAAATCACGACAAATATCATTCACGTGTGTATTGCAGCATTTTGAGCAGGCAAACTCGGGACTTTGCGATTCTCCCACCATTGAATAATTAGTCCGTTGTGATAATGCAACAATCCACTCTCACTCAACAAACTCCTCACGAATAAGCTGACTATTACTTCTTAGGGAAACGTTAAGTTACTATGTCCATAGACAGCCGGAAGTTCTTCTTGTGCTTCCGTCAAAATCAATAAACCCTGACCAACTAAGAAGACTTATCACCTTTTTGGAAGACCATAAAAAATAACGTCCCTCGTCCCCAAGTTGTGCCTCCACGAAAGTAAATTTTTATTTGGCGGTATTAAGTCCTTATGTTAAATTCACAGAAACTGTAAGCTTAAACATTCTTTTCAGAGTATTTGTTCGGTATATCAACTACAGTTTCTTGTTTTTCCGACAGCATTTGGAATACAAGTACCAAGTCTTTTCTTAAATTGTCAATGCAGCGTGTCATTGTATATCTTGCATTCAACGTTGTCGTAGATAACAATTGAATCCAATTTCGGATCTGATCAGAATTAACAATGTAGGACCCACATACACGGTAAATTATGTTGCAATGATGACAACCTGAGTGCTTGTTATATATAGGAAGTAGACCTAGAAACTGTTGCCGACTCATTAAAGAAAAAACAAATATTGCTGTCAAACGTTACGACATACGATCACGTTGCAATGAACAGTATATGGTTTGGCATCACAGTCATCAAAGAACAGAAATTAAATGTATTTTGCATTCATGTTCTTTTGTTTTATTACTGGAATACGTTTTATGCTTGTGATTCTAGAATAACGGCCAGAAATCAAATGCACTGCTATCCAATAGCACAAATTGAGCTTTCTTTAACTTAATCAAACACCAGATCCTTAACATATATCTCCCTGGTTATAATATGTTATTTCTAGTGTTTAAAATCCTAATGCCTTAACTTTTTTCAATTTGGAATTCAACAGATGGGACTCAGGTTGTACATTCGGGTCCATCGTAGATTCATCTTGACCGTCTGGAAGAGGGATTTTCAAGCCACATTTGCATATTGAAGTTCGCTTGGAAATCAGATGACCAATTGTTAGTCTACGGAAAGTCTTGGTTTTCACTGATAACCTTTTTATTCCCACCCGTAATTATTTAAGTTGTCAAACCAGGACCCAGCGCAGGTTCTGTATTTTTAAGTATAGCCCAACCTGCACAATGCAGCAAGCTACGTGATATGAGATTGCTTGTTGTTTACCCTTGACAAACACACGGTTTTCCATATCTTTCCTCCCTTCTATGGCAGTGTTGTTGCGATCTTACCGTAGAACAATTTTTTCAATATCCAACATTGATAACGGTTCAAATTTCCAATCTACACTAATTGTAGATAAGCGTGTGTTGACTCATTGACGGAACTAGACTCAGTAGATTGAGCTGCGATGCACTGTATTGTAGTCGAACGTTGACAATTTCATGAGTGCACACAGACTTGTAAAGTCGTTGGAGGATGGGTAAACGGTTCCAGTACATCTCCACTTTTGCCATTAGTTTTCGGAATATCATAGAAAGCTCTTTTTAAGGTTTGCTTTTAGTTGTTGACCTAAAATTCGTCTTCTTCGAAACTTTCCTTTTGACAGCTCTTGGAGTTGTATAACAATTCCGATAATGGTTTCATTTAGATCAGCCTAAATAATTTTAAATTTACTCATCCACTTTTGGTTAAAGAATTCCTTTGTGTATAATTGCAAAGCATTCAAATTTTGTGTTGGTTAACGGGATTTCATTTACTGTAGTAAACAGTGCCTAAACCAAAGTGATTTACGTGAAAAGTGGCACATATAGAGAGTTGAAGAGGTTAATCACTGATTTAAAGGGACAAAGTCTGCCATTTTTCAAGAATTTTGTTTGATGCAAGATACTACTTATATTGTTTGACATGTTGAAAGATACTAAATAAATGGGTGACCATGCATATATTCGACCAAGGTTTTAGATACGGTACATGAAACCATCGCGATAATGAATTAATGGTCATGACCATTAATTCATTTTACCATGGTTTCATGTAAATTGTCTAAAACCGGGGCCGAATGTATGCATGGTCACCCATTTATTTAGTATCTTTCAACATGTCAAACAATTATAAGTAGTATCTCGTATCAAACAAAATTCATGAGAAATGGGCGACTTTGTCTCTTTAACATGGTGATCTAACTTTGAAGCATGTCATAACTGATGACACTTATATATCCATTGAAACTCGTCATGCTGTCTAAGACAATAGTACACTGGTTTTAATGTTGACTTTTTAAAAATCAGAAAATAGGAAATTACGTGTTCGGGGATCATTTCAAATAAAAGCAAGGCAAAGAACATTTGAAAGACGTTTGACAACAAATGTGCAAAAATTAATAGTAAAAGGATATAAGAATCATACCCTTTCTATGAACATTATGACTATCTACCCGCTGATCCCAACCCTTCTTCTGTACATATCTTCCGATACAATAACTGAGCAGTCACATATCGTGAAGTTATTTCCATGATTTTCCGTTTAATTTTTTCTTCGAGTTCATTCATTAATTGAGGGGGTCATTGGTCTGCGTCTGTCTTCAGTTTATGGATGCACCACTTCCTGAATGTTAATGCAAGATTTTTGGTGGCTAATGGATATCGTCGGTCAAAACGGACGTAGGCGAGCAGAGTTTCGTCAATATCCGTCCGTCAGCTAGCCCGTATCCCTCAGACTCGCTGCTTCTCGTCCGGCGTAGAATCAAAAAGACGAAAAGTATGGAGAAGCATTTAGTAGTGTGAAATTAATTAAGGGTTAATTTGCATATTTAATGAACTTTGTGAACTTAGTGAACTTAATGTACTCCGTGATATACCTCTGAAATTATGGAACCAACTTTGGTGAAACTAGCTACAGATATTGATCTGATAAATATATTATCGTCGCATGAAGCACTGTGCGGTGTAAAGTTAATTAAGGGTTCATTTGCATTTTTAATGAACTTTGTAATTAGTGATTAAATTACAGCATGAAGCGTACTGCTATGTATTGAACCAGTTGTTAACCACGTAAGCTCGTTCAGTTCAAATCTGGTTGTATTAACAATTACTTCTGCTTTCTTTATCGTCCGACAGATGATTAGTTCAATAAATCTTAGTCGTCTAGCATCTATCACTTTACTTATACAAGCTGGAAACAAGAAAAAGCACTCCTGTATCATAACTTGCAGATATAACTGACAAAAATTACATGATTGGAAAACAAGTTGAAAACTTGAAAATGCAAACAATATTTTATTTTTCGGATAGATGAAAGCCTGTCCTTACTGAATGTTTAAATGTGTTAGCACAGTCCCGTGTGCGACACAAACGGCAGACTACAGCCTAAAACTTGCCTAAACATGCCTCGGGTACTGGGTTCAAACTTCTGTAGCCTCCTGACCGACCCATCCGTGTGTGCTAGAATTTTTAATGATCTTAAAATGATAGTGGTGCCCTCTGCAAGCTATATTGGCACTATAAGTTATGTGAATTACATATCACTTGTTTTTGCATGGAGGATTATAGTGTGCTCCATAATTAGTCCCCACGGACACCGTCCGGGGGACTTATAGGTTTAGACATGTTCGTGCGTGCGTCCGTGCGTCCGTTCGTTTACGCAGATATCTCAGAGATACCAGGAACAATTTAATTCTAACTTGGTACAAGGATTACTTCATATGTCATACATATGCACGTCGATTTGTTTTGTGATACAATCCAATATGGCCGCCGTGCGGCCATTTTGTTACGATTTTTCATGTACGGAGCCATAACTCAGGCATGTCTCAACCAATTTTATTCAAAGTTGGTACAAGGACATTGACCTATGTCATACATATGCACGTCAATTTGTTTCATGATATGATCCAATATGGCCGCATGGCGGCCATTTTGTTACAATTTTTTCATGTACTGAGCCATAACTCAGGCATGTCTCAACCGATTTTATTCAAAGTTGGTACAAGGACATTGACCTATGCCATGCATATCCACATTGATTTGTTTTGTTATACAATTCAATATAACCGCTGTGCGGCCATTTTGATATGATTTCTTCATGTACAGCGCCATAACTCAGGCACATGTTATTCAAAGTTGGCACATGGACATCGATCTATATCATACATATGCACGTCAATTTGTTTAACTATGTGATCCAGTATAGCCGCATGGCGGCCATTTTGGTACACTTATTCCATGTACAGAGCCATAACTCAGTCATTGTCTCAACCGATTTTATTCAAACTTGGTACAAGGACATTGACCTATGCCATGCATATCACATTGATTTGTTTTGTGATACAATCCAATAAACCGCTGTGCGGCCATTTTGATATGATTTTTTCATGTACAGAGCCATAACTCAGGCACATGTTATTCAAAGTTGGTACAGGACATTGACCTATATCATACACATGCATGTAAATTTGTTTCACGATATGATCAAATATGGCCGCATGGCTGCCTTTTTGTTACAATTCTTTCATGTCCTCAGCCATAACTCAGACAAGTATCATCAGATTTTATTCAAAGTTGGTACAAGGACATTGAAATATGTCATAAATATGCATGTCAATTGGTTTCACAATCTGATGCAATATGGCTGCCTTGTGGCCATTTTGTTATGATTTTGTCATGTCCTGAGCCATAATTTGGATATGTATCAACTGATTTTTTTCAAAGTTGGTACAAGGACATTGACCTATCATGTCATAAATATGCATGTCTTTTGGTTTCAAAGTCCAATGCAATATAATGGCTGCCTGGTGGCCATTTTGTGACGATGTTTAGAGGTATAACTCAGACATATTTCCACCAGTATCATTCAAAGTTGGCACAAGGACATTTACCTATGTCATACATATGTAAATCAGTTTCTTTAACGGCATGTAGCAGTATCATGTCAATTATTGAATTTTTGTAATTAGTCTGATATGTCAAGAAATACTGCATCAAATTTCATGAAACTTGGTACAGATGTTAAGCTCACATTGCTTTAAACACAGACCTATATTAATGAATAGGACTCTTTCCTCTCAGAGGACTTAAAATCGTAATTAACCCTTTTTTCTGCCAAGACCATATTTCACCACCAGGTCAAGATGGTTAAAATTAATGAAACACAACATATTCCATATGGTGTATTTTAACATAATACTGTACATTTGAAGGCTGTTGAAATCATAATAATACTGTACACTGGATTTTTTTGGACTCAAGATGCTATAAAATACCAAGCCAAGTTGGTGAAAATACTTCATGTTTTGGCTTTATGCCGCTTTTTACTGACTTGGCTGATGGGGAAATGATACTGTCTGGCAGGAAAAGGGTTAAAGTACCCATTAACAAGTGGGGACTGTGTCATTGTCAGTGACTTGTTATGTATGCTGAAATGATACTTTGAATGAAAGTCCAAAATCGATTTCTTGAACAACAATTCACTTCTAATCACTCTTTTGTGATCAAGTATAGTTTTATTTAAAATGAACTGAACATAAAACCTTTATCAGCTCCGTTAGTTATGTGCATATACTAACACATAGACAAGACTGAAGATAATGTCGAAGTGAAATTTTTTTGGATTCATTTGCACGAGTTCACTTCAAAGGATCCATTATGAACGAACACCTCCATCAAAAACGTATTCTTTGTCACCTCAAAATAGTGCCAACGATATCACATTTTGATGCTAATTTACTTTTAAGAGTCTTATTGCACTATCAAAGGCCTGAGTGCAAGCCTGCGCATACATCCGTTGAAAAACTGAAACCCATTTTGACATTTATATATATATATAAAATAACACACTCACCAAACAGACAAATGTCTATGGCATCACATGCTTTGGAGGGACTGTGATACTACTTTGACCTGTCACTAAGCGTCCGCCTCGTATATCATAAAGCGAAATAATGGTCACCTGTTGATTTATGTATCCGTCAACACATAAACGGACACACACAAGTGGCTGAGGACAGTTCCAATTGTACCAGACCAACCATTACCACATCTGACTTGTACTGCCTTACTCTACTACAAAACTGTTGCTACGTTGCTCGCTGAATTGTGAATCATGAAGATCCTATCCATTTCAGTCAGAAACACTAACTTTCAGCTCTGCATTTTGATAATGTTAATGAAATTTTCTCCTATTGCTTCGGAAGCAGCATGCAAAGTTTACAACTCCACCCGTGTTGACTGTTCCTACAGAGAATTGACGACAGTACCCACGAATTTACCATCCTCAGCAACTCACTTGGACCTCTCCTACAACTACATATCGAGTCTTACGCCGAATTCTTTAAAAACCTTCAGTCACTGGAAGTGCTGACCATGTGGATTTCCGAAGACTTAAATATCGATTCTGATACATTCGTGGGACTGAGCAAGCTACGGACATTAACATTCCTGGCAACGGTTTTATCACATTCGGTAAGAATACATTTAAACACCTACCCAATCTTCAAGAACTTCACATTCCGATCAAGGCTTTTGTGAACACACCAGGTGGTCCTTTCTCCAATCTAATCAATTTATCTCGGTTGACAATACGTACGCAAATTCCTCCGAGTACATCATCTGCCTCCGTATCACCGCCTATGTTTCAAGGCCTAGGAATTTAAGAGAACTCTCTGTCAAGGTTGGTCGCTCGGAAAAATTTCGAGCAAGGCATTTATAGATTTAGTAAACCTTAAACAAATACATTTTAGCATTGTCGAAATGGCCTGTAGGGATATCGAAAAATTGAATCTCTTGGAAAACCTTGAAGTTCTATTAATTGAAACAATTCAGAAGAGAAAAGATTGTAATATAAGTTTTTCACACTTTCCTTTTCTCAAAGAAGTGTCCATCAACTCTCTTAGTGTTTACGATAATCAATTTCCGATACTTGACTTATCAAGCAATAATTTACGCAACTAGACACGATAATACCAACCCTGGAGTTGAACGCCAAGACAGTGCCTCCATTGTTGATCACCAAAGTATCGCAGCTAAGGTTGTCCGCAAGGCTTATGGTGATAGATCTACAAACTTTCCTGGATCTTCTTACTAGCGTACAGAATGTAGTCATCGACGTCCTTTCAATACGTTCTATCCTTCGTCTAAGTTATCGACATAATTCACAGAGACTACTTTCAAAGGTCTTGCTCAAAGCAATCTGCAGGAACTGGATATATCTCAAACGCACTGGGTACAATCGCTACAGATTCGTTTAAATGGTTGTCAAAACTACAAACTTTGAAAATGGACATATGTTACCTGATGATGAGTCTTTCATGTCACTTCGTGGCCTGTCGATGTTAACAACATTGACACTGCAAAAGAACAGATTACAAAATTTCAGAAAACTTGTCTCTAACATATCTGAAATGAAAAACCTGAGAAAGGTTGACGTTAGCGAAAACCTGTTTTCCGGGCAAATTCCTATACATGTGTTTCAGAGAAATCAAGCGCTTGCTTCAATCACCTTAGTGATAACAAATTCACCTCTATACACCCCAAGAGTTTTATTTGCCTTTACATTTGGAACATCTAGATTTGTCTAACAATAAGTTAGAAGTGTTGGCCGATGGGATATTCAGTACTTGCTAACTTTAAACAGCCTCCTACTGTCAGGGAACACATTGAGTCATCTAGGAGAGGAGGCAAAAATCGAACACCCATTACAAAACCTCAACAACCTCACCTCACTAAAGTTAACCCTGGACAGTATGAGACCTGTCAAATATCAATTTAGCTGATACACCAAATCTAGAAAGTCTGCACATTGATGGAGGTCTAATAGCACGGACTTTCGTCATCCCACAAAACGCCCGACTCGAAAAGTTAAGAAGTTTAGTCATAGAAAATGTAATATTCTCACTACTAAGCGGTGTTGATGTAATATTGACTAGCGAATTGATAAATTTACAACCCCGTCAATTTCTAAGAATTCTCCTATTACCAAACAACAATTTCAACCAACTCAACTTCACAAGTTTGAACAAGTTTAGAAGCCTCGTAAAACTGTCAGTTGCAAACAGCAAAGTGTCAGTCATTATTGGCGTACCCGACAAATTAACTGAATTAGAAACGCTTGATTTATCACAAAATTTAATCATGGTCCTGTCATCAGAAACACTCACTCCTCTCTCATCGTTGAGATTGTAAAAGTCTATAGCAATCCTTTTGACTGCTCATGCAAAATGCAATCATTTAAGGAGTGGCTGGAAAGGGATAAGCAAGTCATCGTCTATTCAAATTTACGATTTCGATCAGCGTAACTTGTGTCTGTACCTACAGCGAAATATGGTGTTCCGGTAGATAAGGTTGAATACGGGTTCGAATGCAATATAGTATTCATTGTTGCGTTATCACTGACATGTTTTTTTGTCATAGTTTTAATCACCGTCACATTAGTGAAACGGTTTCACTGGCACATGCACTTTGCATACTTCCTCATTAAACTGAAACTGGGCGGATACCAACTCCAACACAATGACGAGGAACAACCAATCAGTAAACAGTATGACGCATTCGTTGTTTACAATGAACATGACAGCGATTGGGTCATACATGAATTGGTTCCTCATCTGGAGAACATTGATCCGCCTAATTTCAAACTCTGCATACACGAACGGGATTTTATACCCGGCAATGATATTTTTGACAATATTCTGGATAGTATCGAGCAAAGCAAGAAAACCATGCTGATACTGTCTCCGCATTTTGCTGCTAGTGAATGGTGTTACTTTGAAATGAGGATGGCACAAAGTTGTCTATTTGAAGAGAAACGAGATATCATTGTAATGATATCACTGAAAAAAATTCCTGATGCAGCTATGCCTCGTATTTACGTAATATTCTGCTGACCAAACGTTATCTGGAGTGGCCTGCAAATGAAATCGGCAGGAGGCTGTTCTGGGAAAAGTTGAAAGTCGCATTGAGATCTGACAGTAGAGTAAACAGAGTGGCTAACCTATAAGTTCGTGTGAGATATATATTACTTACGTTCCGCTATAATATTCCCGTTCGTACATTACCACTCCAAATTCAAAAGAAAAATATGAAAAGCCATTCATCGTAAATTAAACATGATCTGTTAACATTGATTACAATTGTTGTACAATATGAACTTCCAGCGATGAAAAGGTAAACAACAAGTTTTATTACCTCACGTATTCACACGTGGGCTAATGTCATAGCGATATCTGTCTGTCTGTCCGTGTGTGTGTGTCTGTCTGTCTGTCTGTCTGTTTACACGATAACTCAAAAACGCCTGAACAGATTCAAGTCAGCTTTTGTACACAGGTACCATATGCTACTTGCAAGAACTGATTAGATTTTGGTTAGTGTGGCTTGCATATTGATGAAGTTATGCAATATCATTTTATTTCCGCCAATGGTTTCCCTATGGAGACGGGATGACACTGTCGACATATATCAAGAAATACTGCACACAATTTCATGAAACTTTTCACAGATGACAATCTCGGAACAGTATAATGATACTGTGAGTGTCATGTCAATTATCTGCTCATTTGCATATTTAATGAACTTTTGTTATTAGTGACATAACTCTAACATTCCTGCACCAAACTTGATGATACGTGCAACAAATATTGATCTGATATATATCTAATTATACTTAGAAGCATTGGGCAGTTTCAAGTTAATAAATAGCTAATTTGCATATTTTATAATGTTTTATAATTAGTCATATAACTCCGATATAACTGCACCAAATTTGATGAATTCTGCTGCAGATACTGATCTGACTGACATCTAACTGTGGTGTAAAGCACTTAGTAGTGTCAAGTTAATTAAGTGTTCATTTGTAATTAGGTATATAACTCTGAAATTATGGCACCCAAGTCAGTGAAATCTTAAAAAGATGTTGATCTGATAAATATCTAATTGTACTGACAAGCATTTAGTGTCAAGTTCATAAGTAGCTCATTTGCATATTTTATGAAGTTACGTAATTAGTCATATAACTCTGAAATAACTGCACCAAATGTGATGAAATCTGCTGCAGATACTGATCCGACAGATATCTAATTGTGGTATAAAGCATTTAGATGTGTGGAGTTAATTAAGGGCCCATTTGCATATTTAATGAACTTTGTAATTAGTGATATTACTCAAAAATTACAGCATTACATTTGATGAAACTTGCTACAGATATTGATCTGATAAATATTTAATTGTACTGAGAAGCATTGAGCGTGTCAAGATAATAATTAGCTCATTTACATATTCAATAAAGTTTTGTAATTAGTGATTTAACTCTGAGAGTACTGTGCGAAAGTTGATGAAACCTGCTACATATAATGTTATAACAGATATCTGATTGTTCTTATTACACGCCTCACACGAGTGTCGATTATATTGGTATGAATTTGGTTTATTGACAAGAATATTGAAAAACATAATACAATAAATCCTCATCAGAGATGCTTACTCTGGCAGTAGACCGTATACACGTCTAGTCTTATCAGAAGTCTGTCTTCTACTCCGCGTCGTGTGCTCAATTGAACTGCTGTCAGAATGTCTGTCTTTATTCTTGTGTTTTGGTTAGTGATTATCCTGAGGTGTGCAAATGTTGCGTAACATCTCCTTGCTCGTTGTTTGTCAGTCACTTTAATATGAGACAGGTCAAAGGTACAATTGTTTTACACAACTTCATAACAGTCAAAAAGTATGCAGTAATTCATGTCACACTTTATTATTTCATACGTCCAGTAGTGTCTGATAAATGTCAATACATATCGAGTCATCAGCAGTCAATTTCATGCTTGATAACTAAGTTTTTAATTTTGTCAAATGAAAGTCATGTCTTCATTCAGGGGTCACATTGGTAGGTCAAGTTGTTATGTTGAGTACTGTTGAGTCTGTTTACTAGATATCCAACATTCTGGGAAGCGAACTACTATTAATGAACCTGTTGTAAAGCGCGTGAGCGCCTTCAGTTCATATCTGGTTGAACAATTCTTTTATTTTTGTTTTATCACCTAATTTCAAACATGTAATAGACTTTGAACGATCAATGAACGTATATTCTGAAAGTTTCAAGACGTGTTCTGCTCTGTTTTCCGTTTGCATACTCAGTGTACCTCCTTTAAAGAAAATTTCAAAAGGCTCTTATTTCAAAATAGCCAAAATCAGAAAAATCAAGTAAGTATTTGTTATAAGATGTAAGTTTTCAACAGCAAAAGATACGTGGCACTTTCTTTTGTCGATTTAATTTGTGCTGTATCCCTACATTTCAAACGTGAGATTGAACAAGGGGTGAATTACTGTATATAAATTACATCTAGTGTTTATCACGATGCTCTCTTTCAAACTTTTTATAAGCCGATATTCTAACATAAAGAGATTTTAATTAATTTTGTTCAGATTGACTTAACATACCATATCCGCTTTTTAAAACTTTTTTTTCACAGTTTCTTACACGTGTAATGAAAGTTTGCAAAATTTTTATACATCCGTTCTGCTGTATTTTTTCCAGACCCATATCAATGTTCTTGTCATATTTAAAATAATAATAGAAAAGGTATTCTTTTCGAAAGTTACAAATATATGTGAATATCTGTTACATGTGATATAGGATATGGATTTTGCCCTTTTATATTCTAACCATGAAGATATTTTACTCTTCTTTTGAGTACCACTGTCATATTATAGTGTTGTACTATAGAGTTCTCTTAAGGATTTCCTACTCGTGTAATGTATCTTACAAAAGTTTCAAAACCTTCATCGAAGTACTTTGTACGTCATATCGAGCAAATTTAAATTTTGACTTGTTTTATCAATCATACTCTGACACTTTGTTACTCCTCTTAGACGTACCTAAAGAAGCTCATATACAAGAAATAAATTACAACTATTTAGTCGACTTGACTAGAGTGACGTCTTCCTTTTGAAATTATATATATATATATATATATATATATATATATATATTCTCTCTCTCTCTCTCTCTCTCTCTCTCTCTCTCTCTCTCTCTCTCTCTCTCTCTCTACGATAACTCAAAAGCGCCTGAACGGATTCAAGGCAGAGTTGGTACACATGTACCATATGCTACTTGCAAGAACTGATTAGATTTTGGTCAGTGTAGCTTTCATATTAATGAAGTTATGAAATATCATTAGCTCACGCGTGTGGTAGCTCACGTGTTCACACACGTGAGCTAATGTCATAGCGATGTCTGTCCGTCGGTCCTTGTGTGTGTGTGTGTGTGTGTCTGTTTACAAGATAACTCAAAAACTCAAAAATCTCAGAACATTATGATGATACTGTGAGTGTCATGTTAATTATCTGTTCTTTTGCATATTTAATAAACTTTTATAGTTAGTGACATAGTGACATAGTTAGTGACAAAACATAACATTCCTACACCAAATTTGATGATACATGCAAAAATATTGATCTGATATATATCTAATTGTATTGAGAAGCATTGGGCAGTGTCAAGTTAATAAATAGCTCATTTGCATATTTTATGAAGTTTTGTAATTAGTCATATAACTCCGAAATGAATGCAACAAATTTGATGAAATCTGCTGCAGATACTGATCCGACAGATATCTGACTGTGTTGTAAAGCATTTAGTAGTGTGAAGTTAATTAAGAGTTCATTTACATATCGTATAAATTTGTAATTAGGTATATAACTCTGAAATGATGGCACCAAATTTTGTGAAACCTGCTACAGATATTCACCTGATAAATATCTAATTGTGTTTTGAAACATTGAGCATCATCAAGTTAATTAAGGGATTATTCTCATATTTAATGAACTTTGTAATTAGTGATATTAATCGTAAATTGCAGCATTAAATTTGATGAAACGTGCAACATATGTTGATCTGATAGATATCGTATTGTCCCGCGAATCATTAAGCAGTGTCAATTTAATAAACTGCTCATTTGCATAGTAAAAAAAGTTTTGTAATTAGTGGTTTCACTCTGAGAGCACTGTGCGAAAGTTGATGAAACCTTCTACATATAATGATATAACAGATATTTGATCGTTCTGTGAAGCGTACTACTATTAATGAACCTGTTTTAAAACGCATGAGCACATTCAGTTCACATCTGGTTTTTAGCTCACGTGTTCACACGTGGGCTAATGCCATAGCAATGTCTGTCTGTCTGTCCGTGTGTGGTGTGTGTGTGTCTGTGTTCTGTCTGTTTACACGATAACTCAAAAACGCCCGAACAGATTCAAGTTAGATTTGGTACAGAGGTACCATATGCTACTTGCAAGAACTGATTAGATTTTGGTCTGTGTGGCTTGCATATTAAGGTGGCTGGAAAGGCTAGAGCGTCAGTTATAAACTTCAATAAAACTATTAAAATATGAATTTAAAGAAGTCAACATTTCTGTGGAATAAAAAACTAGACATTTGGGCTCAAAGGCATTGCAGATTTATAGCCTGTTGAAACTTCTGAAAAACAGACCAAATAAGAAGAAGTTGGGGAGTCCTTAGTGTATTAACTATGGTAGAGGTCCCCTAAGTTTTTAATAAATGTTTGAAAAGGGAAAGTCATTATTAGCTGTTTTTCAGGAAAGTTTGCAAGGCAGTGCTTGCATTCAGAGTGAGTGACTGCTATTGTAAATGCATTTTTAGATTCTTTGAGTGTAAAGGAGGTGTCAAAAGTGAGATTAACCAAAAAGGACTACTCTGTGACTTCAAAAGAAGGTGCAAATATGGCTTGTTTTCAACATTTTTGACAGAATAACAGTTTTCCTACATAATTTTATGCCAATTGAATCCAACCTATGACATGAGATATGGACATGGAATATTTACAGCCTATTAACAAGGTTACAGACATGGTGACTATTGGACAATTTTGCTATATTTGAAGTACCTTTTGAAAATAACATTGTTCAATTTGAAAGAATTTTCAAATAATTTTTTGATATGTAAACCCATGTAAAATCATTAAACAAAGTTTATTTACAAATTCTGCAGTGCACATCTTGAAATTATAGTATCAACATATTTATAACTAATTTGGTAATATTAAGTACTATCCAATAATTATTCAATTCAAATATGTAAAAAAATATGAAACATTGAATTTTAATACTTAATGGTGTCATATTTCAAAATCATGGCTGCAAATATACAATTTTTTATTCTTCGGAGAAAGTATTAACCGAGGGACCTATTCTGTAAATTTGAACTAAATATCTTGATTTTAACACTTGAAACTTGACATTAACTCTGAGAAAAGAATTGGTGCAAAAATAGCATTTTCAGCCACCTTAATGAAGTTATGCCATATCATTTTTTTTCCGTACAATGGTTTCCCTATGGAGACGGTAATGACAGTGTAGACATATATCAAGAAATACTGCACAAAATTTCATGAAACTTTTCACAGATGACAATCTCAGAACATTATGATGATACTGTGAGTGTCATGTCAATTATCTGCTCATTTGCATATTTAATGAACTTTTGTTATTAGTGACATAACTCTGAAATTTCTGCACCAAACTTGATTATACGTGCAACAAATATTGATCTGATATATATCAAATTATACTTAGAAGCATTGGGCAGGTCAAGTTAACTAGTAGCACATTTTGCATATTTTATGAAGTTTTGTAATTAGTCATATAACTCCGAAATAACTGCACCAAATTTGATGAAATCTGCTGCAGATACTGACCTGACAGATATCTAAGGGTTCATTTGCATATTTAATGAACTTTGTAATTAGTGATATTACTCCAAAATTACAGTATTACATTTGATGAAACTTGATACAGATATTGATCTGATAAATATTTAATTGTACTGAGAAGCATTGGGTGTGTCAAGTTAATAATTAGCTCATTTACATATTAAATAAAATTTTGTAATTAGTGATTTAACTCTGAGAGTACTGTGCGAAAGTTGATGAAACCTGCTGCATATAATGATATAACAGATATCTGATTGTTCTTATTACACGCCTCACACGGATGTCGATTATATTGGTATGAATTGGGTTTATTGACAGGAATATTGAAAAACATAATACAATAAATCCTCGTCAGAGATAGTTACTCTGGCAGTAGACCGTATACACGGCTAGTCTTATCAGAAGTCTGTCTTCCACTCCGCGTCGTGTGCTAAATTGAACTGCTGTCAGAATATACAATGTCTGTCTTTGTTCTTGTGTTTTGGTTAGTGATTATCCTGAGGTCTGCAAATGTTGCGTAACATCTCCTTGCTCGTTGTTTTGTCACTTTATATGAGACAGGTCAAAGGTACAATTGTTTTACACAACTTCATAACAGTCAAAAAGTATGCAGTAATTCATGTCATACTGTATTATTTCATGTGTCCAGTAGTGTCTGATAAATGTCAATACATGTCGAGTCATCAGCAGTCAATTTCAATAAAAGTTTGTAATTTTGTCAAACTCAAAGTCATTTCTTCCATTCAGGGTCACAGTAGTAGGTCAAGTTGTTGAGTAAATGCTAAAGTCTGTTTACTGAATATCCAACATTCTGTGAAGCGAACTACTATTAATGAACCTGTTGTAAAGCACGTGAGCGCCTTCAGTTCATGTCTGGTTTCATATAATGGTTTCCTATGGAGACCAGTGATGACAGTGTCGACATTTATAAAGAAATACTGCACAAAATTTCATAAAATTGTTCACAGATGAGACACTCATATTTAATGAACGTTTGTAATTAGTGATATAACACTGAAATTCCTACACTAAATTTGATGATCATGCTTCCAAAGATTTCCATTTATGGTTCAAGAAGATGATACTTGTTTTGTAGTTCTAATGTGTGATCTTTCCTCCTTGACGTTATCAAACTAGTCCTTGAAAGTGAGAAGTAAATCATGGACATTTTGTGTCTAACCATAAAAGAAGTGTAGTCTTAACTTTTGAACTTCTACTTTATTTTACAGCCGACGATGAGCAGCAATTACAAGGGTGTTCAGTCTACTCTTTAAATTGATGTTGTTGGACCTACGTTTCACTTACCCCGCCCAGTTTCGACAATATCAATCACCTATGCAGTACAGCCGTAAAGTGGTAGCAAACGCCAGAGGCAAAACAACTACGCTCTTCTTTGATTAATCACTTACGAAGTGGACATCGCCAAGCAAAAAAGCGCATCATTCGTACAGCCGTGATTTTTAGTTTTCGTAGGGAATATTGCGAATGAAATATGACAAATCACTTTCTCCTTAATGTAATAACAAGCAGAAAGACGTCAATGTAAATAACATTAACCTTAATGTAAATAACAAGCAGAAAAACGTTATCCAGGTAACCAGATACTAAATCATATGATCATGACATCTATGCAAGCTCATACCATTGACTTTGCTAATAACTTGCAACATTCTGTAGAGGTACACTAATACAAACTCTGTCTTTTTATATCACGTTTTTCTTGTCGATCTAACCTGTAACAGGCGAAGTTGGTCAGGAAATGGCAGATGACGACATAGCGGGTGGTTGGATATTTACATGATATGATAAAGTTATATTTCTCTTACATGTAGGAAAAACGAAAACTGAGTAACCTTTTGGCCAGTTGCTGTCAGGTGTATGACTCTTTTGGATGTGTGTTAGAAGCTGTTCAGAAACTATTCGAGTTAAACGGAAATTTCTCATGCTCATGAGAAAGTTTCTCATGGTTAAAAGATAATTATTTTCACAAACGTTCCTGAAGGGCTTTCATACAAATGAAATCAAACATCCTTATAATAATTTTTATAATCTCTGACTGCTCAGGTTTTGTGTCAGATAATGTGCTGTCTGGGACTTCGGATAAGCATGTGAATATTAAATGAAATGGAGAATGTGAAACCACACGCTCCATAGAATAGGTTTGGTTTCGTGATTCAAATTAATGTCCCTTTTAATACCCCTCATTTGTTGTAAAAGTTATGATGTGTCTTTCGATTCCATTGTACCTAACTTCTCCTATAAATGTTCCTGCGAAATTTGTAAAAAACAGAGTGCTGGACTGTTTTCCTTTTTTGCAAGAAAAACTCATGCTCGCAATCCTTTACTACACACATGAATCGAATTACATAAACATTTACGATTCTGACAGCTTTACGAACCAGTGTAATTTGAGGTCATTTATCATTTTGAAGATATGGCAGTAAATGCAAGCACTACTCTCAATCAAAACCCATTTCTCTAAATAGCATGGCGGTCTAGCGATCTCTTTACTTTTCACTATGGTAGCTGAGGCTATATTTTCTGTTCTGCCCGAAACATTTTACCAAATGAGATTTTTCCTGGGGTAATGATTACATGCAATAATCTAAGAAAGTATTGACAAGAAGAACAGAGGGCTTGCCTCTCGACTCGTTTTAATTCTTTACATTGTTGTAACATTTGGTACTGAAAGTGACAAGAGCGGTAACTTATTAGTACCTCCATGTATAGGTTGAATGACACGGAACAAATCTTACAGTCATAAAATCATAAGTAAGGTCCGGATTATTATTCATTTTTGCAATAACAAATATGTACAGGCTGTATTGTCAAGATGAAAACGAGGCATTTCGACATAGACATATAGAGTATAGATCCATTAAAGATAAAAAATACGGAAATTAAATCAAACGTTACAGTGGCTGAATCTGATTGTAGAGTCATACAACACTGTTTTTAAGCTTTCTGACGTCTTTTTGTTTGTTCGTTTAAATTCAACACGTATACATTCTGAGATGATCTCGACCGGTTTAACTCGATTGACTTGGTACAGAAAATATATATAGAACACAAAGTGATATTGCTTGTATTGTACATACAGAATCAATTGCCTGCAACATATTTTAATTTTTCATGTATTATTCCTTCGATCAGATTCGTACTGAATATCGGTTAATCCAAATTACAAGCCATGTGAGAGTTACGCCTGCACTTACAACTCTTTCACGCAAGCAAACAATCAAGACAATAATCTGTGAAGGATGAACGATAGCAATTATATCGCCAATCCAATATTAATGGAGTGCGCAGAATTGTATGTATTTCGCAACTTACTCATTAACTTGTCATATGTTTGAAATGTACACAAGATGATTGCATGCTTTGAGACAAGATGATAACTGACGAAATTCATTAGAGAGGATAATTAATTCTTAGTATATAATAAAACATCTTCAATTGTAAAGTATCCCTTTTTATTCATAAAACCAAAGTTTGCAATGTAAATATCTATAAGCATGATATTTGGATACATACTGAGTTTCAAAGGGTATTGTCTAAGTATAAAGGTTTGAACACGATTGGAACTAATTTGGGATAATTGGATTTTCATATTTTTCAAATTTCTCAAAAATCTTAGGTGCCGTATAGTTGAATGTTGCAAAATTAAAAATTACTTGTAAAAACAAGTGTGTAACGTAGAAAGAAATGTAGATGAGGTTACATTTGTAGATGAAATCGACATTACTTCACCATCCAATTATCCCAAATAAGTTCCAATCGTGTTTTTGATCATTTTTCAATATAAAACAGTTTTCGAAAAATAGCGAGAGAGGGTCGGTCGAAAATTTCCTGGGCATAGCTGGTAATTTTGTCACTATGAATGTACAAAGTAATTTTCCTGTGCACTTCAACTTGTCTTGACCCGGACGGCTGTTTGTCTATGCATTGTGTTATTCCAAAGGCCAAACAAAACTGCAGATTGTACTGTTGATTCCAAAATAAACGATCAGTGATTCAATACCATGGACGCTATAGGTTCATGCGCAATATTGCTAGTCAACACTCAGAAACATCAATTTAATTTAGATAGTGAAAACTTGAAGCCTTTAAAAAACCTCGAAATAATATCAATTTACGAGTTCGTTGTGGGAGAAGATTGTAATATTAGCTTCTCATGCTTTCCTCTGCTGGAAGACTTCTCATTTAGCGCTTTGTTTGGGCATTGTGACCATGTACCGTCACGGTTTACATTGTAAGCGATGGTCTCTTCATCTTCTCACATATTTCATGTGAACAATGCAGAGGTGCGGGATTTCGAGCCAATACGCGTTTAGTTCTCTAATATCATTATCAAATATGAACTGGCCGCTAATGCACGGCGTTACATGTAAAATCCGATGTTTGATATGCTAACTCTAAAACGACAATCACGGAAAGAAATATGACAGTATTTCATAATTACTTTTTTCGATTTTGACATCAAAATTCGGTTGGCCTGAAAATGTCACGGATTGTGAACGCTGATCTGATAACGGTCGAATTTGTTGTGTGTCACCGTAGTAGACAAAACTTTATTACATTAAATGTCAAAAGACGGCCAATAGTAAATCACACTTCAAGGTATATCATGTAAAATGGCAAAATGTCGGAGAATTGCGAAAGGTTTATCTCAAATTTACTATGGCGATCACAGTTTGAAGTAACTGATAATATATGAAGTTTAATTTGCACATTTCGACCCAATTGTGTCATCTAACATACCAGTATACAGTTTAAATATTTTTTTTTTACAAACGGAACAATAAAAATTAGCCTCATCAATAGTTTAACAACATGTTAGAGAACATATGAAGTACAAGCTAAACACTAAGTTTGAAAGACCGATCGACAGATTTACAACAAATGAGCGATTATTTGAAACAGAAATGAAGAAAATATATTTAAAATTCATACCAAACCTTTCCCTTGACAGCAAGACTTGGCAATCTCCATTGGTGCGGTTCCGACAATTTCACTGGCAATTTGCGATGAGGAAATAAGCCTTCCAAAAGCCTAAAAGATTTACTACCTCTTTACAAATATGATAACCATGATAACGGTGGAGGTACGGAAGTCGATGGTGATATTTTCACCGTATTTACAACGTTCGCAGACATCTGTAGCAGATGCAGAGCGCCGATAAAGCTATTGCTGTCAATCCAAGTCGATATACGAGATAGAAAATGGGCGCTACATAAATTGGAAAACATGACAATGACGATAATAGAATGATATAATCATAAACTTTAATATCTCTGGAACAGGAGTATCTGGTTGTTTTTGATCTGTTAGATCAATAAAATAAAATAAAGCACTGTCTGTGATATAACATTGCAAGAGTTCCCGTACAGTAATGGTCCGGTATCATGCTTAGTATGCTGCAGACGCCAGGTTCAAACCCTGTGCAGGACAAATTAGTGACAGAAGTAATAAAATGCCTGGATATTAATAATATGCAAATGTATTAATTATCGTTGAAAATCATATTTGGGTCGTCTATATCTATACCTGCCCGGGGCTGACAAACAGTGTGTTAACTGTGCCCAAGTAAATTGGGTGTTTGAATTTATTATTTTTTTTACGTAATGCTGTCCTACTAAGGTGTATTGCAAGCAAAATTATTTATATTATCATTAATCAACACTACAGTTGACGATGTAAGCGTCGACTGTTTATCTTCAGATGGAAATAAACTTTCAATACTAGCCTCCGGCGTCGCACCAAGGGCTGAGCCCTATGTGATATTATAGATAAACAAATAAATACATGTCATGTCAGTGAGCGCAAACGGGATATGTTTGCACTTATCGAGTCTGCGTTTGTATATTTAAGGGATCTCCACAGGTTTGCTAACTGAATCCTTGGATCATGATCATGAATGAGCGATGTTGTGTAAGACTAAGTCTGCCTCGCCAGACCAAAGGAGCTACTTTGAACTTTCAATAGCACATGCCTTAGCACAAACTGGTGGCAACAGCATGAATTCAAGTAACCTCCTATTTTCTTTCTTCCTACTTTCTATTGCTTGGTTTTTATCTCTCTTTTCTGTAAAGTAGACGGTCCGGTGAAAGCGCATTTCATACGTAAAGTGTCAATGGCATGTACCTGTGCAGATCACTTTCTGTTGTAAGCGACTGATCACTTTCTTCGGCCTGGCAGGGCGGTAAATATTTTTTGCGGACGCCCCATTCTAACTTCCGAAAACAGGGTGACCCCGACAAAAGTTGAAGATATATATAGATTGCAGATGCATGAAACTTAAGTAACATATATTATTACTTTGTACTTGAAGTAATGTGTGTACTGTTAAGAGGTAAATTGTATTACCAGAATTTCATATTTCAATTTTGAAGTGTTAAAACAGTATTTTGAATGAGCTATGAATGTATTTCATGCTTTCTATACATAAGAAGTTCAGAGCTGTTGTACATGAATTGATGTCAATCACTCATATAAAAGAAAGAACAGAACTACATCAAAAACTTCAGTTGGTAATGTGTAAGTCTTAATTGTTATGAAAAATCCTCACTGTCAATTTCAAAACACCAGGACCTGGGATTGCGTAAAATTACATTTTTATTTGGTTTCACCGGGTCGCTTCATAAGATCCATAATGAACGTACTCCGCCACAAAATACGTATTTCTTCACTCCTCAAAATAGTGCCTACGGTGTCACACATTAATGTTAATTTACTTGTAAAGTCTTAGCACTATCAAAGGCTGGAGTAACAGCCCGCCAACACATCCGTACGTTATGATATCAATCTGATGTTGGATAAGGGCTTTGGGTATTTCAAAATTCAAGCTAAATTCTAACTTCCACCCACATAAGATTCCCCATGCTGGTGATAAACAACGCTGACGCCACAGCCCACACCAATTAAGTATTCATAACATGACTGGCGCAAACGCGCGGGTGTAAAACAATAGGTTAAAATAAGAATGAATGGGACTGAAAATCTACGTTTTGGGGAGCATCGACGGAGGGGGATCGACGTTGAAGGAAAACCCGGACGACCTGAAGACCTCGCAGAACGAGACAACTGCTCGATGCTCCTCTCCTCCACGATCTAGACATCTTGCTTCCCGCTACCCCCGCACTATTTGTCAACTCGGCCATTTTTAGCTCACATGTGTAAACACGTGGGCTATTGTCATAGCGATGTCTGTCTGTCTGTCCGTGTGTGTGTGTGTCTGTCTGTCTGTCTGTTTACACGATAACTCAAAAACGCCTGAACGGATTCAAGTCAGATTTGGTACACAGGTACCATTTGCTACTTGCAAGAACTGATTAGATTTTGGTTAGTGTGGCTTGCATATTAATGAAGTTATGCAATATCGTTTTTTTTTTCCGTACAATGGTTTCCCTATGGAGACGGTAATGACAGTGTAGACATATATCAAGAAATACTGCACAAAATTTCATGAAACTTTTCACAGATGACAATCTCAGAACATTATGATGATACTGTGAGTGTCATGTCAATTACATTCTCATTTACATATTTAATGAACTTTTGTTATTAGTGAGATAACTCTGAAATTCCTGCACCAAACTTGATGATACTTGCAACAAATATTGATCTGATATATATCTAATTATACTTAGAAGCATTGGGCAGTGTCAAGTTAATAAATAGGTCATTTGCATATTTTATGAAGTTTTGTAATTAGTGATATAACTCCGATATAACTTCACCGAATGTGATGAAATCTGCTGCAGATACTGATCCGACTGATATCTAACTGTAGTGTAAAGCATTTAGTAGTGTGAAATTAATTAAGGGTTCATTTGCATATCTAATGAACTTTGTAATTAGGTATATAACTCTGAAATTACGGCACCCAAGTCTTTGAAATTGGGTACAGATATTGTTTTGATAAATATCTAATTGTACTGAGAAGCATTTGGCAGTGTCAAGTTAACAAATAGCTCATTTGCATATTTTATGAAGTTTTGTAATAAGTGATATAACTCCAAAATAACTGCACCAAATGTGATGAAATCTGCTGCAGATACTGATCCGACAGATATCTAATTGTGGTGTAGAACATTTACTTGTGTGAATTTAATTAAGGGTTTATTTGCATATTTAATAAACTTTGTAATTAGTGATATTACGCCAAAATTACAGCATTAAATTTGATGAAACTTGCTACAGATGTTGATCTGATAAATATCCAATTGCACTGAGAAGCATTGAACAGTGTCAAGTTAATAATTAGCTCATTTGCATATTTCATGAAGTTTTATAATTAGTCATATAACTCCGAAATAACTGCATAAAATGTGATGAAAACTGCTGCATATACTGATGTGACAGATATCTAACTGTGTTGTAAAGCATTTAGTAGTGTAAAGTTAATTAAGGGTTTATTTGCATATTTAATAAACTTTGTAATTAGGTATATAACTCTGAAATTACGGCACCAAATTTTGTGAAACGTGCTACAGATATTGACTTGATAAATATTTAATTGTGCTATGAATCATTTAACAGTGTTAAGTTAATTTAGGCTTTATTGGCATATTTAATGAACTTTGTAATTAGTGACATTTCTCTAAAATTACAGCATTAAATTAAATAAAACGTGCTACAAATGTTGATCTAATGGATATCTAATTGTCCCATAAAGCATAAAGTTTTGTAATTAGTGATTAAACTCTGAGAGTACTGTGCGAAGTTGAAAAAACCTGCTACATATAGTGATAACATATATCTCATTGTTCTGTGAAGTGTAATACTATTAATGAACCTGTTGTAAAACACGTGAGCACATTCAGTTAACATCTGCTTATCCAGACAGTAGTTTATGTAAGTGCTCGGAGTTGGCTTACTTAATAAAATTTTACACATTTCAATTTGCACCGTAAATTCCCAGTGTTCGTGTCGGTCTATTCGGATGTCAGCACGATTCTGTATAGGTACCTCTCAGCCCAGTCTTAGCCAAGCGAGTTCGCCCTTGCAAGGGAGTGAAATTCCCCCATTATACTCCCCCGCTCAAAACCTTCCCGCGTGACACGTAGAAAAACCGAAACCTCATTATTATGATCCAATAGCGCACTCACCAAACGGGCAAATAGTTAGTATTTTTTCCACGATGTTAACTTCTCTTTTTTGGCTTTCGCCCCCACACTCCAGTGGTCATGAGTCATTGGTATAGTATGTGCCAGTTTTGAAATGACTGAGAGCAAAGTGACAGCAGTGTAATAATGGACATAACCGTACGAAGTGAAGATCATGATGCCGGTGTAGCTAACACTGGTGCCGAAGGACGCAGGCAAAAAGACGAAGTCAAGATCCTAGACAAATGATATTCCCTTGGAGGGACTTGGATACTACTTTGAACTGTACGCCACCTATAGTGACCGCCTCGTCTATCACAAAGTGTAATAATAGTCGCTGGTATATGAAGGTGTCGGCCAACGCATAAGACAGACTGCGCGCGCACAAGTAGCTGCGTACAGTTCCAATTTCCAAATCTCCTGTCAATCGTTACCTCCTCTGGCCTGTACTGGATTACTTTTCTTCAACTTTGTTGCTGCGTTGTACGCTGAATTGTGATCAGACGATAACATGAAGAACCTATCAATTTCAGTCAGAGACACTAACTTTAAGGTCTGCATTTTGATAATGATAATGAACTTTTCTCCTATTGCTTCGGAAGCAGCATGCAAAGTTTACAATTCCACCTGTGTTGACTGCTCCTACAGAGAATTGACAACAGTACCCAGGAATTTGCCATCGTCAGCAACTTACCTTGACCTCTCCTACAACTACATTTCGAGTCTTACGGCGAATTCCTTTGGAAACCTTCGGTCGCTGGAAGTGCTTACCATGTGGACTTCTAAAGACTTAAATATTGATTCTAATACATTCGTGGGAGTGAGCAAGCTACGGAAATTAACATTCCCTGGCAACGGTTTTATCACATTCGGTAAGAATACATTTAAACACCTGCCAAGTCTTCAAGAACTTCACATTCCGATCAAGACTTTTGTGAACACTGCAGGTGGTCCTTTCTCCAATCTGATCAATCTATCTCGGTTGACAATACGCACGCCTGTACCTCAGAATACACCTCCTACTTCCCCATCATCGTCTCTGTTTCAAGGCCTAGGAAATTTAGAAGAACTTTCTGTGTACGGATGGACGTTGGCAAACGTTTCGAGCAAGGCATTTAAAGGTTTAGTAAGCCTTAAACAACTATATTTTGATATCGTCCATATGGACTGTAGGGATGTTGCTAAATTGAATTATTTGAAACATCTTGAAATTTTGTCGATTATGTATTTAGATGTGAAGGAAGATTGTAATATTAGCTTCTCACGCTTTCCTCTACTCAAAGAAGTCTCGATCAATTCTCTAAATGTATATGATAAAGCATTCCCGATACTTGACTTATCAAGGAATACTTTACGCAAATTAGACATTAATATAGCATCCCTGGAATTGACAGGCAAGACTGTACGTCCATTGTTAATCAGCAAGGTATCACATCTAACAATTTATGGCGTAAACTGGATAGATCTTCAGACGCTCCAGAATTTTCTCACTGGTCTACAGAATGTAGCCATAGACGTCCTTAGGATTAGACTCAGTTCTAGCCTTTATCAAAATGAGCGATATAATCTCACAGGGACTACTTTTATTGGCCTTGCTCAAAGCAATCTAAAAGAACTGGATATATCTCAAAACCCTTTCGGTACAATCGCTACAGATTCGTTTCAGTGGTTTCCAAAACTTAAAACTTTGCACTTGTATCGTTGTTACCTTGATGATGATTCTTTCATATCACTTCATGGCCTGTCGATTTTAACAACATTGACACTGCAAAACAACAGATTGCAAAATTTCGGAAAATTTGTATCTACACTTTTAGAAGTGAAATATCTGAGAAATATTGACGTCAGCGGAAATCTATTTACTGGGCAAATCCCTAAATTGTGTTTCAGAGAAATCAAGCGCTTGAGTCTATCAACCTAAAGCGTAACAAATTCACCTCTATACACCCAAGAGTTTTATTTCCCTTTCAAATTTAAAACATCTAGATTTGTCTAACAACAACTTTGAAGTGGTGCCCGATGGGGCCTTCAGTTCATTGCAAACTTTAAACAGCCTTTTGCTATCAGGGAACATATTGAGCCATCTAGGAGCAGACGTGCCGATCGAACACCCACTACAAAACCTCAACAGCCTCACTTCACTAAAATTAACCCTGGAAATATGGACTTGTCAAATATCAATTTAGCAGATACACCAAATCTCGAAAGTCTGCACATTGTTGGAGGTCACATAGGCAATGACTTGTTGATCCCAAAAAACGTCCGACTCGAAAAGTTGAGAAGCTTAGTTATGGAAAATGTGATATTTTCACTACTGGATGGAGTTGAAGTAATATTGAGTAGCGAATTGATAAATTTACAACCCCGACAATTTCTAAGAATTCTCTCCCTACCAAACAACAATTTTAACCAACTAAACTTCACGAGCTTGAACGAGTTTCAAAGCCTCAAATTCTTGTCGGTTGCAAATAACAAACTATCAGTCATTCATGGCATACCCGAAAAATTAACTAAATTAGAAATACTTGATTTATCACGAAATTTAATCACAGTTCTGCCATCAGAAATACTCACTCCTCTTTCATCGTTGAGGTTGTTAAAAGTCTATAGCAATCCTTTTGACTGCTCATGTAAAATGCAATCATTTAAGGAGTGGTTGGAAAGGGATAAGCAAGTCATCGTCTATTCAAATTACTTTTCTATTCAGCGTAACTTGTGTTCTGTACCTACAGCGAAACATCGCGTTCCGGTAGATAAGGTTGAACACGGGTTCGAATGCAATTTAATATTCTTAGTTTCAGTACCCTTGACATGTTTCATTGTCATAGTTTTAATCACCGTCACACTGGTGAAACGGTTTCACTGGCATATTCACTTCGCATACTTCCTCATTAAACTGAAACTGGGCGGATACCAACTCCAAAACAATGACGAGGAACAACCGATGAATAAACAGTATGACGCATTCGTTGTTTACAACCAACATAACAGCGATTGGGTCATACATGAATTGGTTCCTCATCTAGAGAACATTGATCCCCCTAATTTCAAACTCTGCATACACGAACGAGATTTTATACCGGCAATGATATTTTTAACAACATTCTTGACAGTATTGAGAACAGCAAGAAAACCATGTTGATACTGTCTCCACACTTTGCTGCAAGTGAATGGTGTTACTTTGAAATGAGGATGGAACAAAGTTGTCTATTTGAAGAGAAACGAGATATCATTGTAATGATATCATTGAAACGAATTCCTGATGCAGCTATGCCTCGTATTTTACGTAATATTCTGCTGACCAAAAGTTATCTAGAGTGGCCTGAAAATGAAATTGGTAGGAGGCTGTTCTGGGAAAAGTTGAAAATCGCTCTGAGATCAGAGAGTAGGGTAAACAGAGTGGCTAACTTGTGAGTACTTGTGAGAACTATTAGTTTCGTTCTGCTGTAATGTTTACCTTCATACATTTAGATTACCATTCCAATATCAGAAGAAACAATATGAAATGCGTTCATTGTAAGTTAAACACTCTAATCTGTAAACATGGATTACGATTGTCATATGATGTCAACTTCCAACGGTGAAAAGGTATGCAACACGTTTATCGTAGATTTTTCTTTGTTTTTTGTGTATCACCAAATTACATATTTGTCGTAGACTTTGATTGATCACTGAGTAGCGTGTTTATTAAAGGCGAAAGGTTATAGCTTTTCACAATTCCTTATTTCAAAATGTTGTACCTAATGATTACATAAAGACATGCAGACATTTAACTCATCTTATTAAGACACACTTTAATAGTATTATAAAATTTCCTTCTTGTATTATAAACTTCTCTTTCAGAAATTCCTATTTGTGTCATGTATACTTTAAAGGTTTAAGACAAGTTCAGCTGTAATATTTCTATTCAAACACTTACTTCTTACATTGCAGAAGAAAGTTTGAAAAGGCAATCGTTTTCAAATTACCAGAAACAAAAATATGTAAAACTAGTGGTATTTGTTATTATATAAATTTGCTTCAATAAAAGATACATAGCACGTTCCTATCGTCAATTTAATTTGTGTTGTATCACTAAATTTCAAGCGTCAGATTTGAACAGTTTGTGAAGAACGTGTCAATAAATTGCCTCTAGTGGTTTCCCACAATGCTCTCTTTCAAACAGTTTATCCACGATGTATAGATTTATTTTGCATACCATTTTTTCTTTACATTCTGTATCACACACTTCGTTTTCAAAGTATTTTTACTCATGTAATTTTAATTTTCAACGTTTCCAGAAGACAGCCGTTTTGATGTAATGTTTCCATTCACATACTGAATGTATCGGTCGTATTTTAAAAGACATTCATTACAAATTTAACCACAAATTATCTGAATCTCAGTACCTTGTGTTGTTGATAGGGTTTTCCATAGCGGAAAGGTACATATCTCGTACTTTCTGTCAATTTCATCGAAATGTGTTTCGTATAATTCAATTTGAAACATGTCAGAGCCTTTGAACAGAAAATCATGAACCTGTATTTGAACATCATTAAATGGATTTCCATAATGCCATTATAGAATAATATGCCTACTGATGATCTAACTATGAAAATATTTGAACTCATCCTATTTAGTTTCTTTATCATACCATTTGCGATTCATTTCCTTGTATTATACAATTGGCTTTTAGTGTTTCTTACTGATGTTATGTGTGTTTTGAAAGTTTCAAGACCTTAGTCGAAGCTCTGTGCAAATTTCAATTTAGACATTTTATTTATTTCATGCTTATTCAGATATGGACGCTTTATCACTCTCCTTATCGATGTATTCGAAGAAGCTCATGCACAAGAAATAAATTACAAATATTAGACGAATAAACCAGTCTGGCGTGTTGGTATTTAAAGTTTTATACATTATACAACATAACGTGTTGTATCGTATGTACCCAAATCATCAAGGATCGCAATACAACCAATATTAATGCAATGCAAATCAGGAACCTTAACTTGTAATCTTTGGTGAGAAATATTTGTTTGACAATCGGTTTGACAATGCGAACGAAGCTCCAAAGACGGAGAAGTTGTATTTGACATCTAAGTGCCAACTTACAAGAATTTACCATTTTTGGTGAAGTATGTCGTATGTCTGATAATCGATGCAAAATATATCCCGATGTATCATTCACTGCACAGTGGATCTCTTTTGTCTGTTTCATAATCATAAATCTCTTCATCAATGTAAATCTGTATTTCTCAGTGCCAACCCCATAAAAGTGCCACCTATAGCCATAAGAGGAGAGCATACGTACTCAACTTGAAGTAATCAAAAGGCACCATAACGAGAAATTCATGAGGGCTTGAAATATCTTCAGTCGCTCTTCGAATTTCTGTTTAACAACAATACATGCCATACTATAAATGGAAGAAGGCAAATAGATATTTGGAAAAATATCTTCAAAGGATACGTCAACATGTCGTCGATTTAATATAAAATAGGCAAGATGTTTTTTATCAATACTGATAGGTAATATTTATATTGTTATACATATAATATATTCATGACATAAAATACCATAGGGCGCTGATTCAAAATGTGTGTGTTTATGATTACCAATAGATACGAGTGGCATTGTTTGTCGAATACCTTTAAGTTAATGGAATGTGCAATCTCTTGACAGGAGAGAGGGGCAGACAGGTGGATGTATGGACACAGACAGCGGAAGGAAGAGGGAGACAGACTGATAGACAGGCAGACGAGATCTAATTACCTAAATAATGTTTTATCAATGATTTTCGCTGGCAAGATTTTCTCTTACAGTTTTTGGACACCGTGGTGCGAAGCACCAAAGGTGTCCTATGTCGCCACAATGTCTGTGTGTGTGTCCGTCTGTCCGTCCGTCCGTCTGTCCGTCCGTCTGTCCGTCCGTCCGTCTGTCCGTCCGTCCGTCCGCGTAGACAGATTTTGTTCCACTCATAACTTAAGAACCCTTAGGTCCAATGTCATGCAATTTGGTATTTGGTATTATCATGATGAGACTTAGATCTGATTAGATTTTGGTGGGTGTGGCTTATTAATTAATTGCTCATTTGCATATTTTATGACTTTTGACGTTCACGCAGATATCTCAGAGACGCCTGGAGCGATTTTGTTCAAACTTGGTAAAAGGATAGTACTCTACCTCATACAGATGCATGTTGATTTGTTTCACAATGCGATCAAATTTGGCCGTGGTAGAGGACTTTTTAGTTTTCACCTCCATAGACTCCCATGTATAAGGCAGACCATAGACTCCCATGTATAAGGCAGACCATAGACTCCCATGTATAAGGCAGACCATAGACTCCCATGTATAAGGCAGACCATAGACTCCCATGTATAAGGCAGTCCATAGACTCCCATGTATAAGGCAGTCCATAGACTCCCATGTATAAGGCAGTCCATAGACTCCCATGTATAAGGCCAAGAAAAATAAAAATTTAGTTTCTCATGGTATTCATATTGCAAAAAGGATGCAGTGACACAGTTTTTAGTCCCCACAGATAAAGTCCAGGGGCTCATAGATTGGGTCATGTCAGTCCATTAGTCCATCCATGTGAGTCCATCCGTTCACGCAGATATCTCAGACGCTTTGACAAAATGTCACGTGACCTTTGACCTCAATATACATATTTGTCCATAACTCGGTAACCACAAGTGCTAAACCTTTCATATATGGTATGATGGGACACCTTATGACGCCACATATTGTTCCTCATTAATTATGCACATATCTAATTTTGAGCGAGCCAATAGAGCTAGAGGTCTGATTTTTGGTATATAGGGATAACTTAGCAATACAATTTTCTTGACAAAATGTCATGTGACCTCGGTGACCTTTGACCTCAAATATACATATTTGTCCATAACTCAGTAACCACAAGTGTTACACCCTTCATATTTGGTATGATGGGACACCTTATGAAGCCACATATTGTACCTCATTAATTATGCACATATCTAATTTTGAGCGAGCCAATAGAGCTAGAGGTCTGATTTTTGGTATATAGGGATGACTTAGCAATACAATTATTTTGACAAAATGTCACGTGACCTCGGTGACCTTTGACCTCAAAAATACATATTTGTCCAAAACTCAGTAACCACAAGTGCTACACCCTTCATATTTGGTATGATGGGACACCTTATGACGCCACATATTGTACCTCATTAATTATGCACATATCTAATTTTGAGCGAGCCAATAGAGCTAGAGGTCTGATTTTTGGTATATAGGGATAACTTAGCAATACAATTATTTTGACAAAATGTCACGTGACCTAGATGACCTTTGACCTCAAATATACATATTTGTCCAAAACTTAGTAACCACAAGTGCTACACCCTTCATATTTGGTATGATGGGACACTTATGACGCCACATATTGTTCCTCATTAATTATGCACATATCTAATTTTGAGCGAGCCAATAGAGCTAGAGGTCTGATTTTTGGTATGTAGGGATAACTTAGCAATACAATTTTTTTGAAAAAATGTCACCTGACCTCAATGACCTTTGACCTCAAAGTTACATATTTGTCCATAACTCAGGAACCACAAGTGCTACACCCTTCATATTTGATATGATGGGACACCTTATGACGCCACATATTGTACCTCATTAATTATGTGCATATCTAATTTTGAGCAAGCCAATAGAGGTAAATGTATGATTTTTAGTATATAGGGACAGACTATAGGATAGAAATTTTTTGACAAAATTTCATGTGACCTCGATAACCTTTTACCTAAAATACACGATTATGTCAATAAATAAGTAACCACAAGTGCTATGTCCTTTATATTTAGTAGGATGGGAGACCTTATGACAACACATGCTTTACCTCGTTAATTATGCCCATATATAATTGTGGGCAAGCCAATAGAGCTAGAGGTCTGAATTTTGGCATATATGGATTAATTAGCAATACAATGTTTTTTTTTTTTTCAAAATGTCACGTGACCTTGATGACCTTTGACCTTGAATATGCATATATATGCATAACTCAGTAACCACAAGTTCTTTACGCTTCAATTTTGATAGGATAGTAGACCTTAAGATGTCACATCTTGTACTTCATTTATTATGCACATATGTATTTCTTGGCAGGCCAATACAGCTAGAGGTCTGATCTTTTTCCCCGATTTAGAACCATAACTTAGACATGCCTCTTGTTTCAAAATGGGAACAATGACATAGACCTATGTGTCCATAGATCTGAACATATACACTCCAGTGATACTTCTTAATGACCTCATTTCCCTGCCCCATCAAGACTAATACTCCTATTACAAGTGGGGACTATGTCATTGTCAATGACTTGTTACTTCTAGAATATACAGAATATTATCTCACATAGTGAGTGTCTGAATATTATTCTGAATTGTATTCCAAAGCACATTCTGAAAGGGCTCTTCTGGAATATACAGAATATTATCTCACATAGTGAGTGTCTGAATGTTATTCTGAATTGTATTCCTAAGCACATTCTGAAAGTAACTCTTCTGAAAATTTCACATTCTTTGCCACTGCACCATCTCCCTAATACATACTGATGACCACGGTGTCCACTCAAGTCTCACTTTGATTCTCTAATCGACGCCGGCTCAATGTTGGAAAAAAGGGAAAATACAAGTCAGTATACTACAGTCAGTATACTACAGTATGGCTTACAAATAAAACGTCTTGCCTGTTTGGTGTTAGATTGTCGTTTGTCCATCGCGTCTTCAGAAGAACATTACAGAACATTACAGGACATCTCTTATAAACTAAATGAGCAATTGGTATACTGACTCAAACTTGCACTTCAACATCGCCTTCTGAGCCCGGATCGATCGGCAGTTCTCGTGAATCCTGTCGATTACATATGATATGCTGTTGTCATGACGACGAGGCAACGGTGATGGCTGATTATGGTTACAACAGCGACGACAGTCAAGGTGGCAGAAGTAGCCATTGTAGCAGTAGTTGATATAACGTAGAATCAGTAGCGTCAGTTATTATCGTTATCATCATCATAAACATCCTTAATATCATTACTAGCCCAAGTAAAATAATAACAGCATCATAATACATATCGCAAATGGCAGTCACCTACAACAAATGACAATTCTGTTATTTCTGTGTCTACGGCGAACTATGATGTCAGTTGACCGAGCACTAACATACCTAAGAGATATTGATGGTAGATTTCAATCTCACGCATTTGTCCTCTATGACCATTTTTCAACCGTTCAAAGTGACCAGACCTCTATGTTAAACCAATTAAATATTACAATTGGTTAGAAAGCTAAATAATGTTGATTCCAAAGAATTACTGTGTGTTATTATTTGTGATGATTACTAGCAGGATCATGATGCTAATTATCCCGACCCCTTAGGACAATAGATATTTACAAATCTTCCAGGTGATAGAGATGTACTGTCGTCTGTCCCCTAGTCAAGAAATCCAATACGATCTGACTCAAACTCCGGTACCGTAGAGCGACGTTATTTTTAATTGGATTGTACTCGGTTCTTCAGAAAAAGTGCATTTATATCCATGTCCTAAGGTCCTTGGCCTTCCAAGGTCTTCGTTTCCGGTTGATATGATATATTTTAGATTGAACCTGCAACATTTGTAAACTATCATGAAATTTTTAAGGTTAGGCTTATTCGGTTATCCATTATGTAATGGCAGTATTAAAGTGAAAATGTTAATAATAGGGCAAGAAAACATATAAGAAGAATGGGCAAGAAAACATATTATGAGGTTTAGTCCCACTCTCGGCTTGTCTACCTGCTTTACCATCCACCCGCTTTACTGTCTGACTGAACGTTTGTCTGTCCCTCTATATTTGTTATAATTGATTTGATGAGCATGTTTAAATTTAGTCAAGTCAACCCAACTTTCCATTCCAACGGGAGACACCCTTGATTTCGCTGGCCTATCAGACCACTGTAACTCTACGCTGCCTTAAAAGCTATTTAATCGAGCGCTCAAACTTGAGTGTAATTTATGTTGGCATGATATCCAGTTGACTATATTTTCGATTTAGAATTCAACAGACGAGACAGTCTAACGGAGGTTGTACATTTGGGCCCATCGTAGATTCATCTGTCTTGAAGAGAAGTGTACCGGCCAGATTTGTTTGTTGAAGCCCGCTTAGAAATAATATTACCTAAAGTTGTTCCAGGTCAACACTTTATTTCGCTTTGCCAAAAACATGGTCAGGGCTCAGTCAGGTTTCCATATTTTATGAATTGATGACCAAATCTACAAATAGAAGCATGCTACATGAGATGTGATGGTCTTTAGTTGACCTTTCTTTCTATCTTTTACATCCATTCTACGATTGTTTGACCTTACCATGATCCAGCAGAATGTAATGAGTTAAATTTCCATCTGCCAAATGAGATAAGTACTGTGTTGACACACGGACAGAACGCGACCTGGCTTTAATGCACTGTTAAAATTGTTCTCGAAAGGTTTCGATGCAACGCCACTTTTTCAACTTGTTTTCGGTATATCATTTAGAGCAATTACAGACAGTTTCCAAACACTTGGTATTAGATTTTGGTCGAAAAATCTTTTTCTCTGATACTTTTCGTTTCAACAATGTTCAAGAATAACTTCATTCAGATCAGCTGAAAAAGCATTGAAGTTTGTGAATGTTATTTTGATCAATTTTGGCTAAAGGTTTTTTTCTTCGTAAACGTTGATCTGATAACGTAAAACTTTAAGACAGTCAATGCCAAAAGATGGCCAAGAGTAGGCCACACTTCAGGGTAATCCATGTAAAAGTGGCAAGTTGTCAGAGAGTTGCGGAGGTTCATCTCTAATTCTCTTTGGCGATCACAGCCTGAAAGAGGTGGTAATTATGAAGATTAATTGGTTCATTTAAACTCAATTATGTTATTTAAGATAATAGTACACATCTTAAATATTGAGTTTTTATACGAATGAGAGAATAAACATTAGCCGACCGATAGCTTTTACTAAACGTGGAGAACATTTACAATACAAGCTAGGTAAACAATTTTGACCTATCGATAGATTGAAAACAAGTGAGCGATTATTTACAGCAGAAATAAAGAGCAAATTCTTTTGAAACCCATACCAAACCTTTTCCCTGGACAGCAAGACTTAGTATTTTCCATTATGTAGTGCGGTTCGAACAATATCTCTGCAAAGTTTACAATTCCACCTGTGTTGACTGCTCCTACGAGAATTGACAACAGTACCTAGGAATTTGCCATCGTCAGCAACTTACCTTGACCTCTCCTACAACTACATTTCGAGTCTTAGGGCGAATTCCTTTAGAAACCTTCAGTCACTGGAAGTACTGACCATGTGGACTTCTAAAGACTTAAATATTGATGCTAATACATTCGTGGGACTGAGCAAGCTACGGAGATTAACATTCCCTGGCAATGGATTTATCACATTCGGTAAGAATACATTTAAACACCTGCCAAGTCTTCAAGAACTTCACATTCCGATCAAGACTTTTGTGAACACTGCAGGTGGCCCTTTCTCCAATCTGATCAATCTATCTCGGTTGACAATACGCACGCCTGTACCTCAGAATACACCTCCCACTTCCCCATCATCGTCTCTGTTTCAAGGCCTAGGAAATTTAGAAGAACTTTCTGTATACGGATGGACGTTGGCAACGTTTCGAGCAAGGCATTTAAAGATTTAGTAAGCCTTAAACAACTTTATTTTGATATCGTCCATATGGACTGTATAGGGATGTTGCTAATTGAATTATTTGAAACATCTTGAAATTTTGTCGATTAAGTATTTAGATGTGAGGGAAGATTGTAATATTAGTTTCTCCACGCTTTCCTCTACTCAAAGAAGTCTCGATCAATTCTCTAAATGTATATGATAAAGCATTCCGATACTTGACTTATCAAGGAATAATTTACGCAAATTAGACATTAATATAGCATCCCTGGAATTGACAGGCAAGACTGTACGTCCATTGTTAATCAGCAAGGTATCACATCTAACAATTTATGGCGTAAACTGGATAGATCTGCAGACGCTCCAGAATTTTCTCACTGGTCTACAGAATGTAGCCATAGACGTCCTTAGGATTAGACTCAGTTCTAGCCTTTATCAAAATGAGCGATATAATCTCACAGGGACTACTTTTATAGGCCTTGCTCAAAGCAATCTAAAAGAACTGGATATATCTCAAAACCCTTTCGGTACAATCGCTACAGATTCGTTTCAGTGGTTTCCAAAACTTAAAACTTTGCACTTGTATCGTTGTTACCTTGATGATGATTCTTTCATATCACTTCATGGCCTGTCGATTTTAACAACATTGACACTGCAAAACAACAGATTGCAAAATTTCGGAAAATTTGTCTCTACACTATCAGAAGTGAAAACTCTGAGAAATATTGACATCAGCGGAAATCTATTTACTGCGCAAATCCCTAAATATGTGTTTCAGAGAAATCAAGCGCTTGTTTCTATCAACCTAAAGGGTAACAAATTCACCTCTATACACCCCTAGAGTTTTATTTCCCTTTCAAATTTAAAACATCTAGATTTGTCTAACAACAACTTTGAAGTGGTGCCCGATGGGGCCTTCAGCTCATTGCAAACTTTAGACAGCCTTTTGCTATCAGGGAACACATTGCGCCATCTAGGAGCAGACATGATGATCAAACACCCACTACAAAACCTCAACAGCCTCACTTCATTAAAATTAACCCTCGAGAGTATGGACTTGTCAAATATCAATTTAGCAGATACACCAAATCTCGAAAGTCTGCACATTGATGGAGGTCACATAGGCAATAACTTCTTGATCCCAAAAAACGTCCGACTCGAAAAGTTGAGAAGCTTAGTTATGGAAAATGTGATATTTTCACTATCGGATGGTGTTGAAGTAACATTGAGTAGCGCATTGATAAATTTACAACCCCAACAATTTCTAAAATTTCTCTCCCTACCAAACAACAATTTTGACCAATTAAAGTTCACGAGCTTGAACGAGTTTCAAAACCTCAAATTCTTGTAATGTCGGTTACAAATAGCAAATTATCAGTCATTCATGGCGTACCCGACAAATTAACTAAATTAGAAATACTTGATTTATCACGAAATTTAATCACAGATCTGCCATCAGAAATACTCACGCCTCTTTCATCGTTGAGATTGTTAAAAGTCTATAAAAATCCTTTTGACTGCTCATGTAAAATGCAATCATTTAAGGAGTGATTGGAAAGGGATACGCAAGTCATCGTCTATTCAAATTACTTTTCTATTCAGCGTAACTTGTGTTCTGTACCTACAGCGAAACATCGTGTTCCGGTAGATAAGGTTGAACACGGGTTCGAATGCAATTTAATATTCTTAGTTTCAGTACCCTTGACATGTTTCATTGTCATAGTTTTAATCACAGTCACATTGGTGAAACGGTTTCACTGGCACGTGCATTTTGCATACTTCCTCATAAAACTGAAACTGGGCGGATACCAACTCCAACACGATGACGAGGAACAGCCAGTGAGTAAACAGTATGACGCATTCGTTGTTTACAACATGACAGCGATTGGGTCATACATGAATTGGTTCCTCATCTGGAGAACATTGATCCACCTAATTTCAAACTCTGCATACACGAACGGGATTTTATACCCGACAATGACATTTTTAACAACATTCTTGACAGTATTGAGAACAGCAAGAAAACCATGTTGATACTGTCTACAACATTCTTGACAGTATTGAGAACAGCAAGAAAACCATGTTGATACTGTCTCCACATTTGCTGATAGTGAATGGTGTTACTTTGAAATGAGGATGGCACAAAGTTGTCTATTTGAAAAGAAACGAGACATCATTTTAATGATATCACTGAAGAGAATCCCTGATGATAATATGCCTCGTGTTTACGAAATATTCTGCTAACCAAAAGTTACCTTGAGTGGCCTGAAAATGAAATCAGCAGGAGGCTGTTCTGGGAAAAGTTGAAAATCGCTCTGAGATCAGAGAGTAGGGTAAACAGAGTGGCTAACTTGTGAGTACTTGTGAGAACTCTTAGTTTTGTTTTGCTGTAATGTTTACCTTCATACATTTAGATTACCATTCCAATATCAGAAGAAACAATATGAAATGCGTTCATTGTAAGTTAAACACTCTAATCTGTAAAAATGGATTACGATTGTTATATGATGTCAACTTCCAACGGTGTAAAGGTATGCAACACGTTTATTGTAGATTTCTTCTTTGTTTTTAGTGTATCACCAGATTACATATTTGTCATAAGACTTTGAGTGATCACTGAGTAGCGTGTTTATTAAAGGCGAAAGCTTATAGATTTTTACAATTCCTTATTTCAAAATGTTGTACCTAATGATTACATATAGATATGCAGACATTTAACTCATCTTATCTAGACACACTTCAATAGTATTATAAAATTTCATTCTTGTATTATAAACTTGTCTTTCAGAAATTCCTATTCGTGTTATGTATACTTTGAAGTTTTAAGACAAGTTCTGCTGTAATATTTCCATTCAAACACTTAGTGTACCTCTTATATTTTCAAATTACCCGAAAAAAATATACAAAACTGGTGAAATTTGTTATGATATAAATTTGCTTCAGTAAAAAAGATACATAGCACGTTCCTATCGTCAATTAAATTTGTGTTGTATCATTAAATTTCAAGCATGAGATTTGAATAGTTTGTGAAGAACCTGTTAAGAAATTGCCTTTAGTGGTTTCCCACAATGCTCTCTTTTAACAGTTTTATCCACGATGATTAGTTTATTTCCCATACCATTTTTTCTTTACATTCTTGTATCCCACACTTCGTTTTTAAAGTGATTTTACTCATGTATTTTAATTTTCAACGTTTCCAGAAGACAGCCGTTTTGATGTAATGTTCCACTCACATACTCAATGTATCGGGCGTATTTAAAAAGGCATTCATTAGAAATTTAACAAAATCCACAAATTATCTGAATCTCAGGAATTTGTGTTGTTGAAATGGGTTTTCCATAGCGGAAAGGTACATATCTCGTACTTTCTGTCAATTTCATCAAATTGTGTTTCGCATAATTAAATTTGAAACATGTCAAGGCCTTTGAACAGAAAATCATGAACCTGTATTTCAACATCATCGAATGGATTCCAATTATGCCATATGAGAATAATATGCCTACTAACTGAATGATCTAACTATAAAAATGTTTGAACTCATCCAATTTTATTTCTTTATCATACCATTTTCGATTCAATTCCTTGTATTATACAGTTAGCTTTTAGCGTTTCTTACTGATGTAATGTATTTTTGAAAGTTTTAAGACCTTCGTTTAAGCTCTGTGCAAATTTCAACTTAGACATTTTATTTCATGCTTATTCAGATATGGACGCTTTATCACTCTTCTTATCGATGTATTCGAAGAAGGTCATGCACAAGAAATGAATTACAGATATTGGACGAATAAACCAGTGTGGCGTGTTGGTATTTAAAGTTGTATACATTACACAACATATCTTGTTGTATCGTACATACCCAAATCATCAAGGATCGCAATACAACCAATATTAATACAAATGCAACGCAAATCAGGAACCTTAACTTGTACTCTTTGGTGAGAAATATTTGTTTGACAATCGGTTTGACAATGCGAATGAAGCTCCAAACATGGAGAAGTTGTATTTGACATCTAAGTGCCAGCTTATAGAATTTACCATTGTTGGTGAATTATGTCGTATGTCTGATAATCGGTGCAAAATATATTCTCATGTATCATTCACTGCACGTTGCATTTCTTTTGTCTGTTTCATGATCATAAATCTCTTCATCAATGTAAATCTGTATTTCTCAGTGCCAACCCCCATAAAAGAGCCACCTATAGTCATAAGAGGAGAGGATACGTACTCAACTTGAAGAAATCAAAAGACACCATAACGAGAAATTCATGAGGGCCTGAAATATCTCCAGTCGCTCTTCGAATTTCTGTTTAACAATAATACATGCCATACTATAAATGGAAGAAGGCAAATAGATATTTGGAAAAAGATCTTCAAAGAATACGTTAATATGTCGTCGATTTAATATACAATAGGCAAGATGTTTTTTATGAATACCTTGATAGGTAATACCTAAATTGTTATACATATAATATATTCATGGCATAAAATACCATTGGGCGCTGATTCAAAATGCGTCTGTTCACGATTACCAATAGATACAAGTGGCATTATTTGTCGAATACCTTTAAGTTAATGGAATGTGCAATCTCTTGACAGGAGGGAGGGGGGTAGACGGATGGATGTATGGACGCAGACAGGGGAAGGAAGAGGGAGACAGAATGATAGACAGGCAGACGAGGTGTGCGGTATCTAATTACCTCAATAATGTTTTATCCATGATTTTTGCCGGCAAGATTTTCTCTTACAGTTTTTCTCTGATCGACGCAAGCTAAATGTTGGATAAAAGGGAAAATACAAGTCAGTATCCTATGGTATGGCTTACAAATAAAACGTCTTGCCTGTTTGGTGTTAGTTTGTGGTTTACAAATGTCCATCGCGTCTTCAGAAGAACATTACAGAACATTACAGGACATCTCTTATAAACTAAATGAAGCAATTGGTATACTGACTCAAACTTGCACTTTATCATACTTTAACATCGTCTTCTGAGCCCGGATCGATCGGCAGTTCTCGTGAATCCTGTCGATTACATATGATATGCTGTTGTCATGACGACGAGGCAACGGTGATGACTGATTATGGTTACACTGTGATGACAGTCAAGGTGGCAGAAGTAGCCATTGTAGCAGTAGTTGATATAAAGTAGAATCAGTAGCGTCAGTTATTATCGTTATCATCATTATAAGCATCCTTAATATCATTACTAGCCTAAGTAAAATAGTAACAGCATCATAATACATATCGCAAATGACAGTCACCTACAACAAATGACAATTCTGTTATTTCTGTGTCTACGGCGAAGTATGATGTCAGTTGACTGAGCAATAACACACCTAAGAGATATTGATGGCAGATTTCCATATCACGCATTTGTCCTCTATGACCATTTTCCAACCGTTCAAAGTGACCAGACCTCTATGTTAAACTAATTAAATATTATAATTGGTTAGAAAGCTGATTTTACTGAAAAAAATTCCCGACGCTGCTATGCCTCGTATTTTACGTAATATTCTGCTGACGAAAAGTTATCTAGAGTGGCCTGAAAATGAAATAGGCAGGAGGCTGTTCTGGGAAAAGCTGAAAGTTGCACTGAGATCCGATAGCAGAGTAAATAGAGTGGCTAACCTTTAAAGGAAAGAAATCTAAGTTTCATTCCGCAATACTGTTTCCCTTCATACATTCATTGTACTGGTCCCTTTTCAGAAGAACAATGATTCAAAGGGCATTTATTGCAAAATTACCATTTGAAGTTGTTGCATGATATGAACTATTAACTGTGAAAAGGAACACGTCACTTTGTTATTTCCGATTTCTTCTGAATTGTGTCTGTCACTAAATTCCAAACATGTTTTAAGGACTTTGTTCATGAAGAGTATGTGTTTAGACTTCCCCAAATGGCTCTCCGTAATGCCTTCTTTCGGAAAGTTGTACTTACTGACATTCTCACTATGAAGACATTTTAACTCGTCCTATATTTAATTTGGCTTTTCCATACCATTTTCGATTTCTATTCTTGTATTATGTACTTCGCTTTCAGGAAGTTTTACTCATACACTAGCCTGAATATTTTTGAAGATTTCAAGACATTAGTCAAGTCTTACGCATGCCATATCCTGCAAATTTAAATTTTGACTTGTTATATTTTAAGCAAACTCAGATCTGTACATTTTATTACTCTTTTAAGATGTATCCTAAGCTGCTATAATGGTGGTGCGAAACGTCGTATGCATGAATTGCATAACAGTTATTTAGACGAAATAACCAGAGTGATGTCTTTATATTTTCTGCTTGTAATCACAAATGTTACGTGTATAAGCTTACCTGTGACATTTTATGTTAGGAGTAGAGATTATTTGACAATTATGTCTTTGGTCAGAAAATTATTAAACTAACTTTACATATTTCGTCATGGTTTGTATCGCTTATATTCAAAAAGTGAATTTTCGACTGCATTTTCTTGAATTGTCAGACAAAGGTACAGGTTTGATCCCTAACCTAAGGCTTAGTGATGAATTCAGTAACTTATCACCTGCTATGCTATCTTCCAACGTTCCTCATTTGAAATATTATGTTCTCTAAAGTTCAATGCAAAAACACATCTTCCCCTCCATTCTCCTCTCCCCCAACTGAGCAAGCCTGCCTGACGGCCCGTGCAATTCAATTACAATAAATATCAGTCAAACAACCGGAAGTAACTTGTACCCCCATAATCACATATCCAACACTGTTTTCTCTGCATCTTCATTGAAAGGTGCAATTTCTGCCCGATTTATCAAAATTACGGGGCAGACTTGACATTTGAGTGGGCAGTCACTGTTTATGTTGATTTTGCCTTCTTCGTTGAACTTCTTTGACGCCAATTGATCGGTAGGGTAGAACATCTGTTCATGAAATTTGCATATGCATTGTTTTACAACTCTGCTTGATTTGACCTGAATGGAAACAATATCTGACCTTAAATAAAATGTCTCTTCTTTGTTTTGACACCGTCACGTCTTGATAATCAGTAAACTGATCCTCCACTATTTGCAGTATCGCTCATGTAATCTTTCTATTCAACCATAAATGGTGTGGGTGAAGCGAGCGGTTGTATTTTGTAAATGGAACAGTCAATTTATGTTGTGGGAATGAATGACATGACATACGTTATTAATATTTTCAAATAATGTAATATTCCGGAAATGTAAAGGTTAAAGGTTACAACAAGATCGAACAAGAATTTTAATTCGGTAATTAGGTTTTGCCTATCAGAGATCGCAGGCAGCCCATTCAGATTAATTTTCACAGACCTTTACCGTAATTTCAAATAATTCACATAATATATATCTACACAAATGGATTAAGCTGTTAAAAAGACCTGAGATGGCTTCCTAAAATGCAAAACATTGCAAAACTTAGAAGACGGTAACATTGCTGTATTTTACCACAGTTTTGAGTATCGGCAACTTATCAAGCGCACATACATGCTATTCTGATCTCAAAATCAGACTAGTTCTCACACAACAAGATTGATTTAGCTCAATTTTATTGCAAGATGTAAGATATGTTTGCATTGATGGAATAAAATTATTGACCTTACAAAAGTACCAGAAGTAAACTATACACGCTTAACAATCGGCTGGCATACGATAGGCCTATACTTTTAACGCATTTGTAGCACAGACCCTAAAATAACAGTTATAGCAGCAGAATTGCACAGTAATTTGATGCGCGATCGCAGTACTACCTCGGCAGACTCTCTTAACAGTAAATAAGAATGGGGCCGACTCTGACCATCCAAGCAATGCCAGGCCCTCAAATGACTCACATTTTACTTCACTATTGCTTCTTGATTTCCGAGGTAGTCCTGTGATCGCGATCAAGTTACTGTGTAATGCTGCTGTTGTATTTTAGGCTCTGTGCTACAATTGCGTGAATTTTTATTAAATACTGATTATCATTTAGGATCCGAGTGCTGAAGGGTACTTTTGCACGTATACAATAAGGACAAAATATATGATTTTTATCAACAGTATACATAATCATAAATTTATTAATTTTGTTTTACACTCTTGCTATGACTGATAATGCCCTTGTGGACAGATATAGGTGAAAAGCAATCAAGCTGTAAGTACAGACAGCGCCCCCACACAACGGGATAACACTAGCCTGGTTCCCTGACCTATTTCTACCGCTGGCTACGCTGTTAACGAAAATAGGGTCACGTATGGGCTAATGTAAGTAAGGCTATCATTGGTCAACGGTAAAAGTGCACTGATTACGTTTCATTTGTTTCCGACTTGGAGAAACCTTCGACTTTAGATTTCGTATGCCCATGGAGTCATTTTACCTCCACAGTTTCCCAAGCCAATAATCCTATGTACATTCAGCCGTGCATTGAATGAAAACCGGAAATTCATTTAATTTTGAGCCATTGTCGTACATGCAAAATGTCACCATGGTCACAAGGTCACTTCTGAGAAAAAATATCATAGATGATAATCGTCATTTCACAACTATTGATCATAGAAGAACAGAGTCGGAGACTTAAAAGTGAAGCCGTGCAAACCGTACAACTTCAATGTTCGATGTTTCGTAATCTAATTTCCGAGCTTGCCACTGTTCAGATGTGCTCAGATCGCATGATCTTGTCAGGTGACTGTTCTCATTAACATGCAGTCAAAATTCTGACTTAAACATTAGTCCATACCAGACCCTATTTTCGTGAGCAGCGCATCCAGCGGTAGAAATGGGTCAAGTAACCAGCAGACTAGGGATAACACTTTGTAATGAACCCCTGAACTTTCGTTCACAAACAGCTACACGTCTTGGTGCTCAATCTGTTGCAACGTGTGCATACACGTATACACACACGAAGACAAATATACACGTACACACACATTCTCTCTCTCTCTCTCTCTCTCTCTCTCTCTCTCTCTCTCTCTCTCTCTCTCTCTCTCCTTGAAATATGGATGGCAGAAGTTAGATGATGGGAACAGCATCATAAATCTTGCGCCGTGACAACTGTCGTTTTTTATGTTTAGCGTTCAGTAAATACAATAATCGGTTGACAAGCGGTATTAATTACAACCACAAGTATTTATTGAAAAGAAACTGTAATTCAGGGGGATTCGAAAATTCCGGGGGTAGTTGAGAGGGACTTGAAAGTTTTGCTGTACCTATAAGGGAGGACCTGAAAATATTTTGGCTCCCAACATTTTGATGTTATCCAATGGTTCTAATGTTAGTAATAATTAAACAAAATCAAGAACTGTTTTGTCCTACGGTATGACTTTAATCTCAAAACATTCTAAAAATGTATGGATGCCATCAAATTTTGCTAAAACAAGTTGGCCTTTGCTAAAACAAGTTGGCCTTGTAATGGGGCAGGAGCTGCAAATGATGATAAGTTTTTCGATATTTCTATGCAATGTATCAAATACAGTTTCTTTACAGCATGCTGAAAAATAATATTCCGTTTGTCAAAAAAGCCCGTTTTTTCTAAATATTGGAGATAATTGAATTAAAGTTAAGACTGAAAGTTATTCTCGATTATACAAATGCACGGTACACGTAGGCTGTGTTGGCAAGCTAAATCCTGGACAGCTCAACATGCTGTAGGAAGTAGAACAAGAACGCAGTTGTATAAATTGAACAAAAGTATTGTCAAAATGCAAAGTTAATACAGCTACTGCCCTGCAACTACCTACGGGCAGTGTCACTCTCACTGCATATCGACAGTGACAGTTATAGCTCTGACTGTGATGCAGTTTAAGAAGAGTTGGGTCGTAGGACACTAAATTGACAGTGAAACATACATGTACTTGTACACAAGATCAGGCCCGAGATCAACACATAGAAAACTAGTCTGACTTAATAGTTGCCATGATTGCATTTTTGTATTCTGGCATATGAGAACAATAACAATCAAATATTAGAAAAAAAATGTGGTCACCATGCTAGATCTTGTACAAATGTACGATGAAAAGTCACAGTTTTTCTCAAATCATTTAAAATTAATATATAAAACCATTCATTTCAAGTTCATGAAATGAATGAAATTTTCACATCTGGTCGTACAATATCACAAAAGTAAAACTTTGAATAGTAAGGACTAAATTAAATGAATAAATGTGTGACGAAATGAAAATATTTTAATTTTACCAAATTTACTATAATTACACCAAAGATTTCAGAGATTAAATCGTTCATTTAATTGGAAATTTTAACCTTCCAGTATTGTCAGTTTTGTAAAACTTTTATAAGTAGCATCTAATGTAGCCAGGAATTCACAATTTGCATATTCTCTCATGATCGTCATTTGCGTGCTCTTCTGCAGTTTCCGTTGGCATGGCCAGATCGAGTTGGATGAACTCAAGTCGACTTCGACTGATACATCAAAAAAGTCCAATGATGTCTTTAAAAATGAATATGGCTCTTCAAACTGCTAATAACAAGTAGTGTTGAACATCTGCGAGCAGAACTGCCCTATACATATTTTTTTTCTTTGCATGCATCCCTAATAAATATGCGGCTATGATTTTATTGGTGGGGGGCGGACATGAAAATATTTGATCATATGGGCGGGGAGAGGGACTTGAACATTTTTGAAGGTATCGAGGTGGGGGATCTGAAAGATTTCAATTGCGATTCCTCCAGCCCACCCCCTACCGTTTGTGTGAACGCAGCCTAAACGTTATCCGGCGACCTCAAAGTTAATTACAGGGCTTTCAATATGTATGCCTGTGGAAGCAACATCTTTAAGTAGAACACGTGTGTGCACGGTGCAGTATTACAACTCTGAAGAAGGTATTATCGATTTTGTAAGTTTTAAGAAGAAAATGACGAAATGAAAAATGAAGAAATCGAAGCTGGAAGTGCATCGCCAGATTAAAGGTTACTACAAGATCCAACAAGAATGTTAATTCCGTAATTAGGTTTTGCTATCGTAAGCAATATAGTTTCACAGGCCTTTGAGGACGTTACTAATTTTTTTCGCTCAATATAATTTCTGATATTATATTAATCGTTTCAATGGCTTCATCAGGAACCTGGCCTCGTGATGATGATAGTGATACATCACTAATTGCTGCCTTCCACCTGGTTACAGCATCATCAGTGCTCCTCGCAGTCGACGTGGAGGGGGTGTAGCTATCATCTTTAAATCGTCCCTGCATGTCTGTGTCACGAGTTCCAGTCATTGACTCAATTAAATTAAACCATGGAAATTTTGGAGGTGTGTATAAAGACCCCATCGTCACATATTACAGTGGCTAATATTTATCGTCCGCCACCGAATAAATCAAATGTTTCACCATGGCTGGTTTCATTGAAGACTTTACCAATTTCCTGTGTTCCAACCTCACTGCAAACTCACCCTTTGTCATCGCAGGTGACCTAAATATCCATGTCGACGATCAAAATTGCATCAATGCCGAAAAATATCCTGACATTCTTAATTCGTTCTCTCTGCATCAGTTGATCTCTGAACCTTCACACCGTGCCGGTCACACCATCGACCACATCATTACTCGAATGGATGATACCACAATTGCTGATGTCCGAGTCGAACCAATCTATGCTGTGGCTGACCATTTTCCTATACTCTTCACCATTTATCATCGACATTGCTCCAAAGATACAAGAAAACGAGTGATATCTAGAAACATCAAATCGTTCTCCGCTACTTCATTTGCTGCTGATGTCTCGTCATCCATTCGTCACGGTTTCCAGTCTAATCTTGACGTATCAAATAATTTAACATACTGAATAGCACGATACGTGATAATTTTGATCGCCATGCTCCAACTTGTGTGAGGCTTGTTCCAAACAGACAACCCGTTCCGTGGATCACAAATTCAATTACTGAAGCTAGGTTAGAAAGGATGAAAGCAGAAACGGTCTGGAGGAAATCGAAGCTGGAAGTACATCGCCAGATTTACAGGACTTGTCGGACTAATGTCGTTCGCCTTGTTGAAAAAGCTAAACGAAGTCACTACGCGATGATGGTCAGTGATTGCATTGGTGATCAAAAGAAACTGTTTCAAGTTGTTGAGCAATTTCTCGGTCAGTCCCGTGCATCAGTTCCATTGCCAATGCATGATGAGCCTTCCGAATTAGCAAACCCTTTTGCTCGTTTCTTTTCGCATCGCGTGAAGTCACTAAGTTTGAACTTTGGTCATACATCAGATGAGTACAGCCATTTACCTTCTTCATCTGTGCCAGATTGTCGATTTGACACATTTAAACCTACATCTGTTGACGAGGTTGAAAATGTCATTCGTTCATCGCCTTCGTCAACCTGCTGCTTGGACCCAATTCCTACAAAGATCTTGAAGCAGTCTCATCTCATGCAAGTTCTGTTACCTTATATTACTGAAATCTTCAATGATTCCCTACGTGACGGTGTCGTTCCGACCGACTTTAAACATGCCGTTGTCAAGCCTCTTCTCAAGAAACCATCCTTGAATCATGACATTCTCAAAAGTGTTCGTCCTGTGTCAAATTTGTCATTTTTATCAAAGGTATTGGAGCGCATTGTAGCTAGTAGGTTGACAAATCATATTGTAAGCAACTCATTGGATGATCCATTACAATCTGCTTATAAACCTGGGCATAGTACAGAGACTGCTCTCTTACAAGTTACGAATGACATTTTATTAGCACTGGATGCAAAACGTGATGTTTTCTTAGTTTTCCTTGTTTTTTCTGCTGCGTTTGATACCGTGAATCACAGTATTCTATTAAATCGTCTGAGGGACCGTCTTGGTATTTCAGGTAATGCTCTCAGTTGGTTTCAATCTAATCTTTCAAATCGCACTCAATGTGTTGTTGTTAATTCTACCAAATCATTGTACTATCCACTTGAAACTGGGGTACCCCAAGGTTCAGTACTTTTTAATGTATACACATCTCCTTTAGGAAAATTGGTTTCTAGTCATGGATGTCTATATAGTTTTTATGCTGATGATTCCTCCCTTTACATGTCTTTCAACATTGACAAGGCTGCAAGGGTAGCTCGTAATCTTGAATTATGTATCTCAGAGGTTAGGTCCTGGATGTCAGAAAACTTTATCTGCCTAAATGATGAGAAAACTGAATTTATAACCTTTTCTGCTATTACCGGTAATCAGCCTGAGAACGGGGTCAGAGAAATTAGGGTTGGTGATACTTTCATTCCTGTTCATTTTCAAGCCAAAAGCTTGGGAGCCACTCTCGACTCTAGCCTCACAATGAAGCCTCATGTTGGTCAGATCTGCCGTTCAGCCATTTTCATTTACGTCGCATTGCACTTATTCGGAAGTATCTTTCTAAATCTGTCACCGAGCAATTAATCCATGCATTTGTTACATCTCGTATTGATTCATGTAACTCTCTTTTACTAGGACTTCCCAAGAACTTAATTTATCGTGCTCAACATATTCAAAATATTGCTGCCAGAATTGTCACTCGTTCTAAACCCACTTCACATATCACTCCTGTACTTAGGCAATTACATTGGTTACCTGTTTCTCAACGAATAATTTTTAAGATTTTAATAGTCACTTACAAATGCATCCATTCCGTTGCTCCAAACTACTAATGTGACATGATTTCTTTATATGTTCCAAATCGTAATTTGAGATCTGCTGATCAGATTAAACTCTGCCAAAATATGTCACGTACTAAGACATATGGGGACCGTGGTTCATAGTTGCGGCCTCCATTCTTTGGAACAATCTTCCACTTGAGATCCGCTGCCCCCCCCTCCTCTCTCTCTTCTTTTAAATCAAACCTTGTGTTCACTCTATCGAAGAATTAGCATCGTTGCTCGAATTATTCAACCGTGCCGATCATCCCACCCTCATGTAAAAGTAATGGTTATCCCTTGAAAGGGTCTTAAGCGCACTTATCTCCAAAGTCGCTCTCAAAGGCCTAAACGGGGTTAATTTTGAGATAAAAAGAAACGATCAGCAAATCTTTACCTGCCATTACGAAAGGCCGGAATTCAAGACTGTTAGACAACGCACAAAATATGGCTTACTGTCACCGTCATCTCCAACACTAGATCTATGATACAGGAATGTTTTATATCGTTATGTCAACGACTAAGTCAACAAAACTTGACTATTTTACTAAAAATCGGACCAAATTTACTAACGCTGGTGGCGTGATTCCTGGCCGGACCCACTCGTCCCAATTAAGGCAATGGCCAACTGAAAACCTCCGGCGGGTACAGACAGCTCGTTGATCGATCTTTAATTCTGCCCTTAGCTTTCAAGTGGAAGAAGAAACCTTTTGTACAATGGATATCAGTGATGGGCGTCAACGCATCTATCGTATTCAGTCGGCAGTACATATCGTTTTAATGATGAAATAAGGGAGCAGGATTAGTAACTGCAAGAATTGTTCTTTCTTTTGTTTGTTTTGGCGAGTCAGATCAGTGTTGCTCTGACAAATCCATAAGAACATGTTGTATCTTAACGAAAGTTGAGACATTTGCTGTGATTTACTGGAAAAATACTCGAGCCTTCTCGTTTCCTTGCGATTCAAATGTTCTCATGTCTTGAGATTATGTTCTCTAAAGTTCAAAGCAAAAACACATCTTCCCCTCCATTCTCCTCTCCCCCAACTGATCAAGCCTGCCTGACGGAGCCTGCAATTCAATTACAATAAATATCAGTCAAACAACCAGGAATGACTTGTACCCCCATAATCACATATCCAACACTGTTTTCTCTGCATCTTCATTGAAAGGTGCAATTTCCGCCCGATTCATCAAAATTACGGGGCAGACGTGACATTTTAGGGGGCAGTCACTGTTTATGTTGATTTTGCCTTCTTCGTTGAACTTCTTTGACGCCAATTGATCGGCAGGGTAGAACATCTGTTCATGAAATTTGCTTATGCATTGTTTTACAACTCTGCTTGATTTGACCTGAATGGAAACAATATCTGACCTTAAATAAAATGTATCTTCTTTGCTTTGACACCGTCACGTTTAAAAAATCCGTAAACTTATTCTTCACTATTTGCTATTCAACCATAAAAGTTGTGGATGAAGCGGGTGGCTGTCTCTTGATAATGTGATATATTGACATTACAATGAAATCTTCATTGCATATTTTGCAGCTATTTTTGCTATTTTTGGTCATGCCATGCCATGCAAAGAAAAAAACATGTATAGGGCAGTTCTGCTCGCAGATGTTCGACACTACTTGTTATTAGCAGTTTGAAGAGCCATATTCATTTTTAAAGACATCATTGGACTTTTTTGATGTATCAGTCGAAGTCGACTTGAGTTCATCCAACTCGATCTGGCCATGCCAACGGAAACTGCAGAAGAGCACGCAAATGACGATCATGAGAGAATATGCAAATTGTGAATTCCTGGCTACATTAGATGCTACTTATAAAAGTTTTACAAAACTGACAATACTGGAAGGTTAAAATTTCCCATTAAATAAACGATTTAATCTCTGAAATCTTTGGTGTAATAATAGTAAATTTGGTAAAATTAAAACAATTTCATTTCGTCACACATTTATTCATTTAAATTAGTCCTTATTATTCAAAGTTTTACTTTTGTGATATTGTACGATCAGATGTGAACTTGAAATGAATGGTTTTACACATTAATTTTAAATGATTTGAGAAAAACTGTGACTTTTCATCGTACATTTGTACAAGATCTAGCTTGGTAACCCCATTTTTTTCTCTAATATGTGATTATTCCCATATGCCAGAATACAAAAATGCAATGGCAACTATTAAGTCTCCAAGTTTTCTATGTGTTGATCTCGGGCCTGATCTTGTGTACAAGTACATGTATGTTTCACTGTCAATTAAGTGTCCTACGACCCAACTCTTCTTAAACTGCATCACAGTCAGAGCTATAACTGTCACTGCCGATATGCAGTGATAGTGACACTGTCCGTAGGTAGTTGCAGGGCAGTAGCTGTATTAACTTTGCATTTTGACAATACTTTTGTTCAATTTATACAACTGCGTTCTTGTTCTACTTCCTACAGCATGTTGAGCTGTACAGGATTTAGCTTGCCAACACAGCCTACGTGTACCGTGCATTTGTATAATCGACAATAACTTTCAGTCTGAACTCTAATTCAATTATATTCAATATTTAGAAAAACGGGCTTTTTTGACAAACGGAATATTATTTTTCAGCATGCTGTAAAGAAACTGTATTTGATACATTGCATAGAAATATCAAAAAACTTATCATCATTTGCAGCTCCTGCCCCATTACAAGGCCAACTTGTTTTAGGAAAATTTGATGGCATCCATACATTTTTAGAATGTTTTGAGATTAAAGTCATACAGTAGGACAAAACAGTTCTTGATTTTGTTTAATTATTACTAACATTAGAACCATTGGATGACATCAAAATGATGGGAGCCAAAATATTTTCAGGTCCTCCCTTATAGGTAGAGCAAAACTTTCAAGCCCCCCTCGACTACCCCCGAAATTTTCGAATCCCCCTGAATTACAGTTTCGTTTCAATAAATACTTGTGGTTGTAATTAATACCGCTTGTCAACCGATTATTGTATTTACTGAACGCTAAACAAAAAAAAACGACAGTTGTCACGGCGCAAGATTTAATTACGGAATTAACATTCTTGTTGGATCTTGTAGTAACCTTTAATCTGGCGATGTACTTCCAGCTTCGATTTCTTGATTTTTCATTTCGTCATTTTCTTCTTAAAACTTACATAATCGAATTATACCTTCTTCAGAGTAGTACTAATATAATATTAATTTTAAACAAAAAAAGACAGTTGTCACGGCGCAAGATTTATGATGTTGTTCCCATCATCTAACTTCTGCCATTCATATTTCACAGAGAGAGAGAAAGAGAGAGAGAGAGAGAGAGAGAGAGAGAGAGAGAGAGAGAGAATGTGTGTGTATGTGTATATTTGTCTTCGTGTGTGTATACGTGTATACACACGTTGCAACAGATTGAGCACAAAGACGTGTAGCTGTTTGTGAACGAAAGTTCAGGGTTCATTACAAAGTGTTATCCCTAGTCTGGTTACTTGACCCATTTCTACCGCTGGATGCGCTGCTCACGAAAATAGGGTCTGGTATGGACTAATGTTTAAGTCAGAATTTTGACTGCATGTTAATGAGAACAGTCACCTGACAAGATCATGCGATCTGAGCACATCTGAACAGTGGCAAGCTCGGAAATTAGATTACGAAACATCGAACGTTGAAGTTGTTTGCACGGCTTCACTTTTAAGTCTCCGACTCTGTTCTTCTATGATGGTATTTAGTTGTGAAATGACGATTATCATCTATGATATTTTTTCTCAGAAGTGACCTTGTGACCATGGTGACATTTTGCATGTACGACAATGGCTCAAAAATAAATGAATTTCCGGTTTTCATTCAATGCACAGCTGAATGTACATAGGATGCTTGGCTTGGGAAACTGTGGAGGTAAAATGGCTCCATGGGCATTCGAAATCTAAAGTCGAAGGTTTCTCCAAGTTGGAAACAAATGAAACGTAATCAGTGCACTTTTACCGTTGACCAATGATAGCCATACTTACATTAGCCCATACGTGACCCTATTTTCGTTAACAGCGTAGCCAGCGGTAGAAATAGGTCAGGGAACCAGGCTAGTGTTATCTCGTTGTGTGGGGCGCTGTCTGTACTTACAGCTTGATTGCTTTTCACCTATCTGTCCACAAGGGCATTATCAGTCATAGCAAGAGTGTAAAATAAAATTAATAAATTTATGATTATGTATATTGTTGATAAAAATCATATATTTTGTCCTTATTGTATACGTGCAAAAGTACCCTTCAGCACTAGGATCCTAAATGACAATCAGTATTTAAGAAAAAGTCATGCAGTTGTAGCACAGAGCCTAAAATACACCAGCAGCATTACACAGTAACTTGATCGCGATCACAGTACTGCCTCGGAAATCAAGAAGCAATAGTGAAGTAAAATGTGAGTCATTTGAGGGCCTGGCATTGCTTGGATGGTCAGAGTCGGCCCCATTCTTATTTACGGTTTAGAGAGTCTGCCGAGGTAGTACTGCGATCGCGCATCAAGTTACTGTGCAATTCTGCTGCTGTAACTGTTATTTTAGGGTCTGTGCTACAAATGCGTTAAAAGTATAGGCCTATCGTATGCCAGCCGATTGTTAAGCCTGTTTAGTTTACTTCTGGTACTTTTGTAAGGTCAATAATTTTATTCCATCAATGCAAACATATCTTACATCTTGCAATAAAATTGAGCTAAATCAATCTTGTTGTGTGAGAACTAGTCCGGTTTTGAGATCAGAATAGCATGTCTGTGCGCTTGATAAGTTGCCAATACTCAAAACTGTGGTAAAATACAGCAATGTTACCGTCTTCTAAGTTTTGCAATGTTTTGCATTTTAGGAAGCCATCTCAGGTCTTTTTAACAGCTTAATCCATTTGTGTAGATATATATTATGCGAATTATTTGAAATTACGGTAAAGGTCTGTGAAAATTAATCTGAATGGCCTGCCTGCGATCTCTGATAGGCGATGCTGTTCATCGGGTGCAGTTTAATGATCCAATTGGCGGATCACAGAAGTATACACCGCCCTGGAGTGACCGTTCTGTTGTTTTTTTGTGTTGTTGATTTTGTCATTGAACTTCTACAGAATATCAATAATTACTTTACGACCTTCATCGACACTGTGACAGATGAGACGAAAATCGGTGACATTTTTTCTAGGTCACGACGGATTTTCGAAACTGATGTTTATTCTACCTTTGTCCAGGATCTTAACTTCGTCTTTCCGCTTTCGCCCACACTCCAAAGATCATGAGCCATTGGTGGGTCACTAGTGTGTGTAAGCTTGGGAATGATTGAGCGCAAAACTGAGAGCAGTGTAATAATGCACATAACCGTACGAAGTGAAGATCATGAAGCCAGTGTAGCTATTACTGCTGCCGAAGGACGCAGGCCAAAAGACGAAGTCAAGATCACAGACAAATGATAGTCCCATTGAGGGACTTGGATTCTACTTTGAATTGTACGCCACCTATAGTGACCGTCTCGTATATTATAAAGCGAAATAATAGTCGCTAATAAATGGTGTCGGCCGACGCATAAAACAGACTGCGCGCGCACAAGTAGCTGTGTACAGTTCCACTTTCCAAATTCCCTGTCAACCATTACTTCCTCTGGCCTGTACTGGATTACTTTACTTCAACTTTGTTGCTGTGTTGTACGCTGAATTGTGATCAGACGATATCATGAAGATCCCATGCATTTCAGTCAGAGACACTAACTTTCAGGTCTGCACTTTGATAATGATGTTGAACTTTTCTCCTATTGCTTCGGAAGCAGCATGCAAAGTTTACAACTCCACCCGTGTTGACTGCTCCTACAGAGAATTGACAACAGTACCCGGGAATTTGCCATCGTCAGCAACTTACCTTGACCTCTCCTACAACTACATTTCGAGTCTTACGGCGAATTCCTTTGGAAACCTTCGGTCGCTGGAAGTCCTGACCATGTGGATTTTTAAAGACTTAAATATTGATTCTGATACATTCGTAGGACTGAGCAAGCTACGGACATTAACATTCCCTGGCAACGGATTTATCACATTCGGTAAGAATACATTTAAAGACCTGCCAAGTCTTCAAGAACTATACATTCCGATCAGGACGTTTGTGAACCCGCCAGTTGGCCCTTTCTCCAATCTGATCAATTTATCTCGGTTGACAATACGTACGCCAGTTCCTCCGAGTATATCATCTGCCTCCGTATCACCGTCTATGTTTCAAGGCCTAAGAAATTTAAGAGAACTCTCTGTGTCCGGTTGGTCGCTGGGAAAAGTTTCAGGCAAGGCATTTACAGATTTGGTAAACCTTAAACAAGTATATTTCAAAATAACTGAAATGGACTGTAGGGATATCAAAAAATTGAATCTCTTGGAAAACCTTGAAATTCTATCAATTGAAACACTTCATGAGAGAGAAGATTGTAATATTAGTTTCTCACACTTTCCTTTTCTCAAAGAAGTCTTAATCAACTCTCTCAGTGTATACAATGAGCCATTTCCGATACTTGACTTATCAAGGAATAATTTACACAAACTAGATATTCCAATAAACTCCCTGGAGTTGAAAGCCAAGACAGTGCCTCTATTTTTAAACAGCAAAGTATCGCAGCTAAGGTTGTCTGCAAACGTGAAAGATGTACAAACGTTCCAGAATTTACTCAGTAGCCTTCTACACAATGTAGTCATCGAGGTCGCTTGAGGGCGCTTGTAGAGTATTCCTCGTGGTGCCGATGGACGGATTTCTCTCTCAAAATTTCTCAACGTTACGGGAGAAATTTTGTTAAATTTGTTCTGCTAGACTATCTTGAAGTGTGTTGGCCGGCAACTGGTGGTTTCTTTTGCCGAAATACGATAACATGCTCGTTAAAATGGCATGTAAAGATCACGATGCTCGTTCGTCTCAGTCCTCTGCTCAAGATGGCTTCCTCACGTGTGCGTATACGTGTACAGTGATGACTCTGGTGGTACGTGTTGAGCGCGAGCTTCGAAGTTGGAAAGTTGTGGGTATACTACTCCTCCTTTTGTTGTTATCCGGTGACGTTGAGTTAAACCCCGGTCCAAGGAAGTCGACGAGAGGGGCCCAACAGAGAAGCATCACCGAAGCCCTGAAAAATAAATCAAGTGACGTTACTAGTACACCAGTCTCCGGTGAGTTGAGCGATGATAGTGACGGCAGCCATGTTGCGTCCGACAACACTGCAAACGGTAGTACCGCCTGTACACTGAGCGATGTAATGGCTGAAATAAGAGGTTTGAGGAAAGAAATATCTACTCAAATAAAGACAGTAGATGACAGAGTACGAAAGTTAACAGGTGAAGTTATAGAATTGCGTGGTGGAGTGCGAGAAAATAGCGAAGCCATGGCTAAATTGTCAGAAGAAAACGAAGGGTTACGTAACAGGCTTGGTAAAATGGAATATGAATTGGATAAAACTCAGGCACAAATGAAACGAAACAATTTGATTATTTACGGAGTTGAGCAAGCTGGGGAAGAACCTTGGTCGCTTACTGAGCAGATTTTGACAGACTTTATTAAAGAAAAGCTGCAAATCAAAGAGGCTCCGGACTTTGAACGTGTACATCGCCTCATATACGCCCGCAGCCACCCGCAACCAATTATAGCGAAGTTTTCCAGCTTCAAGCAGCGAGAGAGAAATTCTACGAGCGGCATACAGACTTAAAGGATCTGATTATCGCATTGGAGAAGATTACACTCCACGGGTGAGGGAAATACGAAGGAAACTAAGCAAGTACGCAGAAGAAGCTCGTACAGAAGGGAAATCAGTAAAATTTGTATATGATAAACTGAAAGTAAATGGTGTAATATATGTATACGATGAGTTCACCAAAAAGGTCCGTCCTTTACACCCTGTTGACGAAACACAAAGCAGAGCCGACTAGGGTTTTGGCCACGGCCAGAGTAATGTATCCAGGGTTTTCAGTAGCACAACTTCAGAAGAAAGTATTAAAGCTGACTTTGCTCATTTGAAATTTCTAGTTTGGAATGTAAATGGCTTGCTGGAAAAACTTGGTAATGCTGATTTTCGTGAATATATCCAACAATTTGATTTTATATGTCTGACAGAAACATGGCTTTCAAAGCAAGATAAGATTTCTTTCGATGGTTATAAGAATATTCAGGCTCCTGGAGTAAAGAAAAGTAATTACGGGAGAGCCTCTGGTGGTATATTAATTATTACAATCAGAAAATACTCTGCTGTAAGAGGAGAATTGGGAAGATATCCCATTAAAACTTACCTTGATATGGAAATTTTACGTTATTGGATAAGATGTCTTCACCCTGAATGCCCTGAAATTGTCTATGATTGTTACAAGTACCAGTATGATCGAGCAGAAAAAAGTGTAAACTGTTGGGCTTTATATGTAAAACATTTGTTGTATAAATATGGTTTTGGTGACTTCTGGATAAATCAGCAAACAATCGATTGTACTTATTTACTTCAACAGTTTAAAGAAAGGTGTTGTGATATCGCAATGCAAGAATGGCAATCAGAGATAGAGAGTAGCTGTAGTCTCCGTACATATGTAAATTTTAAAATGCTTTTAAATGTGAGAAATATCTTAAATGTATTCAGACTACTATATATCGCAAGGCTTTAGCCCGTCTTCGGGTATCATCCCATAATCTTCTAGTTCAAAAAGGAAGAGAACTTGGAATTCCACTTCATGATAGATTGTGTCCATTTAATTGTAATTGTATAGAAGACGAATTTCACTTTGTCCTGGTCTGTACTCAATATGAAAATCTCAGAGCCCGTTTCATTCCTCAATTTTACTACACACCTGCTATAAAAGAGAGCATCTTGGAAAGTCTAGCAAAATATGTATTCCATGCTTCTAAACAACGTCAGCGTCTGCTTGGCAATGGAAACTAGAAATGTAACTTTGTCTGAAACCTCAAGTGACTGTAACTTTTCAATATGAAAATTGTACATTAAGGCCGGTGGCCTATAGTACTGAATAAATATGATGATGATGTAGTCATCGACGTCCTTACGATAAACCATATCCTTGATCAAGGTTATCGACATAATCTCACAGAGACTACTTTCAAAGGTCTGGCTCAAAGCAATCTGCAAGAACTGGATATATCACTTAACTCTTTTGGTACAATCGCTACAGATTCGTTTAAGTGGTTGTCAAAACTACAAACTTTGAAAATGGAGATATGTTACCTTGATGATGATTCTTTCATGTCACTTCGTGGCCTGTCGATTTTAACAACATTGACACTGCAAAACAACAGATTACAAAACTTTGGAAAACTTGTCTCTAGACTATCAGAAATGAAAAATCTGAGAAAAATTGACGTAAGCAAAAACCTGTTTTCTGGGCAAATTCCTAAACATATGTTTCGAAACAATCGAGCCCTAGCTTTTATCAACCTAAGTCGTAACAAATTCACCTCTATACACCCAGAGAGTTTTGTTTTCCTTTCAAATCTGAATCACCTAGATTTGTCTAACAACAACTTAGAAGTTTTGGACGATGGGACATTCAGTTCATTGCCAACTTTAAACAAACTTCTCCTATCAGGGAACATATTGAGCCATCTAGGAGCAGACGCGAAAACTGGACACCCATTACAAAACCTAAACAACCTCACCTCACTAAAATTATCCGTTGACAGTATGGAACTGTCAAATATCAATTTAGCTGATACACCAAATCTTGAAAGTCTGCACATTGATGGAGGTGAAATACGCAATGACTTCGTGATCCCAAAAAACGTCAGACTTGAAAAGTTGAAAAGTTTAGTTATAGAAAATGTAATATTCGCACTACTGGACGGAGTTGAAGTAATATTGAGGAGCGAATTGATAAATTTACAACCCAGACAATTTCTTAGAAACCTCCTGCTTTCAAACAACCATTTTAATCAACTCAACTTCACAAGCTTGAACGAGTTTCAAAACCTCATAAACTTGTCAGTTACAGATAACAAATTATCAGTTATTCATGGTATACCCGACAAGTTGACAAAGTTAGAAATGCTTGATTTATCACGAAATCTAATCACAGTTCTATCGTCAGAAATACTAACTCCTCTGTTATCGTTGAGGTTGTTAAAAGTCTATAGCAATCCTTTCGACTGCTCATGCAAAATGCAATCATTTAAGGAGTGGCTGGAAAAGGATAAGCAAGTCATCGTCTATTCTAATTACGTTTTGATTCAGCGTAACTTGTGTTCTGTACCTACAGCGAAATATCGTGTTCCGGTAGATGAGGTTGAACACGGGTTCGAATGCAATTTAATATTCATTGTTTCGTTATCATCGACATGTTTTATTGTCATAGTTTTAATCACCGTCGCATTAGTGAAACGGTTTCACTGGCACATGCACTTTGCATACTTCCTCATTAAACTGAAACTGGGCGGATACCAACTCCAACACAATAACGAGGAACAACAAATAAATAAACGGTATGACGCATTCGTTGTTTACAACCAACATGACAGCGATTGGGTGATACATGAATTGGTTCCTCATCTCGAGAACATTGATCAACCTAATTTCAAACTCTGCATACACGAACGGGATTTTTTACCCGGCAATGATATTTAGGGGCCCAAGCCGACCGGCTGGGCCCCTATTGGTTTTATAGGAGTTCAACTTTCTTCTTCTTCTTCTTCTTCTTCTACTTCTTCTTCTTCTTCTTCTTCGCTCTTTTTTTGTCGACCTAGAACTCAAACACCGCTTACCGCAAACTTCTAAAACTTGCAGGGCTAATAGGTACCTATGAGATCTCGTGCACCTGGGTATAGAAATTTGAATAGTCGCGCGACTGGCGGCCATCTTGAATTTTCGAAAAATACCGATTTAATTTTAAAAATCTTCTTCTCCAGAACCAACATACAGATTTAGCTGAAATTTTACTCATGTCATCCTTAGAGTGATCTCTTTCAAGTTTGCGAAAGACGTTTGGATCGGTCACGTGATTTGGCCGCCATCTTGGATTTTACGAAAATCGCAATTTAATCATTAAAAATCTTCTTCTCTAGAACCAACACACCGATTTAACTGAAATTTTACTCATGTCATCCTTAGAGTGATCTCTTTCAAGTTTGCGAGAGACGTTTGGATCGGTCACGTGATTTGGCCGCCATCTTGGATTTTACAAAAATCGCAATTTAATCATTAAAAATCTTCTTCTCCAGAACCAAACACACGATTTAACTGAAATTTTACTCATGTCATCCTTAGAGTGATCTCTTTCAACTTTGCGAGAGACGTTTGGATCGGTCACGTGATTTGGCCGCCATCTTGGATTTTACGAAAATCGCAATTTAATCATTAAAAATCTTCTTTTCCAGAACCAAAACACCGATTTGACTGAAATTTTTCTCATGTCGTCCTTAGAGTGATCTCTTTCAAGTTTGTGAAAGACGTTTGGATCGGTCACATGATTTGGCCGCCATCTTGGATTTTACGAAAATCGCAATTTAATCATTAAAAATCTTCTTCTCCAGAACAAACACACTGATTTCACTGAAATTTTACTCATGCCATCCTTAGAGTGATCTCTTTTAAGTTTGCGAAAGACATTTGGATTGGTCACATGATTTGGCCGCCATCTTGGATTTTACGAAAATCGCAATTTAATCATTAAAAATCTTCTTCTCCAGAACTAACACCAAAATCTTTTCGCAAACTTTATAGGCCATACTTCTAGATGCTATATAATAAATTTCAAGGAAATAAACCAGGCAGTTTTGAGAAGAAAATTTTTAAAGTATTATTTTTCTGATTTTTCAATGACCTTTGACCTCCCCTATACCTCTGCAGCTACGCTATACAAATGGCTTATTCTGGCCTATGTAAGAGTCATATCTAATTCTGGGCAATCTAATAGAGCAAGAGGTCAGATTTTTGGTATACAGGGATAACTACGAAAAACAATTTTTTTAACAAAATGTCACATGACTTCGATGACCTTTGACCTCAAATATACATATACGTCCATAACTTAGGAACCACAAGTGCTACATCCTTCATATTTGGTATGATGGGAGACCTTATGACACCACATCCTGTACCTCATTAATTATGCGCATATCTAATTCTGGGCAAGCCAATAGAGCTAGAGGTCTGATTTTTGGTATATAGGTATAACTTAGCATTACAATTTTCTTGACAAAATATCACGTGACCTCGATGACCTTTGACCTTGAATATACGTATATGTCCATAACTCAGTAACCACAAGTGCTACACCCTTCATATTTGGTATGATTGGAGACCTTATGACACCACATCCTGTACCTCATTAATTATGTGCATATCTAATTCTCAGCCAGCCAATAGAGCTAAAGGTCTGATTTTTGGTATATAGGGATAACTTAGCAATACAATTTTTTTGACAAAATGTCACGTGACCTCGATGACCTTTGACCTTGAATATACGTATATGTCAATAACTCAGTAACCACAAGTGCTACACCCTTCATATTTGGTATGATGGGAGACCTTATGACACCACATCCTGTACCTCATTAATTATGCGCATATCTAATTCTGAGCCAGCCAATAGAGCTAGAGGTCTGATTTTTGGTATATAGGGATAACTTAGCATTACAATTTTTTTGACAAAATGTCACGTGACCTCGATGACCTTTGACCTTGAATATACGTATATGTCAATAACTCAGTAACCACAAGTGCTACACCCTTCATATTTGGTAATATGGGAGACCTTATGACACCACATCCTGTACCTCATTAATTATGCGCATATCTAATTCTGAGCCAGCCAATAGAGCTAGAGGTCTGATTTTTGGTATATAGGGATAACTTAGCAATACAATTTTTTTGACAAAATGTCATGTGACCTCGATGAACTTTGACCTTGAATATACGTATATGTCAATAACTCAGTAACCACAAGTGCTACAGCCTTCATATTTGGTATGATTGGAGACCTTATGACACCACATCCTGTACCTAATTAATTATGCGCATATCTAATTCTGATCCAGCCAATAGAGCTAGAGGTCTGATTTTTGGTATATAGGGATAACTTAGCATTACAATTTTTTTGACAAAATGTCATGTGACCTCGATGACCTTTGACCTTGAATATACGTATATGTCCATAACTCAGTAACCACAAGTGCTACACCCTTCATATTTGGTATGATGGGAGACCTTATGACACCACATCCTGTACCTCATTAATTATGCGCATATCTAATTCTCAGCCAGCCAATAGAGCTAAAGGTCTGATTTTTGGTATATGGGGATAACTTAGCAATACAATTTTTTTGACATGTCACGTGACCTCGATGACCTTTGACCTTGAATATACGTATATGTCCATAACTCAGTAACCACAAGTGCTACAGCCTTCATATTTGGTATGATGGGAGACCTTATGACACCACATCCTGTACCTCATTAATTATGCGCATATCTAATTCTGAGCCAGCCAATAGAGCTAGAGGTCTGATTTTTGGTATATAGGGATAACTTAGCAATACAATTTTTTTGACATAATGTCACGTGACCTCGATGACCTTTGACCTTGAATATACGTATATGTCCATAACTCAGTAACCACAAGTGCTACAGCCTTCATATTTGGTATGATGGACGACCTTATGACACCACATCCTGTACCTCATTAATTATGCGCATATCTAATTCTGAACCAGCAAGTAGAGCTAGAGGTCTAATTTTTGGTATATAGGATAACTTAGCAATACAATTTTTTTGACAAAATATCACGTGACCTCGATGACCTTTGACCTTGAATATACGTATATGTCCATAACTCAGTAACCACAAGTGCTACACCCTTCATATTTGGTATGATGGGAGACCTTATGACACCACATCCTGTACCTCATTAATTATGCGCATATCTAATTCTGAGCCAGCCAATAGAGCTAGAGGTCTGATTTTTGGTATATAGGGATAACTTAGCAATACAATTTTTTTGACATAATGTTACGTGACCTCGATGACCTTTGACCTTGAATATACGTATATGTCAATAACTCAGTAACCACAAGTGCTACAGCCTTCATATTTGGTATGATGGGAGACCTTATGACACCACATCCTGTACCTCATTAATTAAGCGCATATCTAATTCTGAGCCAGCCAATAGAGCTAGAGGTCTGATTTTTGGTATATAGGCATAACTTAGCAATACAATTTTTTTGACAAAATATCACGTGACCTCGATGACCTTTGACCTTGAATATACGTATATGTCCATAACTCAGTAACCACAAGTGCTACACCCTTCATATTTGGTATGATGGAAGACCTTATGACACCACATCCTGTACCTCATTAATTATGCGCATATCTAATTCTGAACCAGCAAGTAGAGCTAGAGGTCTAATTTTTGGTATATAGGGATAACTTAGCAATACAATTTTTTTGACAAAATATCACGTGACCTCGATGACCTTTGACCTTGAATATACGTATATGTCAATAACTCAGTAACCACAAGTGCTACACCCTTCATATTTGGTATGATGGGAGACCTTATGACACCACATCCTGTACCTCATTAATTATGCGCATATCTAATTCTGAGCCAGCCAATAGAGCTAGAGGTCTGATTTTTGGTATATAGGGATAACTAAGCTTTACAATTTTTTTGACAAAATGTCGTGTGACCTCGATGACCTTTGACCTTGAATATGAGTATATGTCCATAACTCAGTAACCACAAGTGCTACATCCTTCATATTTCGCCGCCATATTGGATTTACGTAAAACATGCAATTCCCACTGACAAGTACAGTAACTATGAGATGATGTTCAAAATCATACTTTTCCAAGATCGAATTTTGCACATAATATCATTAGTGCAAGATCTTTCAACCAAGTTATCCGCTTGGGCCCCGCAAACGCTGCTTGCAGCTTTAATTTTGACAATATTCTGGATAGTATCGAGCAAAGCAAGAAAACCATGCTGATACTGTCTCCACATTTTGCTGCGAGTGAGTGGTGTTACTTTGAAATGAGGATGGCACAAAGTTGTCTATTTGAAGAGAAACGAGATATCATTGTAATGATATCACTGAAAAAAATTCCTGATGCAGCTATGCCTCGTATTTTACGTAATATTCTGCTGACCAAACGTTATCTGGAGTGGCCTGAAAATGAAATCGGCAGAAGGCTGTTCTGGGAAAAGTTGAAAGTCGCATTAAGATCTGACAGTAGAGTAAACAGAGTGGCAAACCTGTAAGTTCGTGTGAGACATATATCACTTATGTTCCGCTGTAATGTTTCCGTTCGTACATTACCACTCAAAATTCAAAAGAAAAATATGAAAAGCATTCATCATAAATTATCCATAATCTGTAAACATCGATTACAATTATTGTAAGATATAAAGTGCTAACGATGAAAAAGTAAACAACACGTTTGTATCGAAGAATTCTCTTTTAGTTTTGTTTTATCACCTAATTCCATACATGTCATAGACTTTGAATGATCAATGAACGTATATTCTGAAAGTTTCAAGACACGTTCTCCTCTCTTTTCCATTCGCATACTCCATGTACCTCCTTTACTACAAAAGAAAATTTCAAAAGGCTCTTATTTCAAAATTGCATAAAACAGAAAATATGTAAATACTTTTTTTATAAAATGTAAGTTTTCAACAGCAACCGCTATGTGGATCTTTCTTTTGTCGATTTAATTCATGCTGTATCCCTAAATGTCAAACGTGAGTTTTAACAAGGAGTGAAATACTGTATGCAAATTACATCTAGGGTTTTACCACGATTCTCTCTATCAAACCTTTTTATAAGCTGATATACAAACATGAAGACATTATTAATTATGTTTAGATTTACTTTCAATACCACATCTGCTTTTTAAAACTTTTTTTTCACAGTTTCTTACTCATGTAATGAAAGTTTTCAAAATTTTAAATACATCCGTTCTGCTGTATTTGTTCAATCAATGTACCTGCCGTATTTAAAATAATAGTTGAAAAGGTACTCTTTGCAAAAGTTACAAATATATCTAGATATCTGTTACATGTGATGTAGGATATATATATTGCTCTTTAATATTCTACCATGAAGATATTTTTTACTCATTCGTTTAAGTACCACTGCCGGACTATTTTCAATTTCTATTGTTGTACTATAAAGTTCGCTTCAAGGGTTTCTTACTCGTGTAACGTATCTTATAGGAATTTCAAAACCTTCATCGAAGTACTGCGTTCGTCATATCAAGCAAATTTACATTTTGAATTGTTATATCAATCATACTCTGACACTTTGTTACTCCCCTTAGATGTACACCTAAAGAAGCTCATCTACAAGAAATAAATGACAACTATTTAGTTAAATTGACTAGAGTGACGTGTTCCTTTTAAAAATTATCCGTATATATATATATATATATATATATATATATATATATATATACAAATTACTTCAAGTACAAAGTAATGAAATCTATTACTTAAGTTTCATGCATCTTGCAATCCTCAGATAGAAGTGAAAGGATTACTAGCCCCACACTCTTACATATATGATTGGGACGAACCATTTATTTGTAGGTGGTGCTAAAATTATTTATCGAATTTTAACACCACCTACAAATAGAATGGTTATTTAGAAATAGAAGTGAGAAATGCAATCCTTGCTGAGATTTACGATTCTCACAGTGCTTGGTGAGAATTTCCATTCTCACCGGTGAAAATCTATTATCTCACCAACGAGTACATTTCTCACTGCTCACCGTTGAGAACTTTTGAATTCTCACCGGTAGCTGTGAGAATGACAAGAGATTCTCACCAATTGCGAGAAAGCGTCATTTTCTCGCTCTAAACTCGCAATTTTTTCCTTCAGTGATGTACCATATGCTAATGACAAGAACTGATTAGATTTTGGTTAGTGTAGCTTTCACATTAATGAAGTTATGAAATAGCATCAGCTCACGTGTGTGTTAGCTCACGTGCTCACACACGTGAGCAAATGTCATAACGATGTCTCTCTGTCGGACCGTGTGTGTGTGTGTGTGTGTGTGTGTGTGTGTGTGTGTGTGTGTGTGTGAGTGTGTGCGTGTCTGTCTGTCTGTCTGTCTGTCTGTCTGTCTGTTTACACGATAACTCAAAAACGCCAAAGGCAAAAAAAGACGCTCTGGCTTTGTGGAGTTTTGCTTTGATTAATCACTTACAAACTGGACATCGCCAAGCAAAAAAGCGCGTCATTCGTACTGCCGTGATTTTTTTCAGTTTCCGTAGGGATTTATTGCTAATGCAATATGACAAATCACTTTCTCCGTAATCCAGGTAACCAGATACCAAATCATATTATCATGACACCTATGCACGCTCATACCATTCACTTTGCTAATAACTTGCTAAATTCTGTAGAGCTACACTAATACAAATCAATACAAACGTTTTTCTTGTCGCTCTAACCTGTAACAGGCGAAGTTGGTCGGGAAATGGCAAATGATGACATAGCGGGTGGTAGGATATTTACATGATATGATAAAGTTATTATTCTCTTACATGTAGGAAAAGCGAAAACTGAGTAACATTTTGGCCAGTTGCTGTCAGGTGTTACCCAGCAGAAAATATGACTCTTTTTGGATGTGTGTTAGAAGGTGTTCAGAAACTATTCGAGTTAAACCGAAATTTCTCATGCTCATGAGAAAGTTTCTCATGGTTAAAATATAACGTCCTTGAAATAATTTTCATGATCTCTGACTTCTCAGGTTTCGTGTCAAATAATGTGCTGTCCGAGACTTCGGGTCAGCATGTGGGTATTGAAGGACCTCTGAAAAAAGAGAATGTGAAGCCACATGCCCCATGGAATAGGTTTGGTTTTGTCGTGTAAATTAATGTTCCTCTTCATACCTCTGATTAGTTGTAAAAGTTACGATGTGTCTTTCGATTCCATTGTTCCTAGCTTCTCTTTTAAATTAAATTTTAAATTCTTCACAATTAGTAAAAAAAGAGTGGCTGGACTTTTTCCCTTCTTTTGCGAGAAAGAAACTCATGTTCGCAATCTATTAATACACACACAAATTGCAACACATAAACATTTACGATTCCGAAAGCTTTGAGCTCATTTCACATATTATATTTATTTTGAGGAAATTGCAGTAAATGCAAGCGCTGCTCACAATCGAAACCCGTTTCTTCAAATAGCATAGCGGGTAGCGGTCTGTATACTTTTCATCATGGTAGCTGAGGCTATATTTTCTGCTCTGCCCGAAACAAATTTTACCAAATGAAATTTTTCCTTGAGTAAATATTATATGCAATAGGCTAAGAAAATACGGACAAGAACAACAAATTATCCGACCCTACAACAGAGGGCTTGCCCCTCCACTGTTGTCAGCTCATGTCTTCACACACGTGAGCTAATGTCATAGCCATGTCTGTCTGTCCGTCTGTCTGTCTGTCTGTCTGTCTATTTACACGCGCAAAACGCCTGAACGGATTCAAGTCAGATTTCGTAGACATGTACCATATGCTAATGGCAAGAACTGCTTAGATTTTGGTAAGTATTGCTTGCATATTAATGAAGTAATGAAATATCATTTTTTCATATAATAGTTTCCTATGGAGACAGTAATGACATTGTCGATATTAATTAAGAAATACTTCACAAAATTTCATGAAACCTTTCACAGATGACAATCTCAGAGCACAACGAGGATACTGTGAGTGTCATGTCAATTATCTACTCATTTGCATATTTTATGTGCTTTTGTAATCAGTGAAATTCCGAAATTCCTACACCAAATTTGATGATACCTGCTAAAAATATTGATCTGACAGATATCTAATCGTACTGAGAAGGATTGGGCGGTGTCAAGTTGATAAGTAGATAATTTGCATATTATATGAAGTTTTGTAATTTGTCATATAACTCCAAAATAACTGAGCCAAATATAATGAAATCTCCAGCAGATATCTGTACTGAGAAGCATTTAGTAGTGTGAAGTGAATTGAGGCTCATTTGCATATTTAATGAATTTTGTAACTAGTGATATAGCTCTAAAATTGTCGAACCAAATTTGAAGAAACCTACAGATATTGAGCTGATAAATATCTTATTGTACTGAAAAGCATTGGGCAGTGTCAATTTAAAAAAGAAGCTCATTTGCATATTTTATAAAGTTCTGTAATTAGTCATCTAACACCGAAATAACTGCACCACATTTGATGAACTCTGCTGCAGATGCTGATCCGACAGACATCTGACCATGTTGTTTAGCATTTAGCCGTGTAAAGTTAATTGCGGGTTCGTTTGCATATTTAATGAACTTTGTAATTACTGACATAGTTCTGGAATTACGGAACCGAATTTGAAGAGACCTGCTACAGATATTGATCTGATAAATATCTAATTTTCACGTTAAACACTGAGCAGTGTCAAGTCAAGGGTTCATTTGCATACTTGATGAACTTTGTAAATAGTGATATTACTCCGAAATTGCAGCATTAAATTTGATGAAACGTGCTACAGATGTTGATCTTATAGATATCTAATTGTCCCTGGAAGCATTCAGCACTGTCAAGTCAATATACAGCTCATTTGCATATTAAATGAAGTTTCGTAATTAGTGCTATGACTCCGAGAGTACTGTGTGGAAGTTGATGAAACCTGCTACATATAATGATATGACAAATATCTGATTTTTCTATGAAGCATGCTACTATGTAATGAACCTGTTGTAAACCACGTGACCATACTCTGTTCACATCTGGTTATTCTTTACATTGTTGCTACTAAACGAGACAAGAGTTGTTACTTGCTAGTACCTCCTTATATACGTTAAATTATACAAAACCGATCTGGCAATTATACCACCTTGCGTACAACATGCTTTGATGATGTTGACACGCAAGGTCCGGACTATAAATTACTTTTTCCAGACTATAAATTAATTTTTCGGCAATAACACTGGACACTAAACATGTACACGCTGTACTGACAAAATGAAAACGAGGCATTTCGATATGATGTGGAGTATAGATGTAAAAATAAACAAATGGCTTTGCTATAGATAGAAGGTGATTATAAATATCTGAAGAAGTGCACCATGAAGATTAAGTCTAACAAAAAGAAAAATACACTCCTTCTACAATTATAAAGCTGGTCCAAGGTGTCAAAGAATTAACCTGTTTAAAATAAATGGTCTTGCGTGTTGTCATTGCTGTTACATACAAAGCAGAGGGTCGTTTAGTCCACACCTCTTCCGTAGAGATTATAGTTTGTGTACAAGATATGGTGAAGGAGTTTAAATTGAAACTCAAGAGTTCTCTCTTAATGAACACTTTGAAAGGCAATGAGTACGTAAAAACCTCCTACAAAGTTTCAGTACTTTTATTGTTGTTTCATTTATATAATTTGTTAGTAATACTGGGTTCTTTATCATCAGAAGTTCCGGCTTATCAAGTGAATGCAGGCTGTGAAAGTAAGTAGTTATAGAAATAAGGCCAAAAGTTATTTTCTAAAATGTGTGACTCATGGGTGTTAGGCTAGAATTCTAATTTAGGCTTGGAATCTTTACGGTAAATAATAGAAAAGAAGGTTAATGAAATCAGATAGAACCATTTTCACCTAGTACCTGGTACCCGTCTACATGCATATCTGTCATCTACCTCTATTCTTGTCTTTTTAGCTCATGTGTGTTTGAATACGTAAGCTAATGTCATAGCGATGTCTGTCTGTTTGTCCGTGTGTGTTAGTCTGTCTGTCTATCTGTCTGTCTCTCTGTCTCTCTGTCTCTCTGTCTGTTAAAACGATAACTCTAAAACGCCTGAACGGATTCAAATCAGATTTGGTAGACAGATACCATATGCTAATGGTAAGAACTGATTAGATTTTGCTTAGAGTGGCTTGCACATTAATGAAGTTATGAAATGTCCCTTTTTTCATATAATGGTTTCCTATGGAGACAGTAATGACAGTGTCGATATATATCAAGAAATACTGCACAAAATTTCATTATACTTTTCACAGATGACAATTTCAGAATATTATGATGATACTGAGTATCATGTCAATTGTCTGCTCATTTGCATATAACATGAACTTTTGTAATTATTGATATTTCTCTGAAATTGTGGCACCAAATTTGATGACACATGCATCAAATGTTGATCTGATATATAGCTTATTGTACTGAGAAGCATTGAACAGTGTAAAGTTAATAAATTGCTCATTTGCATATTTCATGAAGTAATTTGTCATTTAACTCTAAAATAACTGTGCAAAACTTGATGAAATCAGCTGCACATACTGATCCGATAGATATCTGACTGGGTTGTGAAGCATTTAGTAGTGTAAAGTTAATTGAAGGTTCATTTGCACATTAAATGCACTTTGTAATTAGTGATATAACTCTGAAATTGTGGCACCAAATTTGGTGAAATCTGCTACAGATATTGATCTTATAAATATCTAATTGTCACATGAAGCACTGAGCAGTGTCAAGTTCATAAATAACTCATTTACATATTCAATAGAGATTTGTAATTACTTATATCACTCCGAAATGACTGCACTAAATTTACAATTCTGCTACACATACTGATCCGACAGGTATCTGACTGTGTTGTAATTCATTTAGCAGTTTGAAGTTAATAAGGGTTCATTTGCATATTTAATGAAGTATGTAATTATTTATATAGCTCTGAAATTTGGGCACCACATTTGGTTAAACCTGCTACAGATACTGATCTAATAAATGTCTAGTTGTCGCGTGAAGCATTGAGCAGTGTCAAGTTCATTAAAAGTTTATTTACATATTTAATGACCTTTGTAATTAGTGATATAACTCTAAAATTACAACATTAAATTTGATGAAACGTGGTACAGATGTTGATCTGATAGATATCTAATTGTCCGATGAAGCATTGAGCAGTGTCAAGTTATTAAACAGCTCATTTGCATATTAAATGAAGTTTTGTAATTAGTGATTTAACTCCGAAGGTGCTGTGTTAAAGTTGATGAAACCTGGTACATAAAATGATCTGACAGATATCTGATTTTCTGTGAAGCGAACTACTATGTACTTAAGCTATTGTAAACCAGATGAGCACATTCAGTTCACATTTGGTTGATATTGTAGCTGCACTGAACACAAGCTTTGACCGTCAATGCAAGGGAAGAAGTTGGTGTTAAATCAAGGAATGTGCCGCCGACTCTTTCGCCGTGATGGACTTTCGGTCTTATTCATTTTACCGCTCATATATCTGCTGTAACACATATGCCTACAATGCCTGATTATAATTCATTAGTTTTATACCCTCCTTCTTAATTCCGTTCCCCGTCATGCTACTTAAGTTCGTTAGTTTGCTCTCTGCATTTTATGTTACTGAAGTACTTTACAACTTTTTCCGTTTTCAGCTGGTTTCACATGTTTATGTGTAGGAAGATTGTGAATAACATGTTTGTTATTCGGCACGCGCGGTTTGACCTTTGACTGATTAATAAAGAAAGAAAGAAAGAAAGAGAAAAACAGCAAAACGACATATATAGACCCGTTTACTTTTCAAACTATAAATAATGGAGATTAGAAGTATTCGTACATAGTGAAACAGTAAATAAATCCCCTCCATAGAAACGCCAATGAAATAGCCGTTTACTGTTTCTTGTTTTCAATTTCAATCCCATTCACCAAATCGTCATGTTTGCCGTTGTACCGATCTTCTATGTCGCATGTTGACTGTTTAGGCTGCGTTCAAAAATGGTGAGGGGGCCAGAGGAATTCAGGGGGATTCAAAAATTTAGGGGGTAGTCGAGGGGGACTTAAGTTTTGCCTGGACATATTTTGGCTCCCAAAATTTTGATGTAGTCCAGTGGTTCTAATGTAAGTAATAATACGAAATCTAAAACAGTTTTTTCGCATTTTATGACTTTAATCTCGAAAAATTCTAAAAATGTATGAATATCATTAAATTTGCATTAAAACAACAAGTTGGCCTTGTAATGGTGCAGGATCTGCAACTGTTGATAATTTTTATTTTAATATTTCTATGCAATGTATCAAACAGTTTCGCGGTGTCTATCAACAGCATGCTGAAAAACACAATATTCAGTTTGTCAACAAAATCTGTTTGTCTAAATATTTGTGATAATTGAATTAGGGTTCAGACTGAGAGTTATTTGTCAATGATACAAATGCACGGTACAGTATATAGGCTGTGTTGGCAAGCTGAATACTGGACAGCTCAACATGCTGTAGGGAGTAGAACAAAAACGCAATTGTATAAACTGAACAAAAATATTGTCAAAATACAAAGTTAATATAGCTCTGCCCTGCTACTGCATACTGCAGTGACATTGATAGCTCTGACGCTGATGTAGGTTAAGAAGAGTATAGGTCATAGGACACTCAATTGACAGTGAAACATACATTAAACAAAATCCGGCCAGAGAGCAAAACATAGAAGACTAGGGGACTAACAGCTACCATTGATTTTTTAATTCTGGCGCATGAGAACAATCAAATATAAGAGAAACAAGTCATTGACAATGACATAGTCCCCACTTGTAATAGGAATATTAGTCTTGATGGGGCAGGGAAATGAGGTCATTAAGAAGTATCACTGGAGTGTATATGTTCAGATCTATGGACACATAGCTCTATGTCATTGTTCCCAATTTGAAACAAAAGGCATGTCTAAGTTATGGTTCTAAATCGGGAAAAAAGATCAGACCTCTAGCTGTATTGGCCAGCCAAGAAATACATATGTGCATAATAAATGAGGTACAAGATGTGACATCTTAAGGTCTATTATCCTATCAAAATTGAAGCGTAAAGAACTTGTGGTTACTGAGTTATGCATATATATGCATATTCAAGGTCAAAGGTCATCAAGGTCAAAACATGAATCAATTTAAGAACTTTCCCTAGCTATATGGCTCTACAACCTGCTAATAAGAGGTAGTGTTTAACATCTGCGTGCAGAACTACGCGATACATGTTTATTTTCACTCTGCGTGCATTCCTAATAAATATGCGGCCATATGGTAATTATTTGGGGGAATTTGAAAATTTTTTATCATATCGGGGAGACTCGAAAATCTTGAAGAGTATTGAGGGGGGGGATCTGAAAAAAATAGGAATTCAATCGCAATTCCTCCTGCCACTCCCTCACCATTTGTTCACGCAGCCTTACTGACCACAATCACTGTATCGGTTCTGCTTGTGGCGATAACGTATGTGACGACCAAGCATACGTGATCAGAATACCATATCGACGTCTGCAGGTCTATCACTATCTATGTGAACATATTTACCTGCATTACGGTTGTATAAAATTGTGGTGCTTACTGTTCCCATTTCTTATTCGTCATTTTATTAGAGATTTACTGTCTGTTGCTCAAGAATATGATACAGGTCTTTATTTCGAATGTATGATCTTTCCTCCTTGATGTTCTTAAATAATCCTCGAAAGTGGGAAGTAAATCATTGCCATGTGAGTATTTGTCTCTAACCATAAAAGAAGTGTAGCCTGAACTTTTGAACTTCTGCTTGATTTTACAGCAGAAGATGAGAAGCACTTACGAGGGGTTAGGTCTACTCTTCGATGTTGTCGGACCTCTGTTCGCGTACACCCGCTCCATCCTGACAATATCCATCAGCTATGCAGTGCACGTGCAGCCTTGAAGAGGTAGCAAACGCCAAAGGCAAAACGACGACGCTCTGTCTTTGTTGAGTTTTTCTTCGATTAATCATTTACAAGGTGGACAACACCAATCAAAGAAGCGCGTCATTCGTACAGTCGTGTTTTTTAGTTTTCGTAAGGATTTATTGCTAATGAAATATGACAAATCACCTGATTTCAGGAGACCTACTTCTCCTTAATGTAAATATCAAACAGAAAGGCGTTATCCAGGTAGCCGAATACAACATCACATGATCACGACGCCTATGCACGCTCCTACAATCCCCTTTGCTAATAACTTGCTACATTCTGTCGAGGTACACTAATACACACTCTGCCTTTTGATATCACGTTTTTCTAGACGATGTAACGTGTAACAAGTGAAGTTGGTCGAGAAATTGCCAATGGTGACATCACGGGTGGTAGGATATTTACATGCAATGATAAAGTTATTATTCACTTACATACAGACATTGTCTTTGTACAAAAGCTGCTTACAATCTATTCTCAGACGCTCAAATTAGTGATTAGTTCAATTCTTCTGATCACCTGCCACTTGTATGTAAATTTGCACTCGATGTACTTTTTGATGACAGTATTGCCAAAGACACCTGTGTGCAATCTAACTGGACAGGAGTTGATTGGTCGTCGTTGGATGAAGAATGTATTCAAACATGCTCTTTGCGTTCTGATTTTTATTTGTCACATATTCAAATTCCCCTTGAAGCATTGATGTGCAAAACCAGCAGTTGTTGCCATGACTATCATACTAATCAAATAGCAATGTACTACAACGACATCTGCAATCCTAAAGTACAGACGCATTGCAGTCTCACAAACCAAAACGGTTCCTATTCCAGGATCAAACGTTATGGTTAAAGAAGCTCATAGTGCGGCTCGCCATGCTTATAACATGTAGAAATCTGCCTCTAAACCAAGGTTTGGTCCGGTTGCAGAACATATGCGTCGTACAAGATCATTTTTCAAGTATACTCTGAAAAAATGCAGGAGAGACGAAGTAGGCAGACGTGCTGACAGCATGGCAAATGCCCTACTTGAAAATGATGATAGGAATTTCTGGGCTGCTGTTGGTCGTGCAAACAACAAGAAAGTCCCTTGTGTCAACAATGCCAAGGGTGAGCAAAATATCGCAAATATGTGGGTGAACGTTTTCAAAATCTTATGAATTCTGTAAACAATGATAAACACAGCAGTTTCGTACGAATGTCACATTTCTCTGTCCCGTATGAAAATGAGATGTTTGTGAGTGTGGATGAAGTACTGTCATTGACAATCTGGTGATCGGAAAATCATTCGGTGCAGACGGCTTAGGGGAAGAGCACTTGCGTTTTGCAATTGGTAAACTGGTCGTGCATCTGGCCATGTGCTTCTCGTCACTGTTAGTTCACGGTTTTGTTCCTCAGAACATAACAAATGTAATCATTGTTCCCCTTGTCAAGACAAAACTACTGATTTATCAAGTAAAAATAACTATCGTCAAATCGCCCTGACTAATGTGCTTTCAAAAGTTCGCGAACGCGTTCGCTTGAATCGCTGTGAAAAATTCCTCACAACTTCTGATTATCAGTTTGGTTTTAAGAAAGGCCACGGTACCGATATGTGTATCTTTCTTCTAAAGGAAACTATCAGGTATTATAAGAAAAATGGCAGCTCGGTTTATCTTTGCTTTCTTGATGTTGAAAATGCATTTGACAATTTAGAGCTAATCGAGAAACATGTACCTCCTTTTATTGTTTGTATTCTACTTTTTTGGTATTTCTCTCAAAGGTTTTGCGTCTGTTGGGGCAAATCAATTTCACCTGTTTCACCTGTTTCAAATGGAGATCGCCAAGTGGGAATTATGTCTCCTCTTCTTTTTAATATATATATATATATATATATATATATATATATATATATATATATATATATATATATTACCTTGATAAGGCACTGTCCTTGTGTTGCGTTGGCTGTGAAACAGGTGGTATTATGTTAAATAACTTAGCACATGCCGATGATATGTGTCTGGCTGCTCCGTCTGTAAAGGATTTGAGAAAGCTTAGAAAAATTTGAGAGCGATACGCCGCTAACCATGACATTCTCTACAATGTACGAAAAACAAAATGTATGCGTTTTCATTCTGTAAACAAACTTCGGTCTGAACAATCAGTCTTCCTCCGAGGACATTCAATCGAATTCGTCACTAAATTCTTGTATCTTGGTCATGTCTTTACTTGTGACCTAAAGGACGACAAGGATATTGCTTCCTAACGAAGGGCATTATGTGGCAGGTCAAATCTACTTTTGAGAAAGTTTAGTGATTGTAGTATACGAGTAAAAGTGCGCCTTTTTAATGCTATTTGTAACAATATTTATTGTTTGCAACTTTGGTGTTATTTTACTATTTCCGGTATTCGAGCTTTACATGTCTGCCATAATAACTCGCTTCGCAGGTTGTTGGTCTTACCACGAAATGCTAGTATTTCATCGGCTTTTGTAGAAAATGGCATCAACAACTTTTCTATACTGAGAAGGAAATCGGCATATAGTTTTATCTTGAGACTCCAGACTACAGAAAATGTTTTGTTACAGATAATACTCATATCTCACGTCCGTTACCATGGATTACAAGATCATTGGCGACAGGTTCTGTACCTAAGATTTTAATGTGTATATATTTAATGACTTTACTATTATGTCCGGTATTTTTTTCATAGTTTGATGTTTGTGCTGTCTACTAGAATTTCTGTATTTGTTTTTATTTCTCTATGGACGGTTTTTTCCAGTCTGAAATAAAGTTATGATAATAATAATAATAAGAGGAAAAGCAAAAACTGAGTAACCCTTTGATTAAGTTGCGGTCAGGTGTTGCCCAATCAGAAATTAGGACCTTTTTTGAGTGTGTGTTAGTAGCTATTCAGAAACCATCCGTGTTAAACGGAAATTTTTCATGCTCATGAGAAAGTTTTACTTGGTCAAAAGATAATTATTTTTACAAATGTTCCTATAGGGCTTTCATTCACATGAAATCAAACGTCCTTGAAATAATTTTCATGATCCCTGACTTCTCAGGTTTCGTGTCAGATAATGTGCAGTCTGAGACTTCGGATCAGGATTTGGATATTGAAGGAACTTTGAAAATAGAGAATGTGAAGCCAAATACTCCATAGAATAGGTTTGGTTTTGTAATTTAAATTAGTGTCCCTTTTATTACCCCTGATTTGTTTTAAAAGTTACAATGTATCTTTCAATTCCATTGTATCTAGCTTCTCTTTTAAATCTTTCTGCACAATTTGTAAACAAAGAGTGGCTGGAATTTTTCCCTTCTTTTGCGAGAAAGAAACTCATTTTCGCAATCTATTTATACACACACAAATCGCAACACATAAACATTTACGATTCCGAAAGCTTTGAGCTCATTCCATTTATTATATTTATTTTTGAGGAAATGGCAGTAAATGTAAGCGCTGCTCACAATCGAAACCCGTTTCTTCAAATAGCATATAGCGGGTAGCGGTCTGTATACTTTTCATCATAGTAGCTGAAGCTACATTTTCTGCTCTGCCCGAAACAATTTTACCAAATGAAATTTTTCCTTGAGTAACTAATATATGCAGTAAGCTAAGAAAGTTCTGACAAGAACAACAAATTATCCGACCTTAAAGCAGAGGGCTTGCCCTTCCATTCGTTTGCAGCTCATGTTTTCACACACTTGAGCTAATGTCATAGCCATATCTGTCTGTGTGTCCGCGTGTGTGTCTGTCTGTCTCTTTGTCTGTCTGTTTACACGAGAACTCAAAACGCCCAAACGCATTCAAATCAGATATAGTAGACATGTACTATATCTTAATGGCAAGAACTGCTTAGGTTTTAGTGAGTATAGCTTGCATATTAATGAAGTTACGAATTATCATTTTTTCATATAATAGTTTCCTATAGCGACAGTAATGATATTGCGATATTTTTCGAGAAATACTGCACAAAATTTCATGAACGTTTCACAGATGACAATCTCTGAACACTATGAGGATACTGTGAGTGTCATGTAAATTATCTGCTCATTTGCATATTTTGATTCATTTTTGTAATCAGTGAAATTCCAAAATTCCTACACCAAATTTGATGATACCTGTCACAAATATTGATCTGATAGATATCGAATTGTACTGAGAAGCATTGGGCCATGTCAAGTTGATAAGTAGTTAATTTGCATATTTTATAAAGTTTTGTAATTTGTCAAATAATTCCGAAATAACTGAGCTAAATTTGTTGAAATCTCTTGCAGATATCTGACTGTGTTGAGAAGCATTTAGTAGCGTGAAGTGAATTGAGGGTCATTTACATATTTAATGAGCTTTGTAATTAGTGATATAGCTCTAAAATTGTGGAACCCAATTGGAAGAAACCTTCTACAGATATTGACCTGATAAATATCTAATTATCACGTTAAGCACTGGGCAGTGTCAAGTTAATTAAGGATTCATTTGCATACTTGATGAACTTTGTAAATAGTGATATTACTCCGAAATTGCAGCATTAAATTTGATGAAACATGCTACAGATGTTGATCTGACAGATATCTAATTGTCCATTAGGCATTCAGCACTGTCAAGTTAATAACAGCTCCTAAGCATATAAAATGAAGTTTCGTTATAGTGATTTAACTCCTAGAGTACTGTGTGAAAATTGATGAAACCCGCTACATACAATGATATGACAAATATCTTATTTTTCTGTGAAATGTACTATTATTTATTGAACCTTTTGTAAACCACGTGACCATATTCTGTTCAGATCTAGTTATTCTTTACATTGTTGCTACTTAAAGAGATAAGAGCTGTTACTTCCTAAGACTTCCTTATATAGGTTAAATTATAAAAAACCGATCTTGCAGTCATATCACCTGGAGTACAACATGCTATGATTATGTTGACAAATAAGGTCAGGACCATACTTCATTTTTCGGCAATAACACTGGACATTCAACATGTACTGGCTGTACTGACGATACTAGAGATGAAGCAGGCAGACGTGCTGACAGCATGGCAAATGCCCTACTTGAAAATGATGATAGGAATTTCTGGGCTGCTGTTGGTCGTGCAAACAACAAGAAAGTCCCTTGTGTCAACAATGCCAAGGGTGAGCAAAATATCGCAAATATGTGGGTGAACGTTTTCAAAATCTTATGAATTCTGTAAACAATGATAAACACAGCAGTTTCGTACGAATGTCACATTTCTCTGTCCCGTATGAAAATGAGATGTTTGTGAGTGTGGATGAAGTACTGTCATTGACAATCTGGTGATCGGAAAATCATTCGGTGCAGACGGCTTAGGGGAAGAGCACTTGCGTTTTGCAATTGGTAAACTGGTCGTGCATCTGGCCATGTGCTTCTCGTCACTGTTAGTTCACGGTTTTGTTCCTCAGAACATAACAAATGTAATCATTGTTCCCCTTGTCAAGACAAAACTACTGATTTATCAAGTAAAAATAACTATCGTCAAATCGCCCTGACTAATGTGCTTTCAAAAGTTCGCGAACGCGTTCGCTTGAATCGCTGTGAAAAATTCCTCACAACTTCTGATTATCAGTTTGGTTTTAAAGGGCCATTATTTGTAACTTTTGACCATTTTTTACCTCGGAAAATTCCATGTTTGAGGCTCATATTTGTTGCAAAATGTTGTTTTACGAAGAAACAAACATGATTAGTGATGTTATAGCCACATAAAACTGCTAATTTTTGTTCAAACGTGTTGCCCTTCCGAGCTCGTTTGTTGACGTCTGGCATGCTCAGCGTGCTGGGGAGAACGCAGATATGGTGACGCCGCGATCACGCCAGATGTACAAGTTCACGTTTATTGCGGGATCAAAACAACATTGCGTCGTGGATTGCCAGACATCTGGCTACGCAACATGCTCGGACAATGGACTACGACGTAAGTGCCGGGCATAAGTAATGAATATTTATTTTGAAATTGCTGTTCGCGCAGGTGCAGAAGAATGCCTACGTTGCAATCCGCGTGTCAACAGAGTTTGTATTTCTGTCCGGACAAAAATTGAAATTTTCGTTGTAAAATCACATGTTATTTAGTTGTAGGGCACGTAATGTTTCATTATAATATGCGATTCTCTGTTATTTGACAGGCTATTCAACATGAGCCAGTGATCATTTCAATCAAAACTAACGGAAAAATCGCAAGAAGATACAGCTAATGGAACTTTAAGAAAGGCCACGGTACCGATATGTGTATCTTTCTTCTAAAGGAAACTATCAGGTATTATAAGAAAAATGGCAGCTCGGTTTATCTTTGCTTTCTTGATGTTGAAAATGCATTTGACAAAGTGAATCATTTTACCCAACTGAAAGAGCTCATCGAGAAACATGTACCTCCTTTTATTGTTTGTATTCTACTTTTTTGGTATTCCTCTCAAAGGTTTTGCGTCCGTTGGGGCAAATCATTTTCACCTGTTTCACCTGTTTCAAATGGAATTCGCCAAGGGGGAATTATGTCTCTCCTTCTTTTTAATATATATATATAGATTACCTTGATAAGGCACTGTCCTTGTGTTGCGTTGGCTGTGAAACAGGTGGTATTATGTTAAATAACTTAGCACATGCCGATGATATGTGTCTGGCTGCTCCGTCTGTAAAGGATTTGAGAAAGCTTATAAAAATTTGAGAGCGATATGCCGCTAACCATGGCATTCTCTACAATGTACGAAAAACAAAATGTATGCGCTTTCATTCTGTAAACAAACTTCGGTCTGAACAATCAGTCTTCCTCCGAGGACATTCAATCGAATTCGTCACTAAATTCTTGTATCTTGGTCATGTCTTTACTTGTGACCTAAAGGACGACAAGGATATTGCTTCCTAACGAAGGGCATTATGTGGCAGGTCAAATCTACTTTTGAGAAAGTTAAGTGATTGTAGTATACGAGTAAAAGTGCGCCTTTTTAATGCTATTTGTAACAATATTTATTGTATGCAACTTTGGTGTTATTTTACTGTTTCCGGTATTCGAGCTTTACATGTCTGCCATAATAACTCGCTTCGCAGGTTGTTGGTCTTACCACGAAATGCTAGTATTTCATCGGCTTTTGTAGAAAATTGCGTCAACAACTTTTCTATACTGAGAAGGAAATCGGCATATAGTTTTATCTTGAGACTCCAGACTACAGAAAATGTTTTGTTACAGATAATACTCATATCTCACGTCCGTTACCATGGATTACAAGATCATTGGCGACAGGTTCTGTACCTAAGATCTTAATGTGTATATATTTAATGACTTTACTATTATGTCCGGTATTTTTTTCATAGTTTGATGTTTGTGCTGTCTACTAGAATTTCTGTATTTGTTTTTGTTTCTCTATGGACGGTTTTTTCCAGTCTGAAATAAAGTTATGATAATAATAATAATAAGAGGAAAAGCATTGATTAAGTTGCGGTCAGGTGTTGCCCAATCAGAAATTAGGACCTTTTTTGGGTGTGTGTTAGTAGCTATTCAGAAACCATCCGTGTTAAACGGAAATTTTTCATGCTCATGAGAAAGTTTCACATGGTCAAAAGATAATTATTTTTACAAATGTTCCTATAGGGCTTTCATTCACATGAAATCAAACGTCCTTGAAATAATTTTCATGATCCCTGACTTCTCAGGTTTCGTGTCAGATAATGTGCATTCTGAGATTTCGGATCAGGATTTGGATATTGAAGGAACTTTGAAAATAGAGAATGTGAAGCCAAATACTCTATAGAATAGGTTTGGTTTTGTAATTTAAATTAGTGTTCCTTTTATTACCCCTGATTTGTTTTAAAAGTTACAGTGTGTCTTTCAATTCCATTGTATCTAGCTTCTCTTTTAAATCTTTCTGCACAATTTGTAAACAAGAGTGGCTGGAATTTTTCCCTTCTTTTGCGAGAAAGAAACTCATTTTCGCAATCTATTTATACACACACAAATCGCAACACATAAACATTTACGATTCCGAAAGCTTTGAGCTCATTTCATTTATTATATTTATTTTTGAGGAAATGGCAGTAAATGTAAGCGCTGCTCACAATCGAAACCCGTTTCTTCAAATAGCATATAGCGGGTAGCGGTCTGTATACTTTTCATCATAGTAGCTGAAGCTACATTTTCTGCTCTGCCCGAAACAATTTTACCAAATGAAATTTTTCCTTGAGTAACTATTATATGCAATAAGCTAAGAAAGTTCTGACAAGAACAACAAATTATCCGACCTTAAAGCAGAGGGCTTGCCCCTCCACTCGTTTTCATCTCATGTTTTCACACACTTGAGCTAATGTCATAGCCATATCTGTCTGTGTGAGCGCGTGTGTGTCTGTCTGTCTCTTTGTCTGTCTGTTTACACGATAACTCAGAACGCCTAAACGGATTCAAGTCAGATATAGTAGACATGTACTATATCTTCATGGCAAGAACTGCTTAGGTATTAGTGAGTATTGCTTGCATATTAATGAAGTTACGAATTGTCATTTGTTCATATAATAGTTTCCTATACAGACAGTAATGATATTGTCGATATTTTTCGAGAAATACTGCACAAAATTTCACGAACGTTTCACAGATGACAATCTCTGAACACTATGAGGATACTGTGAGTGTCATGTAAATTATCTGCTCATTTGCATATTTTAATTCATTTTTGTAATCAGTGAAATTCCAAAATTCCTACACCAAATTTGATGATACCTGTCTCAAATATTGATCTGATAGATATCTAATTGTACTGAGAAGTATTGGGCCATGTCAAGTTGATAAGTAGTTAATTTGCATATTTTATGAAGTTTTGTAATTTGTCATATAATTCCGAAATAACTGAGCTAAATTTGTTGAAATCTCTTGCAGATATCTGACTGTGTTGAGAAGCATTTAGTAGCGTGAAGTGAATTGAGGGTCATTTACATATTTAATGAGCTTTGTAATTAGTGATATAGCTCTAAAATTGTGGAACCCAATTGGAAGAAACCTTCTACAGATATTGACCTGATAAATATCTAATTATCACGTTAAGCACTGGGCAGTGTCAAGTTAATTAAGGATTCATTTGCATACTTGATGAACTTTGTAAATAGTGATATTACTCCGAAATTGCAGCATTAAATTTGATGAAACATGCTACAGATGTTGATCTGACAGATATCTAATTGTCCATTAGGCATTCAGCACTGTCAAGTTAATAACAGCTCCTAAGCATATAAAATGAAGTTTCGTTATTAGTGATTTAACTCCTAGAGTACTGTGTGAAAATTGATGAAACCTGCTACATACAATGATATGACAAATATCTTATTTTTCTGTGAAATGTACTATTATTTATTGAACCTGTTGTAAACCACGCGACCATATTCTGTTCAGATCTACATTGTTGCTACTTAAAGAGATAAGACCTCCTTATATAGGTTAAATTATACAAAACCGATCAGTCTGTCATATCACCTTGAGTACAACATGCTTTGATTCGATTATGTTGACAAATAACACTGGACATTCAACATGTACAGGCTGTACTGACAAGATGAAAATGGGTTCATTTGCATATTTAATGTTTTTAGGTATAGAACTCTGAATAAGGCACCCAAGTCAGGGATATCAGGTACAGATATTGATCTGATATCTTATTGTACCGACAAGCATTTGGCACTGGCAAGTTAACTAATAGCTAATTGGCATATTTTATGAAGTGTTGTAATTAGTGATATAACTCCGAAATAACTGCACCGAATGTCATGAAATCTGCTGCAGCTACTGATCAGACATATATCTAATTGTGGTATAAAGCATTTGGTTGTGTGGAGTTAATATCTGTTGCACGTTTCATCAAATATTATGCTGTAATTTTGGCGTAATATCACTTATTACAAAGTTCATTAAATATGCAAATGAGCCCTTAATTTATCTCCACATCTAAATGCTTTATACCACGATTAGATATCTGTCGGATCAGTATTTGCAGCAGATTTTATCACATTTGGTGCAGTTATTTCGGAATTATATGACTAATTACATAACTTCATAAATATGCAGTGAGCTATTTGTTAACTTGATACTGCCAAACGCTTGTCAGTACAATTAGATATTTATCAGATCAATACCAGATTACACTGACTTACGTGCCGTAATTTCAGAGTTATATACCTAATTAGAAAGTTCATTACATATGCAAATGAACCCCTAATTACTTGAAACTAATGAGTGCTTTACACCACAGTTAGATATTAGTCACATCAGTATCTGCAGCAGAATTCATCAAATTTGGTGCAGTTATATGGGAATTATTTGACTAATTATAAAACATCATAAAATATGCTAATGGGCGGTTTATAAACTTGAAACTGCCCAATGCTTCTAGATACAATTAGATGTATATCAGACCAATATTTGTTGCACGTATCATTTATTTAAATATGCAAATGAGCAGATAATTGACATGACACTCACAGTATCATTATGTGCAGTATTTTTTGATATATGTCTACACTGTCATCACTGTCTCCATAGGGAAACCATTGTACGAAAAACACTGCATAAAAACCCTATAATACTTACTGTATTAACATGGATTATTGCCTGTATTTTAGCTGAAGAGTGCATATACAGATGAATACAGTCAAGAATCCATTTTTTGTATTCAGCAAGCCTGTATTCATGTGGATTCATGTGAATTCACGTGTATTATACTATAATACATGCAACTCATTATTGTGAATTTATCTGAATTATTGGGTTTTCATGCAGTGAAATATGATATTGCATAACTTTATTAATACGCAAGCCACACTTACCAAAATCTTATCAGTTCTTGCAAGTAGCTTATGGTACCTGTGTACCAAATCTGACTTGAATCTGTTCAGGCGTTTTTGAGTTATCGTGTAAACACACACACACACACACACACACACACACACACACACACACACAAAAGGACAGACAGACAGACATCGTTATGACATTAGCCCACGTGTGAATACGTGAGCTAAAAATGGACTCCTTGTACAATTATAAAGCTTGCCCAAGGTGTCAGAGAATCAACCTGTTTAAAATAAGTGGTCTAGCGTTTTGTCATTGCTGTTTCATACGAAGCAGAGGGTCGTTTAGTCCATACCTCTTCTGTAAAGATTGTAGTACGTGTACAAGATATGGTGAAGGAGTTTAAAATGAAACTCAAGAGTTCTCTATTAATGACCATTTTGAAAGGTAATGAGTACGTAAGAGACTCGTACAAAGTTTCCGTTCTTTTGTTGTTGTTTTATTTATATAATTTGTTAGTAATACTTGGTTCTTTGTCATCGGAAGTTCCGGCTTATCAAGGGAACGCAGGCTGTGAAAGTGAGTGGTTATGGAAATAAGGCAAAAGGTTTTGATGGTGATGGTAATTTTCTAAAATGTGTGACTCATGGGTGTTAGGCTAGACTTCTATTTTAGGCTTGGAATCTTTACGGTCAATTATAGAAAGAAGGTTCCTGTGGTCGGATAGAACCATTTTCACCTGATACCCGTCTATACTCCTATCTGTCATCTATCTCTATTCTTATCTTTTTATATCACGTGTGTTTGAACACGTGAGCTAATGCCATAGCGATGTCTGTCTGTGTGTCCGTGTGTGTGTGACAGTGTCTGTCTTTCTGTCTGTCTGTCTGTCTGTCTGTCTGTTTACACGATAACTCAAAAACGCCTGAACGGATTCAAATCAGATCTGGTAGACAGGTAATATATGCTAATTGATTGGATTTTGGTTAGTGTGTCTTGCAAATTTATGAAGTTATGAAATGTCCCTTTTTGCATAGAATAGTTGCTATAGAGACAGTAATGACAGTGTCGATATATATGCAGAAATACTGCACTAAATTTCATTAAACGTTTTACAGATGACAATTTCAGAATATTATGATGATACTGTGAGTATCATGTCAATTATCAGCTTATTTGCATATTACATGAACTTTTGTAATTAGTGATATATCTCTGAAATTGTAGCACCAATTTTAATGACACATGCAACAAATATTGATTTGATATATATCTGATTGTACTGATCCGATGGATATCTGACTGTGTTGTGAAGCATTTAGTAGTGTAAAGTTAATTGAGGGTTCATTTGCATATTAAATGAACTTTGTAATTAATAATATAACTCTAAAATTGTGGCACTAAATTTTGTGAATCTGCTACATATATTGATCTTTTAGTAGTTGAGCACATTTAGTAGTGTGAAGTTAATAAGAGTTCATTTGCATATTTAATGAACTTTGTAATTAGTGATATAGCTTTGACATTGGGGCACCAAATTTGGTTAAACCTGCTACAGATATTGATCTAATAAATATCTAGTTGTCGCGTGAAGCACTGAGCCATTGTTAAGTTCATTAAGGGTTCATTTACATATTAAATGAACTTTGTAATTAGTGATATTACTCTGACATTACAGCATTAAATTTTATAAAACGTGCTACAGATGTTGATCTGATAGATATCTAATAATTCAATGAAGCATTGAGCAGTGTCAAGTTATTTAACAGCTCATTTGCACATTAAATGAAGTTTTGTAAATAGTGATTTTACTCCGAAGGTGCTGTGCTAAAGTTGATAAAACCTGCTACATATAATGATATGACAGATATCTGATTGCGCTATGAAGCGAACTACTATGTAATTAACCTATTGTAAACCAGATGAGCACATTCAGTTCAAATTTGGTTGCTATTGTAGCTACACTGGACACAAGCTTTGACCGTCAATGCAAGGGAAGAAGTTGGTGTTAAATCAAGGACTGTGCCGCCGACTCCTTTGCCGTGATGAACTTTCGGTCTTATTCATTTTACCGCTCATAAATCTGCTGTAACACGTATGCCTACCATGCCTTATTATAATTCGTGAGTTTAATACCCTCCTAAATTCCGTTCCCCCTCATGCCACTTAAGTTCGTTAGTTTGCTCTCTGCATTTTATGTTACTGAAGTACTTTACTCCTTTTTCCGTTTTCAGCTCGTTTTACATGTTTATGTGTGGGAAGATTGTAAATAACAGGTTTGTTATTCGGCACGTGCGGTTTGACCTTTGACTGATTAATAAAGAAAGAAAGAAAGAAAGAGAAAAACAGCATAACGGCATATATAGACCTATTGACTTTTCAAACTATAAATAATGGAGATTAGAAGTATTCTAATAATAAATCCCCTTCATAGAAACGCCAATGAAATAGTCGTTTACTGTTACTTGTTTTCAACTTAAATCCTATTCACTCAATCGTCATCTTTGCCGTTGTACCGATCTTCTATGTCGTATGTTGACTGTTTAGGCTGCATTAAAAATGGTGAGGGGGCCAAAGGAATTCAGGGTGATTCGAAAATTTTGGGGGTAGTCGAAGGGGAACTTAAAAGTTTTGCCTGAAAATATTTTGGCTCCCAACATTTTGATGTAGTCCAATGGTTCTGATTTTAGTAGTAAGTAAACGAAATCTAAAACGTTTTGTCACATTTTATGATCTCGAAATATTCTAAAACTGTATGAATGTCATTACATTTTCGTAAAAACAACAAGTTTGCCTTGTAATACTGTAGTGACATTGATAGGTCTGACTCTGATGTAGTTTAAGAGGAGTTTAATTCATAGGACACTCAATTCACAGTGAAACATATATGTACACAAAATCCGGCCAGAGAGCAACACATAGAAAACTAGGGGATTTTTGAATTCTGGCGCATGAGAACAATCAAATATAAGAGAAAAAATAGGGTCACCGAGCTTGATCTTATACAAATGTACGATGAAAAGTCACAGTTTTTCTCAAATCACTTCAAATCAATATGTAAAACCATTCATTTCAAGTTTGTGCGGTAAATGACATTTTCACATCTCATCGTACAAAAACACAAAAGTAAAACTTTGAACAGTAAAGACTCTAATTTAAATGGAAAAATGTATGACTGAATGAATTATTTGTTTTTTCCCAAATTTGCAATTATTACACCCAAAATTTCTGAGATTAAAACATTAATCTAATGAAATATTTTAACCTTCCAGTTTTGTCAGTTTAATTTGTAAAACATTTCTAAGTAGATCTAAGTTATATATGCCTTGTACTTTTGAAAAAAAATCGGTAGGTCACTGTGCTCAGTTTTTCACACTTTGGCAAAACGTAGACAGGAATACACAATTTTCATACTCTCTCGTGATTGTCATTTTGTGTGCTTTTCAGCTGGTGCCATTGACCTGGCCAGAGTTGGATAAACTCAAGTCAGCTTAGACTGAAAAATCCAAAAAGTCCACTGATGCATTTAAAAATGAATCAAGTTAAGAACTTTCCCTAGCTATATGGCTGTAAAAGCTGCTGATAAGAGGTAGTGTTGAACATCTGCGTGCAGAACTACGCGATACATGTTTATTTTTACTCTGCGTGCATTCCTAATAAATATGTGGCCATATCGTAATTATTTGGGTGGGACCTGACAATTTTTATCATATAGACGGGGGAGACTTGAAAATCTTGAAAAGTATTGAGGGGGGATCTGAAAATAATAAGAATTCAATCGCGATGCCTCCTGCCACCCCCTCACCGTTTTTTAACGCAGCCTTATTGACCACAATAACTGAATCGGTTCTGCTTGTGGCGATAACGTATGCGATGACCAAGCATACCATATCGACGTCTGCAGGTCTATCACTATCTATGTGAACATATTTACTTGCATTACGATTGTATAAAATTGTGGTGCTTACTGTTCTCATTTCTTATTCGTCGTTTTGCTAGAAATTTACTATCTATTGCTCAAGAATATGATACAGGTCTTTATTTTTAATGTATGATCTTTCCTCCTTGATGTTCTTAAATAATCCTCGAAAGTGGGAAGTAAATCATTGCCATATGAGTATTTGTCTCTAACCATAAAAGAAGTGTAGCCTGAACTTTTGAACTTCTGCATGATTTTACAGCAGAAGATGAACAGCAATTACGAGGGGTTCGGTCTACTCTTCGATGTTGTCGACCTATGTTCGCGTACACCCGTTCTATCCTTACAATATCCATCAGCAATAGACCTTTTCCCGGTTATCCCACAATGCATTGTAGTGACTTTATCAAACACCGTATATAAGCTCAAAACAGCGAAAACATGCTGATTTGTTTTGTACAACGGATTGTTATAGAAAAATGACACAAATTTGCAATATTTAATAATGTCCCGTGTACAATCTAACCATCAGCGATGGCAATATAGGTCAGGGTGTAATCTGCCATAGAGTTCTATGAGTAACATACCCTGCGTGTACCCTACGGCTAAAAAGTTATATGCGTAACGTACGCTTTGTATACCCTGGCGCGCACTGCATCATGGAACCGGTAAAAGAACTATACAGCACAGCCATGAAGTGGTAGCAAACGCCAAAGGTAAAGCAACGACGTTCTGTCTTTGTTGAATTTTTCTTCGATAAATCACTTACAAGGTGTACATCGCCAATCAAAAAAGCGCGTCATTCGTACACTGCTGTTTTTTTAGTTTTCGTAGGGATTTATTGCTAATGGGATATGACAAATCACCTGATTTCAGGAGACATACTTCTCCTTGATGTAAATAACAAACAGAAAGGCATTATCTAATTAACCAGATACTACATCATATGATCATGACGCCTATGCACGCTCCTACCATACACTAAGCTAATAATTTGCCACATTCTGTCGAGGTACACTGATACACACTCCGCCTTTTGATATCACGTTTTTCTTGTCGATCTAACCTGTAACAGGCGAAGTTGGTCGGGAAATGGCAAATGATGACATAGCAGATGGTAGGATATTTACATGATATGATAAAGTTATTCTTCACTTACATGTAGGAAAAGAGAAAAATGAGTAGCCTTGTGGGCAGTTGAGGCGTGCCAAATCAGAAGTTATGACTCTTTTTGGGTGTGTGTTAGAAGCTGTTCAGAAACTCTTGAATATCCAAATGCTGACCCGAAGTCTCGGAGTGCACATTATCAGACACAAAACCTGAGCAGTCAGAGATCATGAAAATTATTTCAACGACGTTTGATTTCATTTGTATGAAAGCACTTTAGGAACATTTGTAAAAATAATTATCTTTTGACCATGGTAAACTTTCTCATGAGCGAAGGAACTCTAAAATGGAAAATGTGAAATCACAAGCCCCATGAAATAGGTTTGGTTTTGCAATTCAAATTAATGTCCGTTTTGATATCCCTGATTTTTGTAAAAATTACGATGCGTCCTTCGATCTCACTGTACTTAGCTTTTCTTTTAAATGTTCCTGCACAATGTAAAAAAAGAGTGGCTGGACAATATTCCTTTTTTTGCAACAGAAAACTCATGCTCGCACACATGAATCGAAACACATAAACATTACGATTCCGAAGGCTTTACCAACCAATAACTTTGAGCTCATTTATTATTTTGAGGAAATGGCAATAAATACAAGCGCTGCTCACAATCGAAACCCGTTTCATTAAATAGCGTGGCGGTCTAGCGGCTCTTTACTTTTCATTATAGTAGGTGAGGCTAAATTTTCTGTCCTGCCAAAACAAATTTTACCTAATTAGATTTTTCCTGGGGTAATGATTACATGCAATAATCTAAGAAAGTACTTACAAGAAGAACAAATTATCCGACCTTACAGCAGAGGGCTTGCCTCTCCACTCATTTTCGTTGTTGTAACATTTAATATTTGTTCTGAAAGAGACAAGGGCCGTAAATTACTAGTGCCCCTTATATAGGTTGAATTATATGAACCAATCTGGCAGTCATAAAACCTTGAGTAAGGCCCGGATTACAATTCGTTTTCCGCAATAAAACTGGACATTAAGCATGTACAGGCTGTACTGTCAAGATAATACGGCTAGTTTTCAACCGGGTTCGAACCCACAACATACGGCATCAGTCGCCTAGCGAAGAGGCCACAAAGAGAACCGCTCGACTAAATCTCCATTTCCAAAAAAGAGTGGTTCAATAGCCGGCTAAGTTGTTACATTTTTCTGACTGAGACCGCTCCACACGTTGTAGAGTTCGTGAAGCACTCACGCACGCATGCTCACTATCACACATCGCACTTACAAACTTTATCGAGGCGAAGAAACGAAATTCATCGCTTTAACTGGGCGAACGATAACCTCGGGGACAATTCTGTCCACCAGCAGAGTTACCGACCCAGGATAGAAAATACGGCTAGTTTTCAATCGGGTTCTAACCCACAACATACGGCATCAGTCGCCTAGCAGAGAGGCCACAAAGAGAACCGCTCGACTAAATCTCCACTCCCAAAAAAGAGTGGTTCAATAGCCGGCATGTGGAGTACAGATCATGAAACAGTGTTTTACAAACCATAAAAATAACGGAAAATAAATCAAACGTTACAGGTATTAGGGATTTAATATAAGCTTAAATAAAAAAAACAGTGGCTGAGTCTGGTTGTAGAGTTATAGCTTTATGACGTGTCTTTTGTTTATTTTCAACATGTGGACAATAAAATGCCTGCAACATATTTTGTTTTTTCATGTTTTACTCCTTCTAACTGATTCGTTCTGAATGTCGGTTGTCTCCACTCTTTAAGCTTAATTACGAGCCAAAAGTGAGCTACGCTTGTAACTAAAACCCTTCCGAGAGGGTTTCCAGATATATCCAGTTCTTGCAGCCTGCTATATTCAAGGTTTTTGAAAGTCATCTCTGCGAGATTTAATCTGTCATTTTGTTCAAATACATATCAGATCTGTAGGTCCATCCCATATGGATCGGATATTTTTAGATGTTGTACGTTGCTAAACAACAGTATAGGAAACGTCTTGGCTTTCCACTGTGAGAATTATATATCAATGTGTAAGTTCCTCAAATTGTTCCTTGACAAATCAAGTTTCAGAAATGAATTACCATCTATAATCACAGCTCTTAGTGAGACATTTTCCAATAGAGGAAAGTGCGAGAAGCTTAACATTGCAATCTTCTTTTACATGAAACTCATTAATTGATATGATTTCGAGTTCCAAGTTTTCAATATCGTCACACTTCAAACGGGCTATCTGAAAATGGACTTTTTTAAGATGTACTGAATATTTATACGATTCACTCGAAACGTTTTCCAACGTCACGTTTGCCAACATCAAACCGTCGACAGTGATTTCTTATAAATTCCCTATGCCTTGAAACAGCGACGCTGGCAGGAAGGTTAAAGGTTGTTCAACCAATATCGAGGGCATATGTATCGTCAATGTGGATAAATTGGTCAGATTTGAAAAAGAGCTATCTAGCATGCTCGTTAAAGTTCTTATCAGAATGTCCAATACTTGCAGACGGGGCAGATGTTTAAATGGATCCTTACCGAATGTTATGCAACTGTAGTAAGGAAATTCCAACTTCCGTAGCTTGTTCAGTCCCACGAATGTACCAGAATCAGTATTGATGTCGTTGAAAACCACACTATCAGCTCTTCGAGCGAGTGTAGATTTTCTAAAGAGTTAAACATAAGTCTTGAAATGTCGTTGTGTGAGCGGTCAAGGTGAGTTGTTGACAATGGCAAATTATCTGGTACTGTCGTCAAATCTCTGTAGCCACAGTCAACACGAGTGGAGCTGTAAATTTTACATCTTGCTTGCGAAGTGATTGAAGAAAAGCTCATGACCATAATTAAAACGCAAACCTAAAAGTCCGTATAACTGATTGGAATGGATAGGGTCTTCATGATTCTTCACAGGTCCTATACAACATATAAAAGGGTAACAGTGTTGTAATGGTGGATAATAACAACTGCCTACATTTACTTCTGGATGCAAAGTCTGCTCTCAGAGAGAGAAGGCAATTTAGCATGACCCATGACCATTATAGAAATACCTATTTAAATTGTGCTGCGTACGAATGTCTCCCGCGATACTTCAAAAAGGAAAGAGAATCAAGCTGTCGAACTTTACTTTGACTTTAAGATGTAGTGGTGACCATGATCGTGATAAGAGTGTATCTTCGTTTTTGTGAACTTCGAATGGCATGTGGTGCAACTGGATCAGAAGTAATTGGAATTTGCACAATTTTTACTTCCTTCCTTTGTGACCTAAACAATTATTATCTGTCAGACAAACAAGGTCTTTCAATTTACATGAATAAACATCCAGATACTTTTATATTTTTGCGAAGTGCATTGTCGCACCTTTGTAGTACTTGTTGGACCACTTTCAAAATATAGCAAAATCATCGACGAGAAGTCAAATACTCACTGTTTATTCTGATTAGTTCCATGACTATGTTGAATATGTTATTAAGGGATTAATCTAGATGTGGGGCTTGAACAAACCCTAATATTTTCCTTGGAATTTTCTGGCAAAGAAACAGATTCCATGAGCGGTTTGATACGAATCATAAATGAGATTGAATGCTAAGATAACATGAATGTATTCACATTGAAATGAAACAAGATCACAGTTGCTGATGAATTGCATATAGCTTCAACCGTTTAAACTTTATTCAATACTTTTGATCTGTGTCTGGATTTACAGTCAATTTCCTTAACCCATTCATCACCATAGTTTGATTGTAACCCTACCATTGAGTTTAATACGTACACAGGAAAATGAGGCGAAAAATTAAGTATTTCGGAATTTCTTGAACGATGGTTGGATGAACAGTTTTGAGCCTAACTATGAAGGAGCAATGCCAGATCAATGAAGCTTTGTTTGCATTTATTTCAACTCTTCAGATGACTAACTGACTTGTTTATTTTCAGTTTGCTGTGTATTTGACAGCTGATACAAGACTTAAAAATATGCATTTTGCATTAGAATATATCATCCTAAAATTGTCTATTGCATTCAGAGGTGTAACAGTCGGTCAGTGTCAATGACAGCAATGCTTCCTCTTTTCCTGATTTATTTATTTATGATGTATCTAACGTTTTTAGCTGTATAAGGGATATTCGTTCATTTGCAAAGATACTCAGCGTCGTGCTCAAGATGTAGGTGAAGTTAGGGTGTTTTGCCAATGATGGCAAATCCCTGATGTCAAGTCTCGGTAAGCGCATTCAATATGATTGCAGATTCAAAGTTGACATTTGTTTCAGAAGACATTTAAGAAAAGCTCACTATAATGATCAAAATAGAGATCTGAAAGTCTATAATTAACGAGTGATCTAAAAGTCATTGTTTTACTAATCTAAAATAGAGATCAGAAAATAGGTGTGCCGAATTCAAAGTGGTAGGGTTTCATGATTCTTTTCAGTTCCTATGCAGCGCACACCACTGAATAACAGTTTTGTAGTGGATGACAAGTGAAACTGCCCACATTGACTTGTAGAGGCAAAGTCTGCTAATGGCGTGGCTTGGCCTGACCACAGACAAATATAGACACAGACTCGCAACGGGTATTGTTTAAGGCGTGAAGTGGTTACGTAACCCATCCATGTTCGCCTCGCCTCAGATTGCTCTCGCCTCTCTTTTTCGAAGAGTGCCGACCATGTATCCTTCGGTAATTTTCAGATTTTCGCCAATTGTCAAGCAAAAGTATGTTCGGCAAAAATTGTGTTGTTGTTGTCGTATGGTGCTGAGCGGAATTGGTGTGCTGGCGAAAACGGGAGTGTTTTGAGCTTCAGATAAGTGAGTTTTACCGTTTTAAAAATTCCTCTCATATTTTTATGAATATATAATGAGTGTGTTTGAACCAAATTTACAAGTCTTTTATCGATACTGTCTGGTTTTACTCAATGGTTTACGGTCAGTCACACCGTCTTTTACACGTTCATCAAGGAAGGACATGTTTATGAACCTGCTGGCGTGTTATGTTTTGATTAGCGTGAAGCAGTGTTTCTGCCCTGAGAGCTCACAAAGTAACTATGGTTGCTACGCGACTGGCAGCACGATGCCATCTCGTTGTATTTTTCTCATAATCTCGTGCAATTATCAACCACAAACAAAGTTTCCAAAACGTTTAACACCTTTGAAGCTCATTTTAATATGGAAAGGCAATAGTCTACCGGGACGACCATGGAACAAAAGGCATGCCGCGTTTCTAGTCTGTGTCTATATTTGTCTGTGGCCTGACGCTTGGCCGTTATAGGGAATGCAAATTGAATTGGTGCCAGAGGTTTACATAATTTGAGTAGGAATGCGTTCCTGTTTTTTGAAATGTGTGGAACAATATAGAAAGTCGCTTGTCCCCTCTTCGTATGTTTATAGAGGGGCTTTCTCGCAAAGAAATATAGATGCCATGATCGGTGTTATACAAATCATAAATGACATTGAAATGCAGAGTAAAAATGAATGCATTCACATTGTAACGAAACAAAATCACAGATGCTGATGAACGTTTGAAATTTACTCAATACTTTTGCTCTATGTCTTGATTTACGGTCAATTTCCTTAACCCATTCATCACCATAGTTTTAAAGTAAGCCAAACGTTTTCTACTCTTGAGTTGAATATGTACATGGGAAAATATGGCGAAAGGTTAAGTATTTGGAAATGACCGGTTTTCAGCATTTTAACGCTCCCTGTACATAAAGCTATATTTATATCTATGACATGAATTTAATTTTGAACAACGATAATGCATATTGCATAAACCGCTTATGTTTCCAAGTAAGTGATAGACAGGTAAATATGCACTTTGGAGTAGAATGTGACATCCTGTAATTGTTAATTACATTCAATGGAGTACAACGGAATCTACTATCTATGGTTATACCTTCAAATAGAAAATAACACAGCCAGATGTAAAAATATAGGTGATGTTACTGTAACTCTGTTTTGTCACGATGTATATTCGTTGTTGAGAACTTTAAGTGGCAAGTGGGTCTGCAGTGTTTGGAAAATAATCGCAATCATACCAATCCATAATCCAATGACAGTAAGTCGGAGTTCGCAAGACAATAGTTGTAAACATAGACACAAAACAGCACAGAACAGACAGTAAATAGACGGTACACAAACAAAGTCATATTCATGAAAGAAAGATATATGGACCTCTGGCCAGAAGACCAAGAAGTGATGTCAGGTGTTTCGAAAATGGTAAGCGCATCCTGCCCCACATGTGGCACCCGCCATATATCAATCTATAAGTCAGATAGGTAGTGGTCACTAACTAAGGCCCAATGTCACCGATGCCATCAGTGATCATTTGTCGAAGAGAGATATTGTATTTATCTATCAGCTTGCGATACCTGCCTAAAAAAGCGTTTGAATATAGAGACAAGTCTTGCTCTGGTGTAACCTTGATTTAATAGTTTCTTACTTAAGAAAAAAGTAACCCATAAATTTCGGACAGTCATTGTCTTTCAGACAAAGTAAGTCTTACGAACAGAACAGGGGTAATATGGATTTCTTATCTGTGCTGGTGTACATCACACAAGTGAAGATACGGCCCAGTTCATGTGATAAATTACCAAATGAAATATTGGTTTTGTTGTATAGTAGATGAAGAACATAATGTGAAAAATTCAGAAAATTTGACCCAACTAAAAGGTAGTGAAATTCGTTGAAAATCTTGATATTAGGAGAAAAGAGAAGCCACGAAAGCGAGTGATTTGCAAACACTTGCATGAATTTACATTTCTTTCTCACCAAACTTACGACTGCTTGACAAGCTAAAAGGTAAACCAAACTAATACTTTAATCTTGGGTTCACAAATTACTGAAAATTAATGAATCTTTGCAAAAAAGTGATTTTGAGCATAATACGCCGTGTTATGTGCAACGCATCCGTAACACGTGACATCCATTAAGTTATACACGATTTCAAAAGATAGCATAGGAGTAGCATAGAAATTTTCCTCAGACAAAGTTAGGCAACAATTGTTGTGTTCTTTATTTCGCCTCATGGACATTTCTGTACAAGTTCTGCACCAAAACTTGAATCCTACTCAAATGTTTTCTACGGCATAACAAAGGAAATTTGGGGAGCTTCAGAGGTTGAGCATTTGGAAATGACTAGTATTCAGTTAATAAATACTCCATATATATATATATATATATATATATATATATATATATATATATATATATATAATATATATATATATATATATATATATATATATATACAGAGAGAGAGAGAGAGAGAGAGAGAGAGAGAGAGAGCGAGCGAGCGAGCCATATTTATATCGATGAAATATATTCAATTTTCAACAGCAACAATTCACATCAATATACATGCAGCGTTTACAGAGCAGTTTTGTCTGTGGCTTATCCGCAGGGTGACTGGGTACTGTATGTTGTGAGTTCGGACCTGATTGTACATTTACCGTATTGTTTATTGCATTCATTGTCGTACCATTCGGTTGGGGTCACAAACAGCGATGCTTCCCCTATTGTCAGCTTGTTAAAAATTATTGTACCACTTTCGTTTTTCAGTTGTGTTAGGAATTTCTTATAATTTGTTGATAAATTGTCCCAAGGTTTGTTCAAGTACAGAAACGGTTTAAAACTTTCGACTTCCACAACGTTAAAGAAACTCTTTAGGTACTGCTGATCTGCTTTTCAGGTTTAAGCTGATCATAATGGTGTTTGTCCCGGTGTTTGTTTCAGTCTGGTCTGTCTTTCCCTTTATACCGATGTTTGTATGCCAGTCTACACTTTCCTTTTATTCTTCGACTTAAAGCGACACTTATTTAGTATGAACATTTTGGTAATAAGCAAAAGTAAATTTCCTTCTGGTACTTTGCCAGAAGAGAATCCGATAAACTTTACATTTTTTTGTTTCATTACATTTACCCTGCCCTAGCGACTCTTAACCAATTCGCAATTTTATCGTGACAATGTTTTTTTTCCTTTCAAATATCGTCAATTTCCATCGTAAACGAAACGAAAGATGACTGAGAAAAATAAATTTCATGGCCGACAAGTCACCAGACTGCCTGTAGGACTAAGTTAGTTTCTTGAAATCTAATAGTTTAAGTAGGTATAAAAGTAGGCCTGTAACTGACAAATATTGAATCCGGGCTCTTTCTGTTTCGTTCAAATAATGCACGTCACAAAATACAACAGACCATACATTGGGCGTTTCCCAATCAAAAGCCTTCTGACATCTTCCCCTGAACATTCTCTGGAGCTCCCTCATAGGCCAATCCGCGAGCACGGCCGTCAGTACGTTCGACCATATACAGTGATGCGATCATTCACTCATTTTGGGATCACCAACTTAATGGCCAGCTGAACCGTCAATGCTAACGATTATTGAAAATCGAAACTGAACGTTTTTTATCATGGGATCACCGATTGCCACGTTATGAAAGATTTCATCTTTCAGAACCAGTTCTATGGTGGTCTTGGGCTGCCGCTGATAAACTATAAATGTTGCTTGTTTATTAAATTAGAATATGAAAGCGTTAATAGTTTAAATAATATCGGAAGTATTTGTTTATCGTGTGGCATTGTTCTATTTTTTATTTACTTAACTTCTTTTTTAAGTATTCTTTTGTTGTTTTTGTGTCGTTTGGTTACAATGAAACATGTATTTATTTATTTATATTTATACTGGTTAGCTCCCTCAGTCACAAATATACTGATTTCCAGGGAGGACGAGTGTAAACTAAAATAAAATCTTATAATAGATAGAGCTCAAAAAATTAAAGGGAATAAAAGGCAAAAAACATAACGAGATAGAACAATTAAAATCACGTGGCCGACCAAAAAACATACATGTACAATAAAATTAGCACTATCAATTAAGTAACTTTTTTTTTAAATCGAAACCTTTTTTATTTTTAATTTCATTTTTATTTTTTGTTTGATATTTGATTTTAACAGACCAAACATTAGTTCTTCATTTAATTGAAGGCATTCCCGGTCACAACTAAATAATTCTCCTTACAAGGTAACGGCGCTGAAAAACGTCTGTTTCATAGTCTTTTGTCTGTTTACCCGCCTTGGAGACATGTGAAAGTAACCATGCAGTCGCATTTCAGTCGATTTTAGAATCTCTGCTTTTTCGTGATTGTCCACATCATCAGATTAAGAAATCCGGTGAGGTACCCGCACCTTGTGTACCGCCACTTTAGCTTCCACACTGACACATTGGAGCGCATGCAAAAGCAACCTCAATCAGGCATTCCGTCTGTTGGCAGCATATCATATCTCTATAACGTTTGGATGAAATTCTCATTTCACATTTGTAGTACACATTTGCATTTCTAATCTGCCTTCTAGAGACAAGTCTAATGATATCAACTTTCAAACACATATTAATACATATATAGAGCTAGTTCTATGAGGAAAAATTGTTAATAGTTTATCCCACAGACTACCATGTATAGTAAATTGACAATTTAGCTTTGTCTGGGGTAATGTCCATGCCTATGCTGTCTTATGAATCGTGAAGCGTACTCATATAACACGTTGGTTTATTTTGGGCCTCCCATTGGGAGAAGGTCGTGTTTCACACGATGGACCGCCCCTGATATCTCCCAGCCCACCCGTCGTAGTAACTGCGAGCTCCAGTAGAAACAGAAATTATTCAGCATTAGGACTCAGAATAAAGAATCACAACGATAATCCAAAACGAACGTAGGAAGTTGTGTTTTGTTGAACATAAATTAGTGAGGCTGAGTCAAATTCTTCTTCTTCTTCTTCTTCTTCAAATTCTTTGACATCCGCAAACAAAAAATGCTTTGGTTTAACGTCTGAGTATTCATTTTATGTCTTGTTTGAGGACCGTCACGTGTTATGTTATAAGATGAAACAATTTGCCATAAAGGGGAACGAGGCTTGATATGAATTCAATATTTGGACGAAAAGTGTTCTTACTTTCAGAAAAGTGTTCTTACTTTCTTTTACAAAGAGTATGACGTATTCTGCACGTCACGGCAAGTTTTGTATTCACATGGGGGTATTCCAACTGTTTGCAATACTTAGCAAATGGTGGCGCTCTTTAAAATGCTGCATTAGTAGTGTACATCATTCTAAGAGCGCCAACAAAGGGTGAAGTGGTGTTGCATGTTAAATGTACCTTCTTCGCTGTTTCATTTTGTGACGTCCTTGCATAACATCTAAAGGAAACGATTCTTTTGCAATACCAATTCTTCTAATATTTACAGATTTCCAGGGTATTTTGCGAATTCTGAGTGAATCCTGCTCATATTTCAAAAGAGCTACAGAAATATGAGCATAAGTACCGTACATGTATATATGTCTATGTATATATTGACTACTTAGCCACAACAATAACAGACTTTGTCAACTGTTTATTATTTATGAATACTGATAAGACCTTTATTGGCTAATATCTCGTTCTTAAAATGGAATACATTGATTAAATTTGCAAAATAATGCGCTGCCGGTAATTCTAAGTTTATAAAAGAATTTTCCGGTGAACATCCAAATCATTTTAATAATGGCAACAATACACTTGGCAATGTTTACATGAAGAAGCTTTCGCTTTTCTAGCAGAACCGACTGAAATCGGTAGAATTGTTTAGTTTTTTTTGAAAGGTCAATTACAGATAAAATGTTTTTGAGTTCCATCTCTTGCGAAACACTTTTCGAAAGTATGCATAGAGTTTGGTTTAGTATTTTATGGAAGATTGCCATCTATTTAAATATTCAATACTATTTTGTTTCAAACCCGAGCTTAACAATCGATTCCATTTATAATTTTGTTATAGCTCCAGTAAATGTAAAGACTGTCTCCTAAAGCCAGAAGATAAAATATATCCAGCATACGAAAATGCAGTTTATATAAAAAGACGGCAAATAACAAATCATGCATACTTCAAGACAGCTATGTAAAGAGGCGGAAAGTAATACACCAAACTATACACACTCTATTTAAAAAGGCGGGATACAGTGAATAAAAATTTAGGACACTCTGCGTAAATTGTTTACAACTGGTAGAGTATTTGTACACTGTTTCCGTCATGGGTCTGTCGCATGACAATTTTGATGCTCATGTAAACTTTGTACATTCAAACCATTAAAAAGGCTCTCCTTAATTTTTATCTAGAGGTTAGCCACTCTGTTCACTCTGCTGTCTGATCTCAGTTCCCCTTTCAACTTTTCCCAAAACAACTTCCTACCGATTTCATTCTCAGGCCACTTAAGATAGCCTTTCGTCAGCAGAATATTACGTAAAATACGAGGCATATCAGCATCAGGAATTCTTTTCAGTGATATCATTACAATGATGTCTCGTTTCTCTTCAAATAGGCAACTTTGTGCCATCCTCATTTCAAAGTAACACCATTCACTTGCAGCAAAATGTGGAGACAGTATCAGCATGGTTTTTTTGCTTTGCTCGATACTATCCAGGATGTTTTCAAAAATATCATTACCGGGTATAAAATCCCGTTCGTGTATGCAGAGTTTAAAATTAGGCGGATCAATTTTCTCCAGATGAGGAACCAATTCATGTAAAACCCATTTGCTGTCATGTTGGTTGTAAACAACGAATGCGTCATACTGTTTACTGATTGGTTGTTCTTCGTCATTATTTTGGAGTTGGTATCCGCCCAGTTTCAGTTTAATGAGGAAGTATGCAAAGTGCACGTGCCAGTGAAACCGTTTCACCAAAATGGCAGTAATTACAAGTACAGCAACAAAACATGCTAACGGTAATGAAACTATGAAGACTAAATTGCATTCAAATCCGAGTTCAACCGAATCTACTGGTACATCATATCTTTCTGCAGGCAAAGAACATCTGTTAGGTAGTCTAATATCGTAAAAGAATAATACAGTAACTTGTGTGTCTTTTTTCAGCCAATCTTTAAATGGTAACATTTTACAAGAGCAGTCGGTGGGATTAGCGAAGAGTACTAACAACCACAACGATGACAGAGGTTTGAGTATTTCCGGTGACAGAACCATGATAAAATTTCCTGACAAGTCCAATTTTTCTAATTTAGTTAACTTGTCGGGTACCCCATGAATGATTGATATTTGGTTATTTACCACTGACAATTCTACGAGGCTTCTAAGCTCATTCAGACTTGTGAAGTTAAGTTGGCTAAAATTGTTGCTATCCAGTGTAAGGATTCTGAGAAATTGCCGGGGTTGTAGATTTATCGCTTTGGTATTCAGTACAAATCCAACTATGTCTGTCAATGAGAACTTCACATTTCGTATGATTAAATTTCGTAAGTGTTCAAGTTTCAGGTTTTCTGGGAAGATTCCGGCGACTGTACTTCCATCACTCTCTACAGTTAAACTCTCAAGATGTGGTGTATCTGCCAAATTAATATTTGATAAATGACATGTGTCCAACGTTAACGTGAGTGTTGTCAGGCTGCTGAGGTTTTGTAGTATGTGATTATTTGGAGAAGCTGGTTGATGTAACAATGTGTTACCTAATAACTAAAGACTTTTCAAATTTTGCATTGCATGGAATGCACCATCAGGCACTACTTGTAAGTTGTTATCAGATAAATCTAGGTGTTGTAAATTTGAAAGAAAGGTAAAACTCTTTGGGTGTATCGAGTTAAACTTGTTACGACTGAGATTGAGAGAAGCAAGGGCTTGATTTTTCTGAAACACATGTTTAGGGATTTGCCCAGTAAACAGGTTTTCGCTGAAGTCAACCTTTTTCAGGTTTTTCAGTTCTGATAGTGTAGAGACAAGTTTTCCGAAGCTTTTTAATCTGTTGCTTTGCAGTGTCAATGCTGTTAAAATCGACAGATCACGAAGTGATGTGAAAGAATCATCTTCAAGGTAACAGAAATGCATGCGCAAAGTTTTTAGTTTTGAAAGCCACCGAAACGAATTTCTGGCGATTGTACCCAGAAGGTTATCAGATATATCCAGTTCTTGCACATTACTTTTAGCAAGGCCCTCAAAAGTCATCTCTGTAAGATTGTATCGGTCATTTCGATCAAGGATTGAATTTACTGTAAGAACATCAAGTGTTAAATTTTGTAGACTAGTAAGAAAATTCCAGAACGTCTGCTGGTCTATCACCGGTTTCTCGATAATTTTCAGCTCTGACACAATGCTAATTATCCGCAAGGAGGGATATTTCTTGGCTTGCCACAGTAAGAACTGCGAATCGATTTTTATTTTCCTTAAATTATGCTTCGAAAAGTCAAGCTTTAAATTGAAATCTATTTGATTTCCACGTCTTGTCGCGTTGACCTGACTGAAATACGATGGTCTGGAGCCACGTCTAGGAAGTAAATAGGATGATTTAGACGTGGCGTGAGTTCACAGACCCTTTAAGCATAAGCAAAATCAAAATTGATATTGGTTAACACTCTGCAATTTAACATTCTAAAATTCTTAGTTTCAATTTCGATGACAGCTAACGGGCATGGTCAATTACGTAAGTTTGGTGAACGGTTTGGTTCGTCAGGAGGCTTGCTTGTCCGTAATACTAATTCTAGAAACATGGTGCATCATGGGAATTTGAATTGAATTTTGACACTATTGGCATTACTTTGAAATTCACAGACCGAAGCATACTAGACTGTTTCACTTATATACAGCTACAAGGGTTAGGTTTCACTGTTGGTGGTGTTTTGCATACGCTAGTAACGTTTGCTTTCGTTATTTGTCTTCACTGAAATAAGGTCATTTCATAATATTGTGATTCAACATTGCGTTATCCAAGTGCAATTGAGTGTGTTCTATGCAATATTTCATGCTTGTTCAAGCAATTACTCGAAAGGTAAACGAGACACACAAAATCTCTGATCTCATAGCGCTTGCAGCCTGACACAAAAACGTCTGCGTTGACTTCAAATTCATAATTAAAGTTTGTAAATTGATCGTTGTCATGCTAGCTCATGAAATTGCTAATAATTTTGCTCAATAAAGTGCAATTTGTTTGTGACTACCTCGGCAACTATTAATTATTGTTTTGTGATTAAAATTCATGTTTGGGAATTTTACAGAATATGTAACTCTAGTGATTAGTCTCTCTGTAAGCGTTATGACGTCATCAAAAATTACCTTCGGTGTAATTCGGTAGAGTCATCACAGTTCTACAGCTCTTGAAATTTTCAGCTTGACAATTGAATCTTCTTCGTTCAATCTATAAATATATTGATCTGTAATGAAATGTTAGAAGAATCGCATTTTGTAAAATTTTGAACAACTCTTTTAGTTGACCAAGATAGGATAATAGAGTCACGATTTGGTATAGCTTAATGTGACAAAGCTTTAAGACATTTTGAACATTTCCATGCAACTGTGCGTTCAACGGGTAGCAAGTACTGAAGGGTTGAACACACACACAGCGGGTTATAATTTAGAATTCATATTCAGGGCTGCTTGTACACTGTATCAAGTTCAACATTATAATTGCTATTTCGTTCTATCCTTTGCCTTCACTACATATGAGAGAGAGAGAGAGAGAGAGAGAGAGAGAGAGAGAGAGAGAGAGAGAGAGAAGGAGAGATGGTGTTCAAATATGACGACATGGAGGACATCGCAAACCGAACATAACGACATTGAAATATGCATCCTTCCTTCCTTCCAATCAGTACACATGCAATTCAAGGTAATGAGAAATTATTGAGTATGTTTCACATAAAAATGAAGAAAAGTACGCAGCGTTACAAGTAATTTGACAATGGTCGCTCTCTGCTGAGTAAAATGTTAGTTTACGCAAAATTGAAAGACGTGAAAGTTATTACCATGTTCAATTTACTGTACATGTCACTTGCTGTGAAGTTCAGAGAAGCACATGATGCTTTCTTACAGAGAGGTCAAATTACAAGTCACATCTTCGTTGGTAAGCTCAGATGTCTATAGTCATGACTCTAAACTCTGTGTCAAACCGATGCAATATTTATATATGCCCAGCTAGCCCTGAAACATGGCTAGCTTGCCCTGTGGCATGACTAACTAGCCACGAGACATGGCTACCTAGCCCTGTGACATGGCTAGTTAGCCTTAAGACATGGCTATCTAGCCCTGAGCAACGCAAATTCTCTGGCGTCATGGATGGATTGTTCTATAAACAATAACAAAAATAAATAATCTCTACATATCTTTCGGTAAAATTATCATCTCTAACTCGTACTTTTCATATTCGGAAAATAAATGTTAGACGTTATCCTTGCTGTGATAAATGACAAATTTCCTTTGATGACTGCACGTCATTCCTTTGGTTGACGCAACGGTTTTGCAATTTTTTAAGCTTTATAAGTTTTATTGATGGGTCATGCAAAATAGACTTTGAATGAATGAATGAATGAATGAATGAATGAATGAATGAATGAATGAATGAATGAATGAATGAAAAAACGAACGCACAAATAAATAAATGAAATAAATAAATAAGTAAATGAATGAAATAGTAGATAAGCAGATAACAGGGTAATATACGTAAGGAAATGAATAAGTAATGAATAAATTAATAACAAAAACAACAACAACAGCAATAATAATAATAATACGTAGTAGTAGTAGCAGTATTCTTCTGTCTGATACAACATTTTTGTGATTGTTCAGCAAGGATTAACGATAGTAAATTAGAAATCTCACAAATACTAGTGACGTCACACGTCATGGATGGAGGAACTGTCGTTCCGCCATTAGTTTTGTCACAGTCCCTAAACACCCGGCAACTGTGGTTTTGTCAAAAGTTTGCTGGCGTTTTGTTCTTTTCCAGGCATTCTGTACATTTTCGTAATCACGTTTTTGTTACAGATGACGAAGTTTATTTTCATGTAAGTCAAGAATATCGCCATGGTTACATATGGTTGCGTACAACTTTTATGGATGTGACATACTTTGAATACGCAATTTTCACTAATTTTCGTGGGTACTTTTACATTTTATGTATTTATAGACAATATTCAATGACAGTTTAGTTTAATAATCGCAATCATACCAATCCGTAATCCAATAACACTAGGTCAAAATTTGTAAGACAATAGTTGTAAACATAGACACAAAACAGCACAGAACAGACAGTAAATAGACGGTACACAAACAAAGTCATATTCACGAAAGAAAGATATATGGACCTCTGGCCAGAAGACCAAGAAGTGATGTCAGGTGTTTCGAAAATAGTAAGCGCATCCTGCCCCACATGTGGCACCCGCCATATATCAATCTGTAAGTCAGATAGGTAGTGGTCACTAACTAAGGCCCAATGTCACCGATGCCATCAGTGATCATTTGTCGAAGAGAGATATCGTATTTATCAACCAGCTTGCGATACCTGCCAAAAAAGCGTTTGAATGTAGAGACAAGTCTTGCTCTGGTGTAACCTTGATTTAACAGTTTGAAAGAGAGATGGCCATGTCTCTCTACAAAATCACCATATGAACTGCATGCTCTTGCATATCGAATAAGCTGGGAAATGTATACCCCATAAGCAGGTGAGAGTGGAATATTACTTATGAGGTGTGGAAAATTAATTATACTAAAGTTGAAATCATCTCTCTTGTCATATAGCCTAGTAGAAAGGTGACCATTAGAGTCAAATTCAAGTAAAATGTCCAGATATGAAGCAGAAGAGGCCGTTTCTGTAGTCTCTTTAATCTCCAATTCTGGAGGATAAATCATAGCGAGATATTTACTGAATTCAGAGTTATTCAATGAAATAACATCGTCTATGTATCTAAATGTAAGATTGAAAGTACGAGCTACAGAGACCTTTTTCTGCTTGATAAGCTTCTGGATAAATTCTGCCTCGTATGAGAACAGAAATAAGTCGGCAAGTAAGGGAGCACAGTTAGTGCCCATGGGAATTCCTATACACTGTTGGAAAATGTGTCCTCCAAATTCAACAAATATGTTGTCAATGAGGAAATCAAGCATACTGATAATGTCTTCTCGGTATAAAAACACTTTAGCGTTAGTTGTATTTTTAAAACAAATATGTAGAATTATACCCTAATACCACATATTTGTAACGGCGTGAACCGTTTTTGTAGAAAAATGCTTGGTTGATGATGTTTTTCAAGCGCTCTTTCAATTTATCATGTGGTATTGTGGTATACAATGTGGAAAAATCGAAAGTTTTAATAGATGTTATTTTTGAAACAGATCTTGATTTCAAATTTTCCAAGAGTTCCTTCGAATTTTTTAATATCCACATTTGATTTATACCACTCCGAGAAAAGACAACATCACAGTATGATTGAAGTCCCCGTTTAACAGTACAAAGAACAGAAGTCAGTATCTTCGATAACTCTGTTGTTGAACATTTTGAAGATCCTGCGATAAACCTAGCTTTGTAAGGTGTTTTGTGGAGCTTTGGTATCCAGTATAAGCTAGGCAACTTATTATGGTCATCCTTTATTGTAATATTAAAATTATCCATGAATGACTTATGGTTTGCCAAAATTTCAGATTTGTTGAACATTGATTGTCTGTAAGTGGAGTTGGTGGAGGTCTTAGTTACACCAAGTTCGTCTATAAGACATTCAAATAATACTTCTTACAGACAAATACAATGTTATTGGCAGCTTTATCAGCAGGGACGACAACATATTTGTCATGGATATCATTCAAACACTTAACAGCATCAGGATCTTTAAATACAGAATAGGGTCTTCTGCAAACATGTGATCTTAGTCGACCAATACGGCCACGCACTATTTTCCTCACAGATTTGACCCATTCTGACAGTGTGTCCAGCTCTACATCCTCCCTTTTAGCCCATTTCCTGGCATATTCCTCAACTGAGTCCATAATGATGTTAAAATTATGGTTCCAGTTGATCCTGCGAGGTTCTCTGAACTTGGGTTCACAAGATAATATCTTACGAAGGTGGTGATGTTCAACCAAGTTCAGATCACCAGTGATGACATGGCCAATGGAGTATATTTGAAGGGAGATGTAGAGCAGTCACAGGATGCTGGTGTTTGAAGGAATTCATCAATTTTTAAGTGCCGCAATGCCTTATTGTAATTGAATATTTTATTGGAGATTGTCTTGGTGTATTGATATGACAGAATAGGTACAGACTGGTTCTTAAAGTATACAGGTATAGTTGATGTAACCTTTTTGTTGTGTAGTATATTGCTGATATTAATGGCATCAATTCCTTTGTTAGTAAATGGAAGATGTATGAAATGACGATGATCATCAGTCATAGGTTCAGCACGAACAGGCTTGTATAGTCTGTATAGTGCAATGTCAGCAATAATACTGACCAGTCTGTACGGTTGTTTGTTCGGATCTGTCAAAGACAATCCCAATGCATAGACATGCAACCTTCTCAAGTCCTTGATGGAAAGAGCAATAATGAAGTACGAATGTGATGGAGACCTAAAGGCTTCTGCAATAAAAGAAGCTGTTCATGAAATTTGTCATGGCAATTGGAGGTAGCTGATGTATCCAATTTAGGCCGATGGTAACGCCTATGTCCATGACTACGTCTTCTACGGACAGAAGACTCAAATAGGCCCATCACATTCACTTCTGAACAACCAGGACTTGAGAGATTGCCTATATCTTTGATGTTGTCATTACAACCATAAGGCATTGCGGTACCTAACTGTCTAATCCAGTGGTATTCTCTCTGTCTACGGAATGGTGAACTAAGTGTGGGGCTGTTGGTTGGATGGTATATTTTTTCAAGAATACGGACACGCATAGACAAAGCGGAGTGATCGTCCTGGTTAAAATTAGGACTTTGTGGCGTCAGCATTTACATGGAGTCGTTCAAATGTAAGATATTATCCTCTGTTGTCGTATGATGAAGACAAAATAATCGCAATCATACCAATCCATAATCCAATGACAGTAGGTCAGAATTCGCAAGACAACGTTATAGTTGTAAACATAGACACAAAACAGCACAGAACAGACATTAAATAGACGGTACACAAACAAAGTCATATTCATGAAAGAAAGATATATGGACCTCTGGCCAGAAGACCAAGAAGTGATGTCAGGTGTTTCGAAAATAGTAAGCGCATCCTGCCCCACATGTGGCACCCGCCATATATCAATCTATAAGTCAGATAGGTAGTGGTCACTAACTAAGGCCCAATGTCACCGATGCCATCAGTGATCATTTGTCGAAGAGAGATATTGTATTTATCTACCAGCTTGCGATACCTGCCAAAAAAGCGTTTGAATGTAGAGACAAGTCTTGCTCTGGTGTAACCTTGATTTAACAGTTTGTAAGAGAGATGGCCATGTCTCTCTACAAAATCACCATATGAACTGCATGCTCTAGCATATCGAATAAGCTGGGAAATGTATACCCCATAAGCTGGTGAGAGTGGAATATTACTTATGAGGTGTGGAAAATTGATTATACTAAAGTTAAAATTATCTCTCTTGTCATATAGCCTAGTAGAAAGGTGACCATTAGAGTCAAATTCAAGTAAAATGTCCAGATATGAAGCAGAAAGGCCGTTTCTGTAGTTTCTTTAATCTCCAATTCTGGAGGATAAATCATAGCGAGATATTTACTGAATTCAGAGTTATTCATAGAAATAACATCGTCTATGTATCTATATGTTAGATTGAAAGTTCGAGCTACAGAGACCTTTTTCTGTTTAATTAAGTTCTGGATAAATTCTGCCTCATATGAGAACAGAAATAAGTCTGCAAGCGAGGGAGCACAGTTAGTGCCCATAGGAATTCCTATACACTGTTGGAAAATGTGCCCTCCAAATTCTACAAATATGTTGTCGATGAGGAAATCAAGCATACTGATACTGTCTTTCTTGGTATCAAATACTTTAGCGTTAGTTGTATTTTTAACAAAATATGTAGAATTATACCCTAATACCACATATTTGTAACGGCGTGAACCATTTTTGTAGAAAAATGCTTGGTTGATGATGTTTTTCAAGCGTTCTTTCAATTTATTATGTGGTATTGTGGTATACAATGTGGAAAAATCGAAAGTTTTAATAGGTGTTATTTTTGAAACAGATCTTGATTTCATATTTTCCAAGAGTTCCTTCGAATTTTTTGATATCCACATTTGATTTATACCACTCCGAGAAAAGACAACATCACAGTATGCTTGAAGTCCCCGTTTAACAGTACAAAGAACAGAAGTCAGTGTCTTCGATAACTCTGTAGTTGAACATTTTGAAGATCCTGCGATAAACCTAGCTTTGTAAGGTGTTTTGTAGAGCTTTGGTATCGAGTGTAAGCTAGGCAACTTATTATGGTCATCCTTTATTGTAACATTAAAATTATCCATGAATGACTTATGGTTTGCCAAAATTTCAGATTTGCTGAACATTGATTGTCTGTAAGTGGAGTTGGTGGAGGTCTTAGTTACACCAAGTTCGTCTATAAGACATTCAAAATAATACTTCTTACAAACAAATACAATGTTATTGGCAGCTTTATCAGCAGGAACGACAACATATTTGTCATGGATATCATTCAAACACTTAACAGCATCAGGATCTTTAAATACAGAATAGGGTCTTCTGCAAACATGTGATCTTAGTCGACCAATACGGCCACGAACTATTTTCCTCACAGATTTGACCCATTCTGACAGTGTGTCCAACTCTACATCCTCCCTTTTAGCCCATTTCCTGGCATATTCTTCAACAGAGTCCATAACGATCTTAAAATTATGGTTCCAGTTGATCCTGCGAGGTTCTCTGAACTCGGGTCCACAAGATAATATCTTACGAAGGTGGTGATGTTCAACCAAGTTCAGATCACCAGTGATGACATGGCCAACTGGAGCGTATTTGAAGGGAGATGTAGAGCAGTCACAGGATGCTGGTGTTTGAAGGAATTCATCAATTTTAAGTGCCGCAATGCCTTATTGTAATTGAATATTTTATTGGAGATTGTCTTGGTGTATTGATATGACAGAATAGGTACAGACTGGTTCTTAAAGTATACAGGTATAGTTGATGTAACCTTTTACATAACTTTACCCTCTATCAATTACTATCCATGCGGAGAAAATGGACGAAAATTGAACCAACTATGGAATGGAAAAAACAAGGAACGAAACCGAAATAGATCTAATGTCATGAAATATCTCGGGGACGAGAAAGAGAATACAGAATATTTCATAGCGTGATGTTATAGTCGAAATGGCCGAATGGACTCACGTTTCTATTACCCACACTATTTGATGTGTTTGTCTCAAACATTATCTTCAACAGTCTTATCCTATAAAATGAGACAGTCCAGATTTAGGCACGCTATGAAAACACTTTATAATTTGATTATTTTTCTCACGTTTCCGTTTTAAACCGTGTGCTGAATTTAAACGAAAGGGAATAAATCTGTATAAATGTATATGGGCGGAGCATTGCGTGGCATGCAAGTGTGCAATCTAAAATTAACTTTATGTTTGCGTAAATATCTTCCGATCAGTTCAGTCAATCCACAGTACAGGATTTTTTACCAACTTACCGACAAAATGATTTAGCGGCATGAAGACAGAAATTCTTTACCGTAAAGAGTTCAGTAAAGTAAATTTTCCACACTCGCTGAGCAGAAATATGTGTCTCTAAGATACAAAATTCTATCAATCAATTGACATTCCGAAGATTACGTTAGGATGCATTGCTAAGGCAAATTTCTTATTCATTTCAAATCAATGCGCACAGAAAAGATATCCAGAGGCAGATTTAATACAGGATTGCCTGGACCATCAGGTTGTACCATGCTATGATCAATTCCTGGTACAGCATATGTGCAATAGCCCATCCCACATAGGGTATGTGTAGTAGACCCTCAGACCCTTAGCATGCTGTGGAGAGATAGCAAGGAAGTGTGGTTAACACGATGAGCAGAAATATTGAAAATACATTATCAGTAGTTTCTATTTCTCGTTACATTGGCTCTACTTGTTGTTATTCTTATGAAAATTCAAAGGCATTCAAAACAAAAGTCATGAAATGCTATAAAATAATTCCAGAATTGGTTTGATTTTTATTAACATTAGAGCCATTGATAGATATAGCAGTGTCATTCATTCATTTTATCATTGGATTTCCCACCTAGCTGAGGAATATGAAAATACACAAAAAATAGGGAACAAAAATATATATCCTGGCCTACACCCAGTACAAACCGTCAAAATCCGCTCTACTACACCAAGAACTTTTAATCCTGTTTGAATTCCTTCATCAGCACCCCATTCCTGGTATTTGTGAATGCAACCTTACAACACTGTATGCAGTACAACACTGTTAACGTGTCGTGCTATGTTTACTCACATAAAGTGATAGGGGATACACGTATATTATGACGAAATTTATATTGTTGTTGTTCCTGTCTTATAAGTTATACGGAGCTTGGAGGGAAGAAAGATAGAACAGTTGGAACACAAATTCAGTTTTTCCAGAACTGCTAGAATTTTAAAAATCTGTTGACTGCAAAGGAATAGTGTGTTTACGGGTTCACTAAGTAAATTTCTCTATTACATATAGATAAGGTATTACAACCATTTTCAGTAATAGAGCGCGAAGCCACTGCAGTGAACTGCAATAAAACTACTTACACGAATTAGTTTCAGCTGTAGCCGTGGCCACTTTGGTGTTGAACAAGGCTACTTGATAAAGACCAAAAAGTCTGCTTGTACAAAGGCAAAACTAGCTCTGTCTGAGGCTCGAGTTGTAAATGAGAGTTTACGATTGGCACCCTGTGTTCAAGATTAAGATACAATGTAACATTACCATGCACTGGTCCATGTACAAACCTTTTTTATTTCAACTTCCCCATACAAACTGTCTGCATGGAACATACAATGTTGTCGACTTTGCCAGCTGGCTACAACGAAACTAATTAGTGCGAGCAGTTTTATTGTAGTTCACTGCAGTGGCTTCGCGCTCTATTACTGAAAATGGTTGTAATATTGTTACATAAAAACAGAGGTCTCATCAACATACAAAAACCACCGTGCCACATGACTGTAGGAGAAATATCCTTTTTCACGGAGACAACATGGTCAGAGTAAGTGAGGTAACTCGCCGAATTATCCATCAAGTTTCACTTCACGATGTTAGCTCAACTTTGATTTGTATATTATAAGCCATAATGACGAACGATACAGTCAAACGTTGGTTTGAGAATATCTATAGTTACTGTGTTCTGAGACTGACAGACAATCAAAATGCTAGTGTAAAATTATAAAGATGAAATATAAAATGCCATCTGTATGCAAAACTGAGAAAGTTATCGGCACTTTATTTGAACTATCCCCGAAACGCTATTCAGATGTTCAGAGCTGTTTTCTTGTGAAGTTTCACCATTTCCTGCTCTGGGGTTACCAAGTTAACAAAAATCGTCCATTGCTGCCATGTAAATGATAGAGTATAAGGAAGCTGTCGAGCCGTCGTGCATAAAATTGAGAAGTACTTGAAGGACGCACAAAAATACAATAATAGCAGACGGAAGTACTTAAAACCAGAATCAAGTACTCAGGTCATTCAGAGATATCTATCGAGTATACTCGTTACTGGTGAAAATGTGGAAGACTATACGTTTTGGAGCAGCGCAGTATCTTCAAACTTTTAACAAGATTAAGAAGACGTTAGCTGTATCTTCGACGGTATACTTTAACTATTTCTGTTCTTAAAAATAAAAATTCCTTGTTGTTCTTCCCGATTTAATTGAATAAAGAACGAATATTAGCAACGCTAATATAGTGTAGCGTGTGCTAAAACTCAGCTGTTAATAAAATATACAACATTACCTAATACCTACATGTAGTCTGTGTTGACATGTTATGAAAATCTTTTATAAACTAATCAGGTAATGAAAATGTATCAAAAGATACAACTATCCACTATTTCCTCGCATTTGGCATTGGTCGTAATTGATACTCTGAACTTGTTTTTCTGTGAAGATATTTTATCATTTCGTTTGTTTGTTTGTTTTTTATTTGAACATTTAATGCGAGGATGCTGTCGAAGCGAAATCTGATTAAAACTTCTACTTCGATGCAATATTCAGGTTTCCTTCCTTAACCTTCTCACATATTATAATTCACCAATGCAATTTTTGTTCAAAGCTCATCAAATAGCAACAGCTGAGAGCCATGTCATTTCCGCCCACGCCTCTTGCCATAGATGGCGGTATCCACAGTCACGATTTGACCCTGACATTTGTTATTCATCATTTGACAGTTCAGGAAATCCTGATCAATGAAAATAAACTCTGCAGGACATTAGGAGATTAGAAATTTGCATATTTATACTTGAATTATCTGTTTTCATTGAACGATTTCCAATTTACCCTGGCATAAGGAAACTGAAGTGGATACTTCATTTTATACAATGAAATGGGGTTGACTATCTATGGGTTTGAGTACTCGTCTAAATCATCTATTGTTTTCAGGGAAAATACTATTTTGATCAACTCATGTGGAGATGATTAGTTGATTACTAAGCTACTCATTTATCACGCAGAGATATACTGTCAAATATTGGCTTCAATTATGTTTACATACAGTATTTCTTAACAGACGATGATTTGCCCGACAGTTTACGTGTGCATTATCACAATAGTGTTTGCGTGCTGATACGATCCAGTCGATATCTCTCTGTGTAAATTTTACTGAACAGTCGCTACTCGACATGTTGTCAATTTTTCCACACGGTCGTTCTCTTTCTCCAGGTCAACTTAACCTAATGTATTTTTTAACCAATCGATGTCTCGATACTATCAAGTTCGCGGCTTTCAACTGTTGTATGACGTTACCAATCGGAGAGTATTTTATTCATCTCATTTAGCAAGACCGTCTATTGTGATTCGTTGCAAATTTGTAATTGTTTATTTCTTTTACAGACCATAACCAGCCGCTATCAAAGGAATATATTTCAAGGTTTTCGCAATAAGCATTCTTGGTAATCAATAATATCTACCGGCACTCTATGAAAATTAAAAATATAATATTGATTTTCTCTAAATATTTACGAGTCGTGAAGCAAACAAAATCTTGTAATTGGAATTCTTGGAATCGGGATGCCTATTATTATTCTGTTGACTTGCATTCAATATTTCCTCTTTTCAGATTAATTATTGATACGAAGAATTCTGTCAAAGACAATGTGAAGGAGAGATTACCGATATGACTGAGTAGACGTTTCGTCGTGGCTGATTTATCTTGTGTAATGACAATCAACATTTTGAAATATGAAATACTTCATTTCTAAAGACAGCGAAGCCTTGAATCATGGAATCTTGTTGGGAAAAATGACTTTACGTGTGACAAGGAAGCAAAAAAATAATCATTTGAAAATTCGAATTTTTGAAGAATTGAAATTGTCTCCGTAATTTGCATGTAAAACATGGTATTCTGCGTGATGAAATGTTTTACGTTAGAGAAAGGCTAACTTGCATTTTACGACTCATTGTGGGTAATGAAGCACATCGATTGGCCAAGAGGAAAGGACACCTGGGAATACCCGGCTCATAATCATTTTCAGTGTGTGAACACTACAGTACATGAAACTGAATATATACATGCACTGTATGTGATCCACAATTATTGTTTCTCGTTTCTTTCTCTCCATTTCAAAAGGTGTCAAATAAAAGGCAAAGGCTCTTTGATCGCAAAAGAGCGATGCTCACTGATAAATTTGTTCGGTCATCAACGCATCGCCAGCTTTCAATTCTAATCTTCGCGATTTGCGATTATCAAAATAAAATTCGTGGAAAGTAAACAAACAATTCACAAAGATGTCAGTTGTGATTCGTCGTTATAGCATTCTGTAACCATCGACATCATCTAGTAAAGTGTCATCAATTTCCAATCATTTGGTTTTAGTCCGTAAAGCCATTGACCTTTCCGAATAAGACAGGGGTATATCAGTTCTGTCAGTATTAATCTCAAAATCGCCGTTGATACAATTCACAGTACAATAAATTACCAACAATTCTGTTTGATTTGTACCAACTACGTTAGTTTCCATATAACTTTTTAAGTTCTGCACAAAAGCAATCATATAAGGTCTCAAGACAATTGATTAATCATATTTGTTAAAAGTACGTCGACATTTCAGTATAAATTTCAAAGAAACCGTTAAATGACCATAAAAGTCACATTCTGCAGGTACTACATATGTCATACTTTTTGGGAAGCCAGTTATAACAAACTGAAGGGGTCATTCTCTGTGACAAGTCAGTATGTAAATTTCTTTTGTCTTTTCTATTTGGAAAAAAAATCAATATCCTTTTGTTTCATAGAACAAGTGCAACTAGTCCCCTACTTTCCATCACATTATTCGGTGTGGCTGAAGACGCAGTCAGTGCAAAATTCACAAAATGCTGTCTCTCAATTAAGCATACTTTTCTATGTCATTTAAAATGGGAATTGAGAAGTACATTAACTTTTTAGAAGTTTTAGAACTGGTCTATGAATTTCTCTACACATGGTAGATTTCACGGAGGAATCTAAGAAGGTACAAATCATTATGAGTTTTGTTAAATCTCTTGTACTTTACAATTCTCTAGCTTAAAATTAAATAAGTGGACTGATAATCAAATACTTGGTCGTTTGAAACGTAAAGCTTAGTTTTATATTTATGCTATGAACGCTTCATTCAAATGGCCATGCGTCTGCAGAAACGTCTGGCCAACGAATCTGATAGGGCACCTCGCTATTTGGTTTGAGTAACTGTCCATGTAGTTCCATCACGGATAAATAGGTTTAAGTAAACTTAAACACGTCCTTGAAAGCAATTTGTTGTGTATTGTAGGGCTGTTCGCTATTCCATATTTTTATGGCCGTGTCGTGTTCCAAACCTATGGGAAATTAGATTAGTGCTATAGTCAATCAGCGGTTTCCTGTGAAACGACTATTTCAAAAATCATGAGTAGGAAGCACCCGCAGCGGTCAAGTCTTTGGCCGAGTGGGTGAAATTATAGAGTCCCATGCCAAATGGATAAATGAAAATCAATTTCTGTTTTCGCTTCGTTCAGGACCAAAGTACACCGGATGTGTGGAAAGAGAGTCATAATTATCAGGACCGGCACGATTTTGCTCCAGGACTGAAATTTTCACAATAATACTTGCAAAAGGTGATCTGGTTTATGGTCAAATGCACTTTTTATAGAGAATGCTGTGCTTTGGCGACGTGGCAGGTTTTCATTGGCCTGACGACAAAGTTGTGTCTTTTTAAATATTTCCAGTAATTGCTGTACCATCTAAAGAAATATTTGTTTTTGAAACTGCCTTCCGTTCCCGTCGGAAGATTATTTGAAGCATATCAGTTATTGAACATAAGTCCAGTATTTCATATAAAGCATTTGAATTACATCAAAATTCATATATTTATGTCTTGCATCATGAAATGAAGATTTGCGAATATTTCTTCAGTCATACTTAACTGGCACAGAAATAGGATGCTCTTTTCCTTTTATGAATTTATTTTTATCGTGAAGTAAACAAAGAATAGTAAAGCTATCACTAGAAAGAATTCAGAAACTCATATGGTCTTAATATTCTAGGTTCCTATGACTTTTAACACTGGTTTGCCTTTCCTTAGGATATTGTTACTTGTCTGACGTTTGCATTTCAGATTTCTTGGCAATCAACACACGTCACGTGACTGACCCAAACGGCACGATACAATTATTATTATTATTATTATTATTATACTTTATTTCAAGAGGGTAATCTGATTACAATAGATAAATATTGTAATTTACATCAGAGCCCTCAAGTGCTGTACAAAAGCTCAAGAAGATGCGAGAAAAGTACAGTTCGTATAAATAATAAATACAAATTTAAATGATCTAATCCAGATCAGAACCTTCGTTACAAAATTTCATTAAGAGATAACTGTGCAAAGCAGATTTAAATGACAACAAACTTTCACAATTACGAATAGACACAGGAATAGAATTCCAAATTTTCGTAGCTCGAAAAGCAAACGACCTTTGACCCATGGTAGTCCTGAACCTTGGTGGGTAAAGGTCACCAGCGCTAACACTTCTAGTATTTAAACGATTCATTTCAGAAAGAGGTCGGAAAAGATCTCTGATATAGCTGGGTGCTAGGTCATTAAGAGCTTTGAAAGACATAATAGCCGTGAAGTACACAATGCGAAGATCAACTGGTAACCAATGCAAACTGATAAGCAGAGTTCGAGAGGAAAATGTCATGTCCACACCAAGAATGACTCTGCCAGCTCTTTTCTGAAGTTTATACAAACGTTGCAGATTTGTCTTAGACGTATTACCCCATACAATACAGCAGTAATCAATCAAAGAAAGAAACAGAGTATTATAAACCAATAAAAGTACATTTCTTTGGCAAGTAGCGCGAAGTCGTCTAAGAACACCTATTCTGGTCGAAAGCTTTTTACAAAGATCATTTATGTGGTCGTCCCAACTTAAAGTGTTGTCTATTTGTACACCAAGTAGTTTGTGGCTAGTAACATCGTCTATTCTAGTGTCATTAATATGGATATAAAACACAATGTCAGAGTCAAAAAACCTTTGATTTTGGGGGAAGATGCAACAACCATACACTTTGTCTTTGTTGTATTGATAGCCATGTTATTGTTATGGACCCAATTTGAAACTGGAAGAAGATCTCCGTTCATACGATTTTCAATGTGATTAATATCAATACCTGAAACACACATGGTCTGGTCATCAGCAAACATATTCAAACTTCCAGAATTGAGACAAAGCGGAAGATCATTAATAAACATTAGGAATAAGAGGGGGTCTAAAATAGAACCTCGAGGAACTCCACTTGCCATCGGCATAACATCAGAGTGTGATCCCATGTACGTGACAAATTGTCTACGCCCTGAAAGGTAGGAACGGAACCACTTTAGTGACATTTCGGAAAGCCTGTACATGGAAAGTTTTGTAAGCAATATTTCATGGTCAACGAGATCGAAGGCTTTTCATAAATCTAAATACATAACACCCAGTGTTGTCCTTATATTTAAAAGTAGCTGGGTAATTTAAGAAAGTAGACGGGTGGACTGCGAGGAAGCGAAGCGACCGAGCGGCGAGTGAGCGGAGCGAACGAGGGGGGAGAGCGCGAGAGGGGGTGTCCCCCTCTCGCAAGGCGAAAAATGAAATTTTGGAGTGGAAATGGTATTCTCTGGTGACATCTGAGGTGATATTTAGCTGAGACTGAAACAGTACTTTTGTTGTGTGTCTTAGACGTGGCTCACATACAACAAAACAAACAAACATGATTTTGTTTTGTTGTATTATTTATGACACACTTATGGTTTTATTTGCAGTGAAGATGTAACATTTAATCTTAAATCACCCGCTGTCTGCTCATTTCATTGCTCATTTCCCATTCTTCATTACCACATAGTAGTTTCCCAAAAACCATCAAACTCATTCTATTCTAATCAAAAACAATTCTCTTTTCTTAAGAACAACATCGGTAAGATAATTCACTGTAACAGTGTTCGCATTTACGAAAAAAAATGCGTATATAGAAAACTCATAACAATGAAAAAATGCGTAGAGAGTCGATCGCATTGAATTGAGTCTCTACGCATTTTTTCATTGTTATGAGTTTTCCATACGCAAACGGTTGCGAAAGCACTCTCCGCGACTGAGCTTAGGCGACAACAAGACGAGATTAGTGCCCGCTTAACACTAAATTTTTTGCAACATTTCTGTCAATCACTCATTTTATGTGGAAAGTTTCAGATTCTCTGAGTGTAGTCTGAAAAATCGGCAGCGTCGAGTCAGAGGCACATTACCATGTCAGTTGCTAATTTTCAGGCTAGCGATAGTTTCTGAAACTTATGACACAAAGTGAGTGATTGACAGGAATGTTGCAACAAATTAAATGCAAACCGCGCACGATCATCGCGTCTCGCTGTCCCCAAATTTGATCAAAGCAGATATGCAGCAAGGCGTAACTTCGATCAAAATCACATCTTTTCGGCGCTTTTTTCTCACAAATTCAGCGAAATTGAAGTTTTTCATACGTAAACTAAATATCTTTTTGGAATCAAGTATACCTTTCGAACGGGCTTTCTTCGGGTTGTATTGGCAAGGTGCCAGTGGCCGACGCCACATTTCTGTTTGACGCCATCGTTAAAAATCATGACCTAAGATGACCTTCATACTAATCAAACCAATTACACTGCTCGTAACAAAGACAGCACCATAGAGGCGTCCATCAGCCAATCACACTATTTAACAAATAGAAGATCGGGCTCAAAAAGCCACAAACGGGTATTTAGAAATTGTTTTATGCTTGTTCAGTTCCATGCGGGGAAAGAGGTCGCGAAACTGTTAATCGTACGTGTGCCGTCTAACAGCTGGCAGTGCAATCCCGAAATTACAGGTCTATAAAATAACCTAATGACGTTAAAAGTAGCCGGGAAAAAATGCAAAACAGCCGGGTTATTTACCCGGCACCCGGCTTCTAAGGACAACACTGAACACCACTGTATAAACCCTCATCCATATTCTGTAACAGCTGATCAATGAGTAAAGCGGTGTGACAAGAGTGATGTTGTCTGAAACCTGACTGTGAATCGACAATAAGTTTGTATGACAGCAAGAAATTATAAAGACTAATATATACATGCTTTTCCAGAATTTTAGAAAGAACTGGTAAAAGGGAGATAGGTCTATAGTTGTTAACATCGTGATTAGTTCCTCCCTTATGTATTGGAATAACCTTGGCACATTTAAAACAATCAGGAAATACACCACTGTTGATAGACATATTAAATATATCGGTGACAGATTCTGCAACACAAGTGACACCAAACTTCAAAAGCTTTGGAGAAATATTATCGCTACCAGCTGATTTTAATTCATTCTATAAAGAAAGCTGCTCTTCAACAAATTTAACGGAAATCGCAGGGATGTGAAAATCTACCATGTTACCACCAGTTTGAGACATAACCCAATCGCCAATAAGGCTAAAATCAGGTGTTGGACTGAGAGAATGGCAATACTTACTAACAATACCAGTAAAGTGAGTATTAAATGCCTGGGCAATATTCTTATGAGTAGTAAGTGTATTCCCCTCATACTGAATGAAAGGACTTTGTGATCTGGAATCATCATGTGAGAGAATTTCGTTGATTGAACGCCAAATAACTGAGGGGTTTCTGGCATTGTTCCTAAAAATGTCACGATAATACGCTCGCTTAGCATAGGAAATTGAATGCACAACTCTGTTTCTCAAAGATCTATAAAGTGACCAATCATTGGGGGACTTTGAGCGGGTTGCTTTAACAAGATGGTAATCTCTTACATGAATAAGGGACTGTCTCAGATTGTCGCAGAAGTTCAAGAAACGAAATTAATTCGGTTTGATCAAAACCCCCTCCCCCCTCCCCCTAAACGAAACTTCAAAAGTGCGAAATGTTTATGTCTGCCTGAGGGTACAATGTTGCATTTTGCTATGGCTACTAAAGACGTATTCCCCATGCCACATTACAATTAAAGTAATCGATCAGATTTGACTACTAACAGGGCATTTTACCGCATAAAAGTTTCATTTTATTTTACTTTCCCTTTTTGCATCTGTTCTTTGTCTCTGCGAACACGCAATTTGTACTTGGTAGGGGCGGTAAATAAGCGAGAAACTTTGACAAGGGGGACCAGGCATGTGCAATCATATTAAAACGACTATGACCAGATGCATAACATGTGAGAATAAAGACATCAAGTGGTTAGAGCATACGCTTATAAATAGCACATTTAAAAAAATGATACTTTTGTCTTTGTTGAATTTGATGAGTGAAAGGTTTAGGATACAATGTTAGTATTGGTAAATTGTGTTTGGGGCACAAACGAGATGGAAACGGTTACAAATTTGTTGGCACAAGTGTGCAGTTTTTCTTTAATTTAAAATAAAACACGAAAACTTGTGATTACAAAATAAAAGTGCGAAAGTGAAGTTCACTAATTGAATGGAGGTCAAACCCCCTCCCCCCCTAAACGAATGAATTTCGCTTTTTGAACTTCTGCGACAATCTGAGACGGTCCCTAAGATCAAGAATGTCTGCAGAAAACCATGGTGGTTGTCTGAGTCTTTTCACTCGCTTTTCAATAAAAGGAGCATGCGCATTACAGACATGATTGAAACAATTGATCCACTGTTCAAAGAGAACATTGACATCATCTATAACAGAAGCTCGAGGCCATTTGGTAGCCTGTAAAGTATGAATAAAATCATCAACGGAAAAATTACAAAACTGCCTGCATTTAACAGAAACATGTGATCCAGTGGAAACGTTGTTATCATGGAGACGTCTCACTACACAAACAGGATAGTGATCGGAAATGCCTACTTTGGGTACAAAAACACTTGAAATATTCATTGCACAGTTCACATATATATGATCAATAAGAGAACCCGATACAGGGCGAGTAGGAACATTAACAAGTTGCTCAAAATTTAGGGACTCCATTGCTTTGTAAATAATGTGTTTTGTTGAAGCGGGGGCAAAAAGATCTAGATTGAAATCCCCTAATACACATGAGAGAACATGCCGCCAGGAATTGTCCGGTTTCGCAGGCTCGTTATGTATTCATATATATATGGCATAAAATCAGCATAATGAGGCGTTAGCTGATGACGTAGGACTATCAAGTACGGTTTCGCTGGATTAGTGGGAGGAGAACTTCTATGAGGTGCTAAATGGCCCTCGTTCATCGGGATAAGCTGATGAACAAAAGCGGGCTCTAGACCATGACGCTCTTTTGTACTCTTTGTATAAACACCAACTGCTACTTCAGTCGACCGAACGACGGTAAAATTGTAGTTCTTATTCCATTATTCTCTGTGACACCGAATTCTCGAGTTCAACGCTTATGCTGTATAAGAATTAACAAAAATCGTAAACACAACAAAAAAGAAATACAACATTAAAAAAACCAAAAACCAAATGATAAAACACCGTAACAGACAAAATGTCCGTGGAAATATATCAGCCATCTTCCAAAGAAAAGCCGACAACAACATGAAATTCCTCAAGAACCTTCCATAGCTCAAACTAACAAACACCGAAATAATAGCACCTGGCAAAGGCCTAAAATTCATTCCGACAACAACAAAACCAAGCAGAATAAACCTGCTTCAGGATTTCAACAAATATGGTCGCAAAGTGAGACTGCGCTACATCATGAGACACAAACAATCGCAACAACATCCATTCAAGGAAAAATCAAGCTGGACTCCCCGAACAACAAAAAACACAGAACTTGAAAGCTATCTTAAGCTGCTGAACTTGCACTTCTAGAGATATCCTTTCAAACAAGGAAACAAGAAATGTCGCGTACCCAAAGAATCGCGATAAACCAGCTTGCAAACAATAGACCAATTACCCTTCGACAAGGGTCGGGGTATCGTCATTGTCAACACAAAAGATTACGTACACGAATGCGAAAAGTAACTACGCAACACTCAGTATTATACTCAACTAGACAGTGACGACACAGAACAAACAGTACACGAACTGTTTAACAAAATGTACGACAAGAAACACATCGACTATGATACTTGTAAGTATCTTGATCCAAAAAAACATAAAAAGCCGTACCCCGCAGTGGTATTTATTGCCTAGAAGTTCACAAACCGCTGCAAAAAATCTAAAAGACACACTAGTCTAAACAAAATTTAAAAAAGTAAAGAAACATAGAACAAACAAACCGAACCACCAAACGGACTCACAACGAGACCCAAACGTTAATATACTTGCCTTGCTACTCGAAGAGCAAGACCACTAAAATGCATTAAAATAAATTTTCTCAAACACAAACTAAGGAAAGAATCTACACTTCGACTGATGAAAAACCACACTCGGGTTTCGAAACGCAAGCGTCAAAGGGCCACTCTATCAACATTGTAATAGGCGAGCGGCGAATCCACAAAAAGGGCCTTATTTTAGGAGTTTAATGTACCCACCTTACATACGGCCACATCATACGTCATTTGAAAGCTTATTATCTCTATTTTAAGAATATCGACGATGTGGAGCTGCCAAGTAGGGCCATACCCCCCTAATTTGCATAATTCACACGGGTACCCTATTTGCATTAGTGCAATATAAAATTAGAAAATTCACTGTTAACTACTGTAAACATACTCTTAAACTACCGAGTGATATATCAAATGAAAGGTATTTGCATGTAGAATACAACTTTGATATCCAAAGACATATTTAAATTGATTTCACTGAAATATTTTCATATTTATATTGAAAATAATATTTCCTCTCATAAATAACAATATTTTAAAAATTTTAACACATTCAGCTATAACATACAGCTATATCATACATCATTTGAAAGCTTATTATCTGTACTATAAGAAAATTGACAATCATGAACTGTCAAGTACGGCCATAGCCCCTAATTTGCATACTTTACAAGGGTTTACAATTTGCATAAATGCAATATAAAATTACAAATTCATTGTTCACTACTCTAAACATACTTTTAAACTATCAAGTAATATATCAAATGAAAGGTATCTGATGTAGTGTACGAAATGGATATCGAAAGAGATATTTAAATTGGTTTCACTGAAATATTTTCATAATAATATTGAAAAAATATGTTCCCCCTTTGAATAACAATATAATAAATATTTCATCACATACAGCCACATCATACAGCCACATCATACGTCATTTTAAAGCTTATTATCTCTAATTCAAGAAAATTGACAATGTTGAACTATCAAATAAGGCCGTATCCCTTAATTTGCATAATTTACAAGGGTACCATTTGCATAAATGCAATACAAAATTAGAAAATTCATTAACTATTCTAAACATACTTCTAAACTATCGAGTGATATATCAAATGAAAAGTATTTCCATGTTAAAAACAAAATTGACATCCAAAGAGATATACAAAGTGGTTTTACTGAAATATGTTTATATTTGTAGTGAAAAAATTATTTTCCCCTTTTGAATAACGGTATTTTAAAAATTTAACAGCAGTGCCAATGCAACCACATGCATTATGATGTGCAAAAAGTGCATAGAACAAGGATAACAAACAGCTGAATTGAGGTTTGGAAATGAATATTTTGTTTGTTTGTTTAATGTATGTTTCAAACATATGAATAGCTCTTCTTGTCTGCATTATTATGTGATACCAATTTATCATCCGATACCGATGTCTTGTTTTTATAGGTCAGAGAGTGTTTCTCCAAACATGTCCTTTGTATGGAGTATAATATACCCATTCACAGCATATGAAAACCTTTAAATGTTACTAAAGTATACCAACATTTTCTTTTTTCTTGTAGGCCTAAAAAAAAATTGTGGTGTTCCGATAACATGGTTTTCAAAAATAGGGTAGGTAGGTAGGCAGGGATTTTTTTCAAAATATTTTTATTTTTATTTTTATGTATGCATTTTTCAGGGGTTCAGGGCGTCAAACACTGGCTACAACATTTCAAGAAAAACTTATAATACATAAAAGGAATAAAAACATAAATACATCCTCGTTTAAGCAAAAATCAAACGCGAGGTAACGAACGCGTGATTTTACGGGTTTTCTTTCTTTTTTTCTACTTTCGTGTTTACGTAGCTCTGAAAAATTTGGGTCGGCAGGTAAACAATAGGGTAGGTCGGGTTATCGGAACAGCAGCGCACAACATTTTTTGTTCGGCCTAATGTTTACAATACAATCCATTACAAACTATATATTCCTCCTTGCCTCAATGCCTTATTGAACTTTCCTTTAAAGGCGCAACCATTGGATCTCAGGAGGGGCTGTCACGATAATCAAATCCAACGAGTAGATATTGCTAAAACTCGCAGCCATGTCGTATTTTGAAACAAATATTGACATACGAGTCGACAGAAAGAGTTTTTGAAGTTAGGAGGTACGTATACATACCGTGGAATGTCAAGAAAATGTCAAATTTTTGAACACGGAAAATAATTGCACATTGGCATTCTGACTACCCCTCAACTAAAATCTTATGTTCCATCCCTCTCCCAAGACGTTGAGGTCTATCACAAAGTACCAGATTGGTGTTCAGTACAGTTATAGTGCTATTTTTCAGCGTAAATCGCGTAATTTCATCGATTTCACTGAACTACAATTATCAGCTTATTTGCAGTAACTGTCGTTCTATCGACCGAATGAAGTGATTTACGATACTCTACAAATTACAGATTTCTTGAGGGGCTAAGTGTGTGAACAAACCCCTTGAAGATTTATTGAATAAGTGTTAAGACGGCGTCTTGAAGCTTGAACTTGAACAATTTCCATTTTGAAAACCGGGAATAGAAATGTCTAATATCGATTCTCAACACAGGGAACAGAAACGTGTTCAAACCTAATTTCGTATTTACATAATCAAGAAGATGCATTTTGTCATAAATTTCAGGCAGGAAATGAGATTTTTTACTTGTCTGAAAATATTTTGTTTCGGTGAGAGCGATTCTTCTGTATTTTTTAAGCCGGAGAGTCACTGAGTTCAATAACGACGATTCTGTTTATACTTCTATCGATCACTGTAATGATTGTCACATTTCGCTCAGTGCTGTGAACTTATTACAATATCTGGTGGTTTTTGAAAATTTCAACCAAAGACATAATTCTACTCAAAAAATCAAGCTCCGATGTCATTCTTGAAAATGCTGATACAGCCATTGGTCTTGTTGAGAGGATGTTTTGTTAGATCCAAATCTGATGTGATTTTCTCTATTTTCCTTCTTTTCATGACATCCGGATAAGGAGGAATGATGCTTTTTGAGAAAACAAGTCTAACAATCTTGGGGAGAATGGTGTGATGTTGTAATGCTGTGAAAATGCCATTACCGTGAACACGATGGGAACTAATTTGGGATAATTGGATTTTCATATTTTTCAAATTTCTCAAAAGTGTTAGGTGCCAGATAGTTGAATGTTGCAATAATACAAATTACTCATAAAAACAAGTGTGTAATGTAGTAGATTAAATCGGCATTACTTCACCATCCAATTATCCCAAATTAGTTCCAATCGTGTTCGTGGAAGGAATGTACAAATTTTGTAATTTACCACGTATCATAACGTATTACAGTCACTGTATTGAATTATGGCTACAGAGCTCGGTCAATTAGTTATAAAAATACTTTACATCTGAAGCAGACAAGTTAAAAATATAAGATAATATCAGCGTGGCAAAGGTTTGTTTTTATTCTACAGATATTTAAATGAGGTAATTTCATGAAGTGCTCTGCAAACAATGCATTTTTTCTGATTCTTCCTTTATACTATTACTTGAAGACCTCGTAACGTCTTGCAGAATCATCAGTGGTCGCAGTACAGTGTTGAATTCAGAGCTGTTAGAATCACAAAAACTTCATATTTATCATTGGCAATACGTTTCTCAGATAGTTCCAAGTTCATTGTCTATTTTATTCGCAATATTCCTCATATTTTGTTCGAGTCGTGGTCAACTGTGCTAAATCGCTCATAGAGTTTTGACACATGGAATTATTATCGGTGAAAGAAGAGAGATGACCTCAGGTCATCCACTTGTCTTCCCTACTGACCAACACAGAGTGTCTATCTCAACGTTTCAAAAGAGGCAAAATAGCTCACCCCGGACCTAAAGCGTGTGTGAACGATGGTGGACTCGCTGTAGCAGAGTGTCGAAACACTTCTATATACACTATTGTGAATATATTCTGTAAGATTGGATGCACAAGTGTGTGACGAGGAGGAAAACTTTTTACCTGATGCAATTCCTGAATCTGCAGATCACATATACAGGACTGCGACAAGGCTTTGCATGTATGCAAATTTCATTAATTTCGAGCAAAAAAATATCTGAAATGTTGCAATTTGCAAAACTTCTAGTGGGCAATAATCTCAGAGTGCAAGTACGCTCCTATCCTTTTATCAGTATTGTTACGTGCAGAGAAAACGAACAAAAGGGTGAACTCAGCAGTTAACGTTTAAACAAAATTTATTACGAAAATAAAACTAATTGCTAAGTCAGGGATAGAGTACAAGCTTTAAAAGTGTACAGACTACTTATCTCAGCTGGGACGGCAAAGCTCCAGTCTCAGAGTTGTAACAGTCAGTCGGATGAATGAACAGTCCTTTGGCTTGCAGGCTTGAAGCTGCACAAAGTCCACAGTATAAATCCAGCGTTGACAGTGAAGGTCTTGAAAAGTCTTGAGAATGACTACTGCTGGAGTTTAGTAAACACACAAGAGACACGATCCCAAAAGTCTCACTGGAAGCAGTGCACGTCCCTTTTATAAAGGCATATAAGAACAATCTAGAACTTTTATTGACATGCTAATTACTGTTCTAAAATTATCTCTCTTACACAACTAATCAACTTTCCAGAACATTCCAAACATGACTAATTGAATTCAAGGTTGTGAGGTCATTAAGGGCAGTGACCTTGAGAATGTTCTAGACTAATTGAACTCAGGTCATGATGAGTGTGGGGAAAATGACCTACATAACACACCCCCTCTTCAAAAAAAGAAAATTTTTCAAAGAAAAATCTTTCTTTTACAAATGTAATCTTGAAAAGGATTTAAGTACTCAAATTTTGTTTTACTCTAAAGTAAAATTTCTTGAAAGTGAACAACAATAAACTCTAAATACGAGAGAGACAGTCTGCAATTAAATTGTCTCTGCCTTTGATATGTCTAATGTCAAGATTAAACTCCTGTAACATTAAACTCCATCTTAGCAATCTCTGATTTTTGCCTTTAAATTTCTGCAGAAAAACAAGAGGGTTGTGATCAATATAAACCACTATTGGCTGATTTGAAGAAGTAACATAAACTTCAAAATGCTGTAAAGCTAATATCAAAGATAAACACTCTTTTTCAATTGTAGAGTAGTTTCTCTGGGATTTGTTAAATTTGCGTGAAAAATAGCAAACAGGATGATCTACACCATGACTATCCTCTTGCAATAAAACAGCACCAGCAGCCATATCACTAGCATCTACAGCTAATTTGAATGGCAAAGTGAAATCTGGTGCAGACAACACTGGGGCACTTTGCAGTATGGCTTTAAGTGTATCAAATGCCTGTTGGCATTGCTCTGACCAAACAAACTTTACTTTCTTTTTAAGTAAGTTAGTCAAAGGCTCAGTAATTGTGGAGAAATTTGGACAGAATTTTCTGTAGTAACCAGCCATACCGAGAAAGCGCATCAGTTGTCGTTTGCAGTTTGGTATGGGAAAACTTGAAATGGCACTGATTTTGGCATCAACAGGTTTTACCTCACCCTGTCCTACAGTATGTCCGAGGTAAGTTACCCTAGCCCAACCAAACTCAGATTTGGCAAGGTTGACAGTCAACATTGCTTTGCTCAGTCTCTCAAAGAACTTCCGCATGAGCTTGATGTGTTCCTCCCAGGTGTCACTATACAGGACGACGTCGTCAACGTAGGCTGCACACCCGTCTAGCCCGGATATGACGTCGTTGATCATCCGTTGGAACGTTGCCGGAGAGTTCTTCATTCCGAATGGCATCACCTTGTACTGGAACAATCCGTCTGGTGTAACAAAGGCGGATATTTCACGAGCACGATCCGTCAGAGGGACTTGCCAAAATCCCTTCAGTAGGTCAAATTTTGTCACATACTTGGCTTTTCCCACTCGGTCGATGCAGTCATCAATCCTCGGGATTGGGAAAGTGTCTGTCTTTGTTAAAGTGTTGACCTTCCTAAAGTCCGTGCACATACGATAACTGTGGTCTGATTTGGGAACAAGTATGCACGGCGAACTCCAGTTACTTTTACTGGGTTCAATAAAGTCATTGTCCAGCAGGTATTTGACTTCTTCCTGGAGATATTTCGCTTTTGTTGGATTCAGTCTGTATGGATGTTGTTTTACAGGCTTACTGTCCCCAACATCAACGTCGTGATAGATGACGTTTGTCCTCGTTGGAACATCTTGAAACAGGTGTTTATATTCATGGAGCAGTTCTTTCACCTGTTGTTGTTGTTCTGGCTGGAGGTGTGCCAACTTTGTAGACTCCAGCTTCTCCAGGATTTCTGAGTTCTGAAGCTTGACCGAGCCCAGCTTTGAGTTTAGAGTATTTTCACTCAAGTCAGTTTCAGTATCACTATCTTCATAATGGCCAGAACTGACTGTACTGACAGGCTTTGTTTTAGTAGGATTATCCCTATCCAAATATGGCTTAAGCATATTTATGTGACATAGCTGTTTTTGTTTTCGCCTGTCAGGTGTTATTATGATGTAATTTAAATCACTCAATTTCTTATCGATTAGATATGGCCCAAAGTAACGAGCATGGAGTGGTTTGCCAGGAATTGGAAGTAGAACAAGAACTTTTTGACCTGGTTCAAACTTCTGTTTTGAGGTGCTTTTATCATATTTGATTTTCATTGACTGCTGAGATGACTCAAGATTTTCTCTGGCTAATTCACATGCTTTAGAGAGTTTCGTACGAAAATCTGACACATATTGCAAAATATTCAGACAATCATCATCGTCTGATAGGAATTTCTCTTTAACTAGCTTAAGTGGGCCACGGACTGTATGTCCAAATACAAGCTCAAATGGGCTAAAACCAAGAGACTCTTGAATTGACTCTCTAACAGCAAAGAGCAGAAAATGAATTCCTTCATCCCACTGCTTCTCTGTGTCAAAACAGTAGGTCCTAATCATGTTTTTCAAAGTTTGATGAAATCGCTCAAGAGCACCCTGACTTTCTGGATGATAGGCGGATGACCTATACTGTTTAATGCCTAGCTGATCCATTACTTGTTGAAAAATACCAGACATAAAGTTGGAGCCTTGATCGGACTGGACACATTTAGGGAGGCCAAATAAAGTGAAAAATTTGACTAAAGCTCTCACTATAGTCTTTGTCTTTATGTTTCTCAGTGGTATGGCTTCTGGGAACCGAGTTGATGTACACATAATTGTCAACATGTACTCATTTCCTGATCTTGTTTTTGGTAGGGGCCCAACACAGTCTATTAGTATCCTACTAAATGGTTCTTGAAATGCAGGAATTGGCTGTAAAGGGGCCTTTGGAATGGTCTGATTTGGCTTTCCTACCATTTGACATGTGTGACAAGTTTTACAGAAATGTGCTTCATCCTGCCTGAGATTAGGCCAATAAAAGTGACTGAGAATTTTATGATAAGTTTTCCTGACTCCTAAGTGACCAGCCCAGGGCGTTTCATGGGCCAGGCGCAATATTTCAGCACGGTAGGGCTTTGGAACCACAATTTGATGTTTTATAGCCCAATCGTCATCAACCAAAACATCTGGAGGTCTCCATTTACGCATGAGAATACCAGACTTTGTATAATAGGAAACAGAGCTATCTGAAGTTTTACCTTCATCATCTACCCTGTCAAACAAAGACAAAATATCTGGGTCTTTGTGTTGTTCTGCAATGAGATTTGATCTAGAAAATGTCTGACTTTGGTCAGCAGAAGTTTTACTGGAAGTTTCAAATCCACGAGGGATAACGGAATGATCCGTGTCAAACACCTGACTGAGAAAGGTGTCATTTAAGTCAACATCTGTGACATTATTTTTGAGAGTATTTTGATTCTCGGAAGTTTTCTTTGACATGGCTCGAGTAATGGCACATGAAGGAAATAAATCGGGTATCTCTTGTTCAATTGGCTCTGGATCCTGATCTAAACTAGGATTATCAGTCACAAGTGGATTAGTAATGACCTTGTCCCCAGCAAGGTCGTTTCCAAGAAGAAGGTGAATCCCTTCAAAAGGCAAAAAAGGCCTAATACCTAAAGCCACAGGTCCAGAAACAAAGTCCGAAGACAAATAGACATTATGGAGAGGAACAGGAATGTAGTCATTACAATCTACCCCTTAATAAGAACTTTAGAACCTGAAAATGACTTTTCAGAAAACGGCAGGGTATCTGCCAACAAAAGAGACTGGGAAGCCCCGGTATCTCTTAAAATTTTGACAGGGGTAGCGGAAGAGAAATCACTAGAAAGTGATATAAAACCATTATGAATAAATGGTTCGAAAATACCCATAATGCTATCTTGAGAAGAATTGACCTTGACCTCATTAATTGGGGATAAGAGGGGTTTAACCTCAGAAAATGTGTTGCACACATTATTAGACTCTAATTGAGTTGATGAAGAAATAAAGCCGGTGGGCTTAGATCCACTTTGACCACTTTGACCTTCACGTTTTCTTTCAACTTGAAACACTCTGACATTAAATGGCCGTCTTTCTTGCAATAATTACAAGAAAGTGTACCGAACTGTTTGTCAGAAGGAGATTGAGACTTGGGATCTGATGATGTGGAAGTGTTACTTGAATTTTGTGAACTGTTTTCATTTGATTTCCTACTCTCCTTTGAAAAATTCTTGGATGAAAAGGACGAGTTAAATTTACCTGCATTGTTTCTGTATGAAAAGGACTGGGATGGTTTGCTGAGAAATGAAGATTTGTGGGTCAATGAATAATCATCGGCCAAACGTGCAGCAACCTCCAATGTATCTGCCTTTTGTTCATTGATAAACGTCTTGATGTCACTCCGGATGCACCTCTTAAATTCCTCAATCAAAACAAGTTGTCGTAATTTGTCATAATTCTGACTGACCTTTTCAGAAGAACACCAACGATCAAACAGTTGTTCTTTTGTTCGAGCAAATTCAACATAAGTTTGATCCTTCACCTTCTCACAATCCCTAAATTTCTGACGGTAAGCTTCAGGCACCAACTCATAGCCCTTGAGAATTAATTCCTTCACAGAATCATAATCTGAAGCCTGCTCTACTGACAAATGAATGTAAATTTCTCTGGCTTTACCCACCAAAGCACTTTGCAAAAGCATAGACCAGGACTCCTTAGGCCAATTCAGACTCTGAGCAATTTTCTCAAAATGAAGGAAATATTTGTCAACATCCTTTTCTTAAAGGGGGAACTAACCTAAAATGCTTAGTGATGTCAAAATTGTCTGAAGGGAAGAATTTTCCTGACTGTCCAAGCTCTAAACGTTTCATTTCTAATCTTCCTGCCTATCTTTCTCTCTCTGTCTTTCTTCCATTTCTAACTGCATTTGTATTTTTTCTTTTTCTATTTGTAATTCTAGTTTCTTGATCTCCAAATTTGTCTGCATTTCTAATTCTAATTTTCTGAGTTCAGAGGTAGACTCGGGCTCATAATCTTTCAGGGTGGATTCCTCAAATTGGCCTAAATCAACTAGATGTTTGGCAATACGGTACTGTATTTCCCTCTTGCGCATAGATCTTTTGACTTCTACTTTAAGGAAATTGGCCAGTGTTATGAGGTCGTCTTTTCTGAGGGAATCAAATGTGTCCTGATCAAGGTCATCCATTTCCTCTGGTTTAAATTCCGCCATGATTAAATTTCGCTGAGTTCACAGTATACAGTAGTTTTTAAAAGGCTGGCAAAATGTTGTCAAACGGCTCAAAATGTTCGTCTCCCGGACGAGCCCCCAATTTGTTACGTGCAGAGAAAACGAACAAAAGGGTGAACTCAGCAGTTAACGTTTAAACAAAATTTATTACGAAAATAAAACTAATTGCTAAGTCAGGGATAGAGTACAAGCTTTAAAAGTGTACAGACTACTTATCCTCAGCTGGGACGGCAAAGCTCCAGTCTCAGAGTTGTAACAGTCAGTCGGATGAATGAACAGTCCTTTGGCTTGCAGGCTTGAAGCTGCACAAAGTCCACAGTATAAATCCAGCGTTGACAGTGAAGGTCTTGAAAAGTCTTGAGAATGACTACTGCTGGAGTTTAGTAACACACAAGAGACACGATCCCAAAAGTCTCACTGGAAGCAGTGCACGTCCCTTTTATAAAGGCATATAAGAACAATCTAGAACTTTTATTGACATGCTAATTACTGTTCTAAAATTATCTCTCTTACACAACTAATCAACTTTCCAGAACATTCCAAACATGACTAATTGAATTCAAGGTTGTGAGGTCATTAAGGGCAGTGACCTTGAGAATGTTCTAGACTAATTGAACTCAGGTCATGATGAGTGTGGGGGAAATGACCTACATAACAGTATAAAAGCCAGTTATGACACAAATGACTGCACACTCATGAATATAGCCACAATAGCTGCGAATTTTATTTATTATTTTCATGATTTTATTTTCAAACTATATATCTTGTTCACATTGGCAACCCAACTGAAATTTGGGCCGACGCAAAATAATTGTCCTTTTGGGATTAAATTTGGTCCGTGTCCACACTTACCGGTACCAGAATTAGGGCCGACGCAACTTTATCTTCCTTTGTGACCTCTGACCTGTCAAAGTTCAAAATGGCGCATTTGAAAATGGCACGCTGTTTCTACTGTTCATGATTTTCCTGTGTTTTTACGCACAAGAAAGGCAAATATGACTACCACTCACCCTTTTAATCATCGGAGAGATCTTCACTATTTATTGGATGAGCATATGGTATATATAAGACCGCGGTGGAGAAATAACCAGTGCGCGGCATTTTTGACATGCCTCTCTAGTCTATTACGTGCACTGTGGAATCGAATGACATGGTCTAGTTTGCGGAACAAAGGTTGGTGGGAAGTTCTGCGTACATGGGATGATATTAAAATGTAAAGACTGGATTGAAAACTTTCGATAGGTGTAAACTTGAGTTTCAAACGTCGTTTGTTTTGTGCGAATAGGGTGACTAGTTCAACTTCGATCCATGGCGGAGGCCTGGTCAACTGGGACCAGGGCCGACGCAACGTGTCCACACTGGCGATTTGCGTCGGAGCAAATTTTGCGTCGGCCCTGAGTCGGCCCTCAACCCCCCCCCCCCCTTTCACCGGGACCAAACTGTGTCGAACCCCCCCCCCCCCCTTCTCACCGGGACCAAACTGTGTCGGCCCAGGGCCGACTCAGCGTGTCCACATTGGTTTTTTACGTCGGCCCCGGCCCAGGTCAGGACCTAGGCCGACGCAAAGTCGTCAATCTGAACGGGCCATGAGCTAACTGAAGGAAGTGTGTAAGTGTCACTGCTCGATGAGTTGGACCATGCCTGCACGTTTTAACAGGTTAAATAATAAACGGGTGCCACACTCATAAATGGCGCCCCACGAAAAAGTATAAGCAATGCAGTATTTCCTGCACATACGCATCGTGATCATACAAGAAACAAGCATGATGCCATTTACTTGAATGTACAACACATTAATATGACCAACATTTTGTTGTTGTGATCATTATTTTCTCTGTCATGTGATTAGTTTTTGAAAATGATGGGACATCTAAAATGATGTTTTAACTTACATGCCACTTTCGATACTTACGACAGTGTTGTACACTTTTTCAGCCTTTAATCGGCCTTATTCAAAGAAAAATCTTGGAAAACTGAGGATACTTTAGATCGGTTTATGTCGAAACAGTTTATTTGAACTTTAAGATCATGCGGATCCTGGATGCGATACATTCAGCCAATCAGACACTTCAGTGACTTTCTACCAATCACAGTGGACTAACCTCCCGCCAAAATGTTTCTCCTTTGGTTTTCTATCACGTTCGTTGCAAGCACCTTTACTTTGCTACATTTCTAGTCCTGTTCAGTTCTTTCCTTCGCACCGTCCGTGCAGCAATAAACCTTGTGAGTTCATTGCAAATACACGATTGTTGTTGGTTCTTTACGAAGTCAGACTTAGCAACCTTGATCATAAAACCACATCCCCACAGTTTATTACACATTCGCAGCTACTATGGCCGTAAGACCTCATGCTTACCTATTTAAATATATTTCTGTAAACGTTTCGTTTGACAAATACTGCATTGGGTGCTATAGATCTGAAAATTGACCGGAAACAAGAGTTAACACCTTCTAATGGGGGAGAAACAAGAAAGTCAAAGGTGTGACGTCTTGTCCCAGGGACTGAAAGGGACCTGTGACATGGGATGACACCCTGTGAAAGGGTCGGAACAGGACAATTTAGACACCGTGTAACTAGGACTGTAAGGGGACTGTGATCTCGGTGATACCTTGTAAAATTGCCGGAACAGGACCCATTACTGTGTACCCAACTAGTTATGAATTATGCCATTAATAACCAGCTAACAGGGTCAGGAAAGACGTTTGGCTGAAAACACTGAAACTGGTTTAAGTTTATAGTTTGTACAAATCACACTAAGCATCGTTGTAAGCACTTTATCCGCATAAAATTGAAAAGCCAGACAGAGAATGAAAACGAGGTTCGAGAGATTATCACAACAGAAGCATAATAAATTATCTCCACTGACTAATATTATAGATGATCTAAATTGACAATGAGGTTCAAGAGACAAATAGACATCATAACCCTAGTGAAGTCGTACAACAAAGTTTGGAACGTAGAGTGATTGCTAACAAATAACTTCCCGAAATCGAGGAAGATATACGTCATTGTATCAGCGGTACAAGTCTGCCTGAATTTTTCAATGGCTTATATTCATGTCGGGGAATCGAAGCGAATAGTAAAGAAGCCGACGAGTTGCTGAATGACAAAGGCGGCAGTCCATGGCAATTACAGAGAATGGATTAAGGTAATAATGAGTACTGGTACTGCTGTCACCTTTATACAAAGATTGGTCATTTCAACTTATTTGATGTGTTCCGGAGAGTTGAAGAGTATGCCATCAACTAATAAAGCAATGCATATTTCGTGTATTTCATTATGGAACACTGCAGCTGTGAACTCACAGTTTGTAGATGACATGATTTCTCTGTGTGAATGCAGCAAAGGGTGAAAGTGTCTTCCAGCCATAATGATTTTACTTGAACGCCAACCTCAAAGCAGAGAAAAACACACTCGTACCTTCTCTTCCAAATCTCTGATAGATGGTTTTGCTACAGTAACAAATACAGTACACAAATTCAAAGTGAAGGGATTTGAAGATTATAAAATCATGAAAACATATGACACTCAAGTCAAAGCCTTTGAACTCATCAACTCGTCTTTTTTCTGTCCAGATCATCTTGACAATCCCACTTATCTAACTGCCGTCGGCAACCATGTGCAATATACGTTGAAAATAATCAATACAAACGTCAAGCCGCAATATAGTCAGACATTTGAGGAAAATAATCCTGAAAGGAAAAGTGAACAAAAGTCAAAATTGCAAAAATTGCTGTATTCCTTCGGGACTTTGTAACAGCTTACTTTGCTTTGAAATTGACAGACATGGGTTCGCTGTTACCAAGGATACAATATATCTGTCTTGTGTCCATGCTTATAAAAGTAAATTTACGAACTAATTCGTGTCAGAAATTGTCAGGAATTTGATAAAGGTTGAAAACACCTGCAAATCAATGTTTCGAAATTTTTTTATTTTTTTTTATGCAAACGTTTGTAAAGATTTATATTCTCAGAGGGATTATCACTCACTTCAGACCGTGCATCATTGACAGATGTGGATCCCATTATTTCAAAGTTGTTGATGGAGTAAAAGCGACGGCTAAATTATACGAAGGAGCAAATAGAAATCAAGCGAACGACAATATTAGGAAAACGTGACGTGTCTAAAAATATAACAACGATCGAACAATCTTCGGGGTATAGGAAGCAAAAATATTGACGGTAGCCTGCGAATAAACAGTATCGATGAATAAACAACAATATTGGCACTGGTTTACGAACTAAACAGATTGATAAAACAACAATATTGACGGTGGTTTGCAAACTTACCAGAATGATATGATCAAACAACACAGACTTGAGAATCAACACATTAAAAAATAAAAAACAATATTGAAAGGGGTTTGTCAATCAGCCAGAATGATAAATAAACAACAATATTGACAGCGGTTTGCGAATCAACCGGATTGATAAATAACACCCAGCTTTGGATTTGTATTTATGGTCAATTTTTATCATTTAAAATTGCCTGCTGGCGACCGTTCCTGTTTCATCGTAATTTATTATTGATTGGTATTTGAATTGCATTTTGCACTAGCTCGATGACCTTATCATTTAAGGAAGACATATCTGACGCTATATTTTTAATCATTTACATTTGAGTAAAAGATGTTACCGTGAGAATTGCATCTTTTTCATGAAATCTTGACGATTTCAAATTATAGCTTTTAACTGTGATTTATTACTTAAACACCGGTTGAATATAAACTTACTTTAAATTAGGTTAACATGCTTACAAGCTGCGGTATGTTTCAGCCTTAGCTAAGGGGTATCTACCATGGCCAGAATTTGCTTCAGTTCTCTTCATATTTGCCGATATACAATGCAGTAGAAACATTTGACAAGTCTTATCTGTGAGAAACCTCGTCGAGGACCTGAGCATACTCGATCATGAGAAAAGGACGCGATTACAAGATTCCAATTTTAGGATGAAACCGCCTCGTAAGATATCGATCGCATTTTGATTCTCTCTTTTCTGTAGTCTGGCATTCATTGATAAAATGACGAAGATATAGAGAGACAAGTTAATTTTTCGGATATCGACATGCATTTTATTCTCTTAACCTTCCGGCTTGTCAGTAACAATCGTCTGCTCTTCTTCGCCGAGAACAGTGCGGGCGCACCAACGTGACGCAAGTTTTGTAGGCTATTGACCTTTATAGAAGTGAACAGCGTCTACGAAGACATGATGCGGTGTTTAATAATTTAGACTTCCTCAATTGAATAAAATCGTGGAAACTCTGACTTTAATCTTCTGTGCAATTTGCAATCATTGAACTAGCAACCTGTGTGCTGCACAGAAACCATACAGCATGAGCTTCCTTAGTCACTTTAACCAGATTTATCTTGCTCTAAATCATCCAATGCTAACAATCAACATCTTCGAGTATTTCATAGCACAACGAATTGGTTTCACGATGTACGTTGCCATATTCTTGGTACGATTGGTTCAACGATGTACGTTGCTATATTCTTGGTACAGACATTTCACAAGTAACCAACATGTAACTTATATTGAACGTTTGTTTCAATCGAAGCAAATACGTGAGATAAAATCCAGGTTTTTGACTTCTCAAAACATTCATGTGAGTAAATCAAGTTTGCATAAATAAATATCATTCTGTGTGATTGTTTTGCAAGGTCAGATATAATGTGTGATGGGAATTGACTTACAAGATGAAGTTAACACATTGGCATGTTTTACAATTTTAATTGAAACTGATCATCACTCAACACGGACACATAATCTTATTATGGTACACAAAAATGAGACATTTTGCTCCCAGATTTCCTTTAACTGTTGTACAACTGTTTCATCTTTTCAGATCTCTCTTACTGCCCCGAGGTTAATGATGTTTAGTCTTTTCAGGTGCCAATGTGTATCATGTCAAGTCAAATTATGTATCATTTACCGTCCATCCTTGTCTCAGTGCCGGGATTGGCCACCGTTGTAAAAGTCCAGTATACTTCTTCTAACGGAACGCTTTGGTCAACTTTAATTTTCCTTCATTACAAAGAAACAAATGCTTTGAGGAAATTTCCATTTGAAATCAGAAATATCACAAGTCGAAACCGTTAAAATATTGCATTGAAATTTTGCCGTCGATAGACTCGCTGTGATATTTTCTATTAGTGTCGGCCATCTTTAATCATATCGATACATTGGCCATCTTTAATCACAATGAGACGTTGGCAACGATAGGGATTTCCCGCACAGAATTTGAACTTAATTCAATAACTCATTAGCTGTTGTCAAATCCGTGTCACAAAAACTAATGCAGTATTATAGCAATCAAAATCAGCCAGAGATTTTTAGCAAGAAAAATTTCACAGAAAACTAAAGTAATATTCAATTATTTCTTTATTCACATTTTTTCTCCTTAAATACATAAGCTTAATACTTTTGAAGCACTTTTAATGTTTATTTTTCAAATGTAAGTTTTTTATTGTTACTTTAATAAAGAGTCTAAATTCATTACATCTGTGATGCGTCATAATTTGAGGATAAAGAAATAAACTCATTTGTAGGATCTAGAAATAATATGGCTTATTTTCTGTGTGATTTGATATGTTCAAAGATGATCGTTCAATTGTGTATTGTATGACCAGTAATCAAATCAAATGAAAACTATCACAAGTACACTATTCTACGCTTTGATAGTTACTAGGGTATATAGAGAACTAAGGGTCAGCAATATTTGACTTGTTAACAGATATGAATTGAAAGAGAACATATCGGAAAGACAATCGCAAACATTCAACTCATGGGGACGCACTTTCCATATGGCAGCGATTTTTTTCATGCAAGACTTTTGGGGTCCACCCGCGTGATTTGGAGAAATGGTAAATGGAGATGTTTTACACTCTAGCATATTGTCCTGAGCTTTATCGAAAAAATAACTGTGGCGAAAGGTGTCAGTAACTTTCCTTCCATTAATATTGAACAATATTCCATCCAGCTCACTAATATCACACATTCCAGACTCCCCACAGTGGCAACTTACAACTGCCTGCTCTCAACTAGAGAAGTGCACCATTGCCCTCTCTCAACCTCGTGATTTTGCTCTTCCCACAGCAAACACGGGAAAACAGCGGAATTCAATAAAGTCCCTGCCAACCTACCTACTGGGCCTTTTTCTAATTTATATGATCCTCAAATTTGCCTGCTATATGATTACTAAATAATGTTGTCGTGTTGTTTCTTTGTTGGCTAATACGAGAATAAAATTACAAACCCGGAATAAAATCACTGCTTACATCTATATTGGTGAACAACTTTGTTTGACGCCCCTGTGTATAGTTGCTGTAAAATTAGTCTAATAAAGGTACGAAGCATAAGCAAATTTCAGATTGGCGTTTTCGAAGTGTGACTCTCGGTCGTGAAATCCGCCACATCGATAATACATGAAGTTTTGGTCTGAAGAAGTTCACTCACTGCCGCCATGCCGAGAGGTTTGTCGGAATCTTGAACAGAGTAGATACTCTCAAAGTATGTGAATATAAATCTATAAATCAACCTGGATTTATAACTGAAGTGTAAAGGTCACACAGCAGAGACGCCTGGATGAGGATGCTCGGTGCTCCTCTCTTTAGAAAACTCGAGGAATTGTTACTTTGAATCTGAATCTGAATCTTGATTTATTTGGAAAACCTTCCAATCACTAATGAACTGATAATTGCTTTGTTAAAAATAATTCAAATACTCTTCATCAGAAATATATTACATATTCTTCTCTCATTAAACATTTTACATGTCACATGATTTTTGTATAATCTGCACCTATCACGAAATCTTTGAGTTAAGGATTAACATGTTTTCTTCTTCAATCATCTCATGGTATTGGCATTTAGTTGTTTAAAACAGTATAATCTCATGGTCCGCACCCCTGGGAATGAAGTTTTAACAACGCAACAATCCTCAATCTCATAATCAATGTCTCTGGTAACGAACTGTACTGGCCAATCATTAATACCAGAAGAATTGATATTGAATCATGACAAACAAAGAGATTTATTAGAAATTAGAAATTTTTACTCTACAAAGCAACATATTTTGACTGGCGTTCCCCAAGATAGTATACTTGGGCCTTTATTATTCATCATTTACATAAATGATTTGCCACTCTATATTGATAATAACATTGACATGTACGCAGATGATTCAACCATAACTACCAGTGCAAAATGTTTTCAAGAAATTGAGACAATTAACCTTGAACTCTGACTTAAATAATGTTAATAATTGGTGTAAGAATAATAGAATGGCCATTAATTGTGACAAGTCAAAGACAATGATTGTAACAGTGCAACAAAAACGTAGACATTTGAATAAACAAACTTTAGATTGTAATCTTGGTGAAACGGAGTTGCAAGCAGTACACTGTGAAAAGATTCTTGGTACACTTGTCGATGAAAATCTGTCATGGAAGCAGCACTGTGACAAGATTTTAAAAAAGTAAATAGTAATATTGCTTTGCTTAAGAGAATAAGACTTTTTTATAATAGCTATATTTTACCACACTTGGATTACTGTTGTCATTTATGGGGAGCATCACCATTTATGAAAGGGTTGCATAAGATTCAGAAACGTGCTATCACAGTGATGTGTGATGCAGGGTATAATGCTTCGACCGAGAATTTATTTAAAACAATGTATATGATGCCATTACCAGATAGAATAGTTTATAAGAATGTTGTATGGTTTTCAATGTTTAAATAATCTTGCACCGCAATATATGACATGTCTTTTTTACCGAAATTAATCATGAAAGAGTTACAAGATCGAAGAAGCAAAAATTGTTAGTGGTTCCTGCAACAAATAAGGATTTTTATCGAAAAGGGTTTACTGTAAATAGTGCCAATCCGTGGAATAATGTCGATTTAAATGTAAGATCTAGTAACTCATTGAGCAGTTTTAAAACTGCTTACCTTACAGTTTATTGGGAGTAATGATTGTGTATATGAGTTTTAGTTTCTTGTCAAATTGTTTTTGTCGTTTAGTGTGATTGTGCATTCTTTTTTTTTCTTCTGTACAGGTTCACTCCTGGCCACTTTTTTCTGTGCATTGTATTGTGCTAGCTTTGTTTGTCATGTTTCATGTTGTTCTGCTTTGTATCAGTTTGTATGTTCATCTGAGGGCCCTGGGGAAGATAAGCATCTTTACTGAAGCTTACCAGGCTACACTATTTGAACAAGGCTAAATAAAATAAAATAAAAATAATCATTTAACTATCTGATTTGAAGTGTTTATGGCCAAGATTCCCATCGGTGACTAACACCTTTAATAAGAGTAATCATTGACTTGTTTGATTTCTCGCAGTTCGTATCACGAATCAAATCTTTCACAATATTGCCCGTTTATTTGCCTTTACGCAGAACAATGAATGACAGAATAATATTCAAGATAAAGGAGAATTTAATCTGTAACAACGGACTGATTTCGTTAGAGTAAGATGTTGTAAACTGTCATATTTCTATAATTTTCTCATTTGCTGTAAATTTACCTTCTTAAAAATCGCATGGGCGTGAGATTATGTCCCGCATATCTTTCAAAATTGGCGCGAAGATGCATTTTCACAATTCTTTGTTCTAATTAAATGGTGGCGCCATTCAGGAACCCGTATAGTATGAATTCTTATGATGATTCATAGACGCCCTTGTGTACAAAGTTGGACAATAGAAAGACGATGGTAGGGTGCTTTTCATACTTTCACGGCTTGGATCTTAAACAATAGTGTTATGTGGGCAAACTGATAACTTGTACATTGTTTCTTTTCAAAAATCGGTTGAACTCAAGGTTATATTTATTGTACTTTCTAAGACGATTGAGCCGACAAAGAACTGTAAATGTATAAATTGAGGTTACTTTCGTGATTAAGGGATGCACTCGAGATTCTGATCTACACAGAGCCCCATCTCTCACGGAGGCCTACGGTCTCGAGAGAGAGACTTTCGCCTAGGCCTAGGGTCGGCCGTGATAGGCCGTTCCCGCACGGCACCACAGTCAATAAACCTGGTCAGGTTCCACACCGTACACCTGTTGTCGCCGTATTACTACGTAGCCGCATCTCTGCAATTATTTTATAATTATTACAAAACGATGAAGATTAATTTTACGCTTTCCAATAGGTTTGAACGTTCAGACGGCATAAAATCAATTTGCCTCATAACGTCAAAAACCGTGTCTATTTTACTTGAGGAAATACAACAACAAGGTATTCATGTATCGATGCGTCGTTCACGGGTTTTGTCTTGAAAGTGGGAACAACTTTGCGTGTATGTCGTGACTGCAAGTGTTATACGCTGTTATTGCAGAATCAGTTTATGCTGGCCGAGTAGTGTCTAACCAATGGGCGTGACGAGAACGTGTAGGAGCTGAGCGATAAACGTCGTAATATCGAGACATGGAAAATAGTTTCTCGAAAAAAAATGATGCACGATCGTAGGTTACGGTACGTAATTTTCTTAATTTGAGCAAATCTATTTTTAAAGCTATATTAATATTGGAGAATTTTCATGAAAAAATATTTGCATTGCATTTTATTGCAGACGAAGATAGCAAAAGATATCGTACATGGTTGAACCACTTAACAATGAGTAAATGTAACGTTCATTGTTCAAATGGGATTGAAATTCGACCTCTCATAAATTACATGAACAATTTCCTTTCAATTAAATTATAACACCTTATCTAGCGAGATGGTTTACAAGCCCGATACTTTCAGTTTTCTCATTATTCGGAAAAAGACAAGAATTTATGAATTATAACGTAATAGAAACTTTTAGCGGATCTGAGTTGGTTACCAGACGGAGTTTAAATTTTTTTACCCATATTAACCCTTTCACCCCCATTTCCCTGTATAGAGGTCCAGATTTATCATAGAAAACAATAGGTTTGGACCAAACCATGGTGGTGAAAGGGTTAAAGCTACGGTTCAATGTGATGATTATGGCAAAGTTCCCCATATAGCAAGACGTATTGTACCGTTATAGCTCCTCTTGATGGATTTCCTTTTTGTGTCGGTATTCTAATGAATCACATATTTTACAGTTGAGACGGATGAATTTGGCTCATCATATTAGGTAATTACCCAGCTACTTAGCTGAGCAGTTTCCTATATGACCTGGCATTTACCAAAACAAGGGTCTACAGGTTTTATTTTGTCTGAAGACTTCATAAAACTTAGCATAGCAAGCAGCTCCGCCACTGAGTGAACTAACATGCGTACATTCGGACAAACCATTTTCGACTAGCACCCCTTCATGGGAAAATTTTGAAAGTGGATGAGTGTAATATTGTAGAGTGTGAAACCACAGGGGGCCCAGGCTCCTTGTTTGTTTATTTAATTTCGGTTCTTTATTGTATAAGGCAATAATCATACTCAACAAATATCAAACACGCATAAACAAACACTCATAAACAAACAAACAAGGAGCCTGACCCCTGTGTGGTAAAACATGATCCTTTGTAGTCATTTTGTGCCCCATCTATTTTTGGTATTTAAATTATGGCTACAAAAAATTTGTTGAGTTTAGTGGATTTCTTGTCAGTCTTCATACAATAAAACAGATTCTTTTTAAGGTAAACGCCAGGTCAAATAGCAAACTGTTCAGCTAAATTGCTGGGTGATTATTTTATTTTGTGTATCGCATATACCTACTTCTGCTGTGATGGAAATTCTCTATTGGTTGTCTGATGATACATACAAAAAATTCAAATAAAAAATTCAAATACAAAGCAGCTTGTCTGAAAAAAAATTAGTCATTTGACTTAGAAAGAAGAGTAAGAAAATATAACAAAATATATCACCGTAGAGTCCGTTCAGCGCTAATCCTTATCCTTCAAGTAAAGTTTTAAAATAATGCAGATCACACAGCAGCCGTTGTGTACCGATTCACAAGCGATTGTGGCTGTAGTAGCCTACACGGTTGATTCAAGGTCCGATTTCCGGCGTAAGCATGTCCACACACCCCTACTTCCTGATACTATTTTTGAACAAGATAAATTTATTTATTTCAACAAGGTCGCAAATAAAACAAATCTACATAACTGTGAATGCGTTAAAATTACAATGTAACTTGTCCGAAAAAAAACAAAAAATCAGTCATTTAACTACAAAGATTATTATATAAATGCATTCAGGATGCATTTTTCTCCTTCAAGTCTTACACGGCTTGAAAGCTTTTTGATAAACTCCTCAGCTTTGTTCATCATCTTATAAGTGAAATATGATGTATTCATCCATGAGAAAAGATAACATTTTAATTGCATTACATAGGATTGAAGGAAAACTTTAATGCCATCAAAAGTAACAGAATTTCTAATATTCAAAACTCTGTGTTTTACAAAAGAAGTAATACAGTAAATAATGACAGATGTTGCATTATTATGTTTTCGATTCCTGCAATTGCTAATCTTTTGATATTGATATTGTTATCAAAGTTGTGTTTTCTGACAAAGAGAGAAATACGTTTCTGCCAGATTTCTTTTACATATTTACATTCAAATAAGATCTGTTCCAGTGTTTCTTCTTGGCCAAAAATATGGCATTTCCCATCACTTAAATTGAAAGTTTTGGCCAAGCTTCCTGTGACTAGGCCTCTATGGAAAATCTTCCAATTTAAATCATTTACTGAATTGCTAACAATTCCTGTTGAATTAAGACGACTGAATAAAGTAGCTTTGTAACTGTCAGTGAGACTTAGATTCTCAGCCCATTTTTGACCAATTTGACCTTTGACTGCATGCTATTTCTTATCAACTAATTTCCAATAAAGTGACTTGGTTTTGACATATCTTTTTTCCAGACCATAATTCTCTAAGTCTAAAATATCATAGTTTTCTTCATTTTGGATGTTAGAAGCGATGATTTGTTCCTAGGAATCTGGAATAGCATTGAGTGTTTCATACTCTTAATTTCCTCTTGCACATGTCTATTTGTACCTCCTCTACTTCCTGATAAAAATAAACATACGTACAAATAGGCGCCCTCTATTATTTTGATGTTACAAAAACCTGACACTAGCGGCGTCCTTCACCTGTCAGGTATTCAATGTCAACCATCACAAGGAAATACTTTGAAATTTGCTAGAAATTCAACAACGCTTTGTAAGGCTGTAGTACGACTAAACCAGATGTAACAGGCCGTCAGTAAGCTGGCAAGCAGGCGACCGTTATCGGCAAACGACACCAGGTAAACTTTAAACCCAACTGGACCGGCACAACATGTTGAGTTTTGTTTGCTTTGGTGAAGCTGGGTTGCGTCGTGTATTTAGGGTCATCTCCTGGGTCATCCACTTCTAAAACCACCCTATGTACTTGTTGACCGAATTTTCGAGGATAAAACAGTAATACACATGACTGTTGAACAATGAGAATACTTGCTTGCGGTAAACGCTTCCACGCCCTCCGATATGGGGGAAATGGGAGTGGCGTGGGGTGGGGTCTACTGAGCTACTAGGCGTGGGGTGGGGTCTACTGAGCTACTAATCTCAGAATCTACTGTACTGAGCTCTGCGTAGCAGTGCTATGTGTCACCAGCGTTGTACGGCCTCTAGCCTAGATTCTATTCGTACGCTTGCCTCCGTAGCTCCGACCCATTCCCGTCTAGTCTCGTTAGGCTGCGCAAATTTGAAACTTTGTTTGACGTCAGCGCGCGCCTAGGTTTAGCCACAGGTTATCGTAACGTTGCTTGGATAGTCGTTCGAGGCGGGCGGCCGCAGGTCGCCGTTTACTTGGAAAAAAGAGTAAACGGCGACCTGCGGCCGCGCCGCCCGCCTCGAACGACTATCCAAGCAACGTTACGATAACCTGTGGGTTTAGCTGTAAATCCTCGAAAACAAACAAATATGCAAATGAGTCAAATGTGTCATATGACGTCACATGTCTGTTCGTCCCTTTTCTGCTGCTCAGTACCTCACCTCGCTCGCGAGGTACATTCAACTTTGCGGGGCCTCGTGACCAGAACGATTTGTCGCTAGATTTTTTCGGGTGTCTGTGGGTAAGTTCTTTTGAAGATGGCAGAAGAGGTTCGCCAACAACAACGGGAAATTATAACTTGCCGAGTGATTCAAAATGAGAAGGTTGCAATTGACTGGTACGCCTTTGACGTCGGTCTGTCTTGCAGCTTCGCTGCTCTCTATGAAGGGCTGGTCCGCGCCAGTCAACACGAACACAGCCGATTCAAAACGAAAATTGCTAAAGACGCCAAAACGTCATGCTACTTGCTACAGTCCGATAAAAGTGGTGACAGCGACAGAATAGAGGTGAGTCCAGGGCTGGCTATTGCAAAAACATGTGATCGATTCCATAAGTATTACATTCTATTCGGTGTACATTTGAAACCGGACGACATCGTGACAATATAAACAACACAGAACTGTAATCGCAAGATGCCTTGCTCCAGCACATGGAGCAGCAACAGATAAAATTGCCGTTGATAGCGTCTCTAGAGAGGAATCGTTTATATAACGGCATCAACGTACTTGCCAAAAATGGATTCGGTTTTTCGAGCGTAAAAGAGTTTAGAAAGAGTCACACACAAGCCATAGTTGATCGCTTCGGTAGACTTTCCTTGAAATGTGTGCCCTTCAAGACGTATGTCAGCTAGCACTCCGGAAGTCACAGTGGAGGAACTACAATCAGCATTAGCCAAGGTGGATGAATTAAACTTTAAGTGTGGTGAATCAGAGTGCAGAATCGGTAGACCATTCAGAATGACAGGTGATTTGAACGTCCATGCTATTCAAGGTCAGTAAAATATGAGTATGTGCATTTTGGCAATACAGCGATGTCAGTCAGTAAATGCGCAGATAAATATGACCACATTATTACAATTACAAGTGCCTTGAGGAGTCAGCCAATTAAGATTGTATCCCTTATCAGTGACTGAAACAAATATTTCTAAAATCCATTGCCCTATCAGAAGGGGACGGAATGCCTAATGCAGAACTCATCAACTTATCACTGAGTGGTGAAATAGTAACAATGTTGTGGTACCCTGCGTAGATTGCAAGAAGCCCTGGCAAAGTATTGTTCAGCACTTATTTCTTGTTCCCATTTGCAGTTGTGTAATGCGCCAGTCAATGTAAACCCCCACCCCCCCCCCCCACCTCGGGCGATACGGGAAAAATGTGGGGGATTAGACCGTGTGTGCCATGAAACTGTGCCCGAGGGGGTGGGGCAATTGCCTCGTTGTGATCCCCCTATTCCTTTGACAGACAGGCCCAGAAGATGTTCGTAAAAAACTACACATGCGCACTGGGGCCTGAAAATTACCCTGATCCGAGGTCCCGGACCAGTGATTTTTTATCCCGAACCAGTACAGATTACCCCTAAAAAGTCCGCAGACCAGTACAAACGGGAGCCAATTTATTTTGCAAGGGAATTTCCAGTGTTTTTCCCAGATTGTGTTCTAGTGTCTTTTGACGAAAAATTAGAAACTACGTCCCCCCAAAATACCGAAGTTACTGAATATATGAAGTTAGCAGAGACGCACTAAAGCCAGTTACACTAAAACCAAGAGCCCATTGAGAGACTACGTCTTCTAGCTACAAAATTACAATAATTATTACAATAATTAAAGGGTTAATTATCATAAATAAATTTGATAATACTACTTATATTGTTTGACATGTCGAAAGATACCGAATGAATGGCTGACCATACATATATTCGACCCCGGTTTTATACAAATTAAGTAAAACCATCGCGAAAACGAATTAATTGTCATGACCATTAATTCATTTTCGCGATGGTTTGCATGTATCGTGTCTAAAACCAGGGTCGAATACAAGCATGGTCAGCCATTCATTCGGTTTCTTTCGACATGTCAAACAATATAAGTAGTATCTCACATCAAACAAAATTCATGAAAAATGGCCGACTTTGTCCCCTTAAATTGCTCGTGTATTTGGAAAACATGTTCGGTCACGACGGGATTCCCTTTTATGTCCGCTAAATGTATTATCAAATTTATTTATGATAATTAACCCATTAGCTAGGGAAACAGTTCTGTTTCATAAGTGTGATCATTCTGATCATCTGTTCTGTTGAGTTTTACACAGTATCTTTCTGCCGTGTTTTGTGATGAATAAACACGGACCATTGTAAATTTTCATTCCTCTGCTTGTTTTAAATTAGTGCATGACTGATGTAGAATGTGTCATTGTGCTTGTAACATGAGAGCGAGAAGACAAAAAAGCTGCACTTGTGAGATTGGACATCAGGTATCTTGGACATCATGTATCTTGTTTATCAGCTTTAATTAGTTTATTGAGGCGACATGTCTTGTGTGATACATCTGGTGTTGTGATGTAATTAAATCATTTGTTCTAGCCTGAAATATGTTTATTCCTGACAACATACAAGCAAACTGGACTGAAAAATATTGTAAATTCTTGCTCCAAAATAGGTGAATTACGTGACAGTGACACCTCAACACTTTTATCTGGTCACAGTATGTGGCTGAAAAACAAATGCAAAAAGTGTGTTATTTTCCTGGATCTATTTGTGTTTATTGTGATAGACATTTGTGAATAGCATAAATGTCACAAAACCCCGTTTTAAATGATAAAAATTGTTCTAAAGTTGAACATGAACTTTTTATATTGATGCAGGTTGTTACGACATGAAAATTCCAAAGAGTGGTTGTGTGTAGGAATTTACAAATTCCCCACCCCCATATTTGGGGGATTTACTTGGTTTAGGTGGGGATTTTCCAGATTGTCTTGCCCCAGGGGGTGGGGCATTTGGCAGATTTCACAGGACTAATTTCCAAATCCCCCACTATACCCCGAGGGGGGGGTGGGGGTTTACATTGACTGGCGCATAATATCACTCCAAACAGTCAAAATTATACTGTACCAAAAGTGTGCAGTAAAGTAACTGAACCAAGTACATTGAAAATATTTACATTCTTTTTTGTGAACTTTCTATGTATTGTTCAATGTTGTAAGTCATGTATAAAAAAATTCCCAAGTGTTTTCTCTGTTTTCCCATACTCTTTGATAGGTGCATTTATTCAGCAAAGAGACTACTTCCTGAACAAAGACAACTTCATGCCTTCCTAGACGAGTGTCTGCATACCTGTGGTGGTGTATTTGTGCAACCAGGTCATCCTCTATACGGAATATGCGTAACGAGGCAGAATCAAAGTTGTTGCAGTGAAATTTCGACACATAACTACTCGTCAAAACTCCCTCTCCCAGATATATGTTACAGCTGTGGTGATGGTGAGGCTCCTGTGACTAAAAAAATGAGAACTACATACCAGACAGTCCATCCAGTGGATGTTTTTCACTGTTAGTGTTATAACATTTGAAAGACTACAGGTGTTGTACCTCAGTACAAATATGAACATCAAGTGAGAGTCTTCTCTGTCGAGCTGTTTAACTTAATATAAGCAAGTACTTCTCGTTGTAAGTTTATTTACATTGTTCAAGTAAAAAACTGTTAAACTTTAATATCTTCATGTGTAAGTGTTTTATTTCAATGGAATTGTCCGTTCCACAAATAGATTGTGCATGTGCATGACACTTTAAACTAAACATACAATCAAGACCCAAGGTTCATCTGTATCGTGATTGATGCCAATGGCAATGCCAAGGACATCCAAAAGTGATAGGCAATGTAAATCTGAACAAGAATATCAGTGCAATTAACCATTTGTGTGAAATTTATGCTTGGACTTCGAGGATTAGGGCTTCTTGAGTATCGATATTTGATTTCAAATTTGTTTTTTACCTGATTTGCATATTTTGGAATATATAATTAGTTTGTTTTGTAAACCCCCCCCCCCCCCCCCCCCCTAGGTTTTGGTGACCTAAGGTGACGTCAAACATAATTCCAAATTTGTGCAGCCTGAGCAGTATTTCGAGCAAGAGTCGTAAAAACTGCTCATTTGAATGTCAATGCTCACCAACTGAGACCGTGACGTCACCAGCGTCCCTTTCAAAGTCAATCACTGAAAATTACCCTCTCATAATTGGCCTATAATTTGTTTGGCAGAGCTGCAGTGTCAACATAATTAACATATTTGAAGTCATATTAATTAGCTCTGCCCAACCAAGTCATAGGCCAATCATGAGAGGGTCATTTTCAGTGATTGACTTTGAAAGGGACGCTGGTGACATCACGGTCTCAGTTGGCGAGCATTGACATTCAAATGAGCAGTTTTTACGACTCTTGCTCGCAATACTGCTCACGAGACTAGACGGGAGTGGGTCGGAGGTACGGAGGCAAGCGTACTAATAGAATCTAGGCTATACGGCCTCCCACCACGTATAACGCTGGTAACACACAGCCCTGCCATGCAGAGATAGGGTTAATCATGTTCCAGCGAGCTCCATGGTTCCAGACACAGAAAAATTACACGGTACACGTCTTGCTTGTGCCCAGCTTAGGCTGTCAGTATACATGTACTCTTAGGCTGTGTTCAAAAAATGGTGGGGGGGGGGGGGGGGGGGGGGGGGGGGGGGCTGGAGGAGTCGCGATTGAAATCTCATTACGCTTCCATATATGCATATGTATATATGCAAATGGGAGGTATTCGTATAAGGTGGCAAAATAGCGTCTGTGTGTATGTATGTAAGTATGTATGTATGTCTGTTAGTCCGTCCAGATCAAAAACACAAAAACTACTATGTCTTCATATTTGGTAAATAGAGGCATCCTAGGTTGGAGATGTGAATTTGTTCAAATGAAGATGTCTGTGTCAAAAATATGCAAATGAGGTACAAAAAAGTGAAAATTTGTGAAGATGCTGTAACTCGGGAACTACCTGGCAGAATGTGTCGATATTTGTGTGTAGGATAGGTAGCGTCAATCCTTTAAAAAACTGTAAATTTCAGAGGGATATCTTTGATTTCATATTTTTAAGGATTTTTTTTTCATTTTTAGGTTGAATATCTTTGTTCTTCAAAAATATTTGTTGGAGAGTCTTAAAACTTGATGTCCACGTTACTATGGATTATCCATGCATTTTGTATGTATTTGAATGGTGATGTTTTGGTTGTTTTATTGTAGACTTTTTTTTAACACGCATTGAAAGTCAATGTTCAAGGTCAATTAATTTCAACTGCGTCACTGCTGCAGAGCAAGCTCCACCTATTTCAACGCGTCATTGTTGTTACGGTTATAGTGTAGCACCCTGTTGTTGCACGCTGAAGAGAGACATGTAATTAGGGAATAGTAACAATTGATGTAATAGCCAATTTGTGACGTAATACATACCATCGTTCGTAAAGAAAAGTTGAAGCCAGAACTCGTTTACTCTGGACTTCGGGATATTTCCTGCGTTTTGCAAGATTTTTGGGTGCATCTCACGAGTCAGAAGGTAAGCTATTCTGTATGTCTATCAATACATGTTTTAAAACGTATGGTCTATTATATTTATGCATATTTTTACATGGAGAATTTGTGTATAATGGATTGTAGTGTGTGAACGGGTACCTGAACTGTAGCGCTTGTGAAATTGTTCATAATGGCATTGCCGAGTCAAAATATTCCGAAGTGACAACGGGGATTACATGTTGTGAGGTTACTTTGAGATATAGTGTGTTGTTTAGCATGTATTTTGATGTGAATTTGAAACTGCTTGTTCAGTTGGCAATTATCATCCGTTCAGCTACAGTGCACGGAGCTGAGTTGAGGGATTGTGTGGTTCATCGATAGACGGCGGTTCCACAGTTACGAGTGTAGTGATACGTACCGGCGGCCAGTACGTATCACTACACTCGTAACTGTGGGCGGTTCAGCCCAAGCGTTGATGTCTGTTCAGTATGTTGCCGAACCGCTGAAACAACAGCAAAACCTTCCTAAAAAACAACTCAGTTGAACACATAAAAGTGTAATGTTTAAAGTAGAGGTTTCAACAGTCTGTTCCTGAGATATTCCGCGGTACTATACGTCTAACTGAAAGACGTGTTCTGTATTTAATACGAAAGACAGAAAAGCAGTTTCTAAATGAGCTTGCGTGTTTGCGTGCTGTTTAGTAATAGTACACCGTCAGTAACCTCGCTTTTTAGCTCCGCTGTCAGCGACACAGAGCTTATCAGATAGGTTGATTTTCCGTCGTCCGTCGTTGTCCGTCGTCGTCAACAATTGCCTACTTCTCTGAAACCGCAAGTCCAATTGCTGTGAAATTTTATATGCAGTTCACTTGAGGTGACCTCACTTCAGTTTGTTCAAATTGTGGTGAAATTTGAATATTTGTATTTTTGGGGCATTTTTTGGTGTTTCGGGTAAAAAAATCTTCTTCTCTGAAATCGCTTGTCTGATTGCTTTGAAATTTGATATACAGTTTGCTTAGGGTGACTTCAGTCACATTTGTTCAAATTGTGGTGAAATTTGCATATTTGTATTTTTAAGGCAATTTTTGTCATTTTTGGTAAAAAAATCTTTAAAAATCTTCTTCTTCAAAACTACCGGTCAGATAGCTTTGATATTTGGTACATAGGTCCCTAGGGATGATCTATTTCAGATTTGTTCAAATTGTGCAGAAATATGCAAATTTGCATTTTTAAGGCAATTTTTGCCATTTTTGGTCAAAAAATGTATTTCTCAAAAAGTACTGGTCTGATATTTTTGAAATTTGGTATACAGGTTTCTATTGATAAACCAAGTAATATGTATTGAATTTCTGATGAAATCTGTAATTTTGTATTTTTGGGGCAATTTTTGCCATTTCGGTCAAAAAATGTGTATTTCCAAAATTACTCGTCTGATAGCTTTAAATTTGGTGTACAGAATTCTACAGATGAACTAAATGATATTTGTTGAAATTATGATGAAATCTACAATTTTGTAATTTTGGGGCAGTTTTTGCCATTTTTGGTCAAAAAATGTGTATTTCCAAAACTACTCATCTGATAGCTTTGAAATTTTGTGTACAGGTTTCTACAGATGAACTAAATGATAGTTATCGAAATTATGATGAAATCTGCAATTTTGTAATTTTGGGGCAATTTTTGCCATTTTTGGTCAAAACATGTATTTCTCAAAAAGTACTGGTCTGATATTTTTGAAATTTTGTATACAGGTTTTTATTGATAAACCAAGTAATATGTATTGAATTTCTGATGAAATTTGTAATTTTGTATTTTTGGGGCAATTTTTGCCATTTTTGGTCAAAAAATGTGTATTTCCAAAACTACTCATCTGATAGCTTTTAAATTTGGTGTACAGGATTCTACAGATGAACTACATGATATTTGTTGAAATTATGATGAAATCTACAATTTTGTAATTTTGGGGCAGTTTTTGCCATTTTTGGTCAAAACATGTGTTTGTCAAAAAGTACTGGTCTGATAGCTTTGAAATTTGGTATACAGGTTTCTACAGATGAGCTAAGTAATATATATTGAATTTCTGATGAAATCTGTAATTTTGTATTTTTGGGGCAACTTTTGCCATTTTTGGTCAAAAAATGTGTATTTCCAAAACTACTCATCTGATAGCTTTGAAATTTTGTGTACAGGTTTCTACAGATGAACTAAATGATAGTTATCGAAATTATGATGAAATCTGCAATTTTGTAATTTTGGGGCAATTTTTGCCATTTTTGGTCAAAAATGTGTTTCTCAAAAAGTACTGGTCTGATAGCTTTGAAATTTGGTATACAGGTTTCTAAGATGAGCTAAGTAATATATTGAATTTCTGATGAACTAAATGATATTTATTGAAATAATGATGAAATCTGCAATTTTGAATTTTGGGGCAATTTTTCCCATTTTTGGTCAAAAAATGCGTTTCTCAAAAAGTACTTGTCTAACAGCTTTGAAATTTGGTATACAGGTTTCTATAGATGAACTAAATTTGATCTTTTGAAATTATGATGAAATCTGCAATATTTATTTTTGGGGGCAATTGTTGCCATTTTTGGTCAAACAATTTATTCTCAAAAATTACACATCAGATAACTTTGGTTGACATGTTTTTAGGGATGATCCTATGTGATGCATTCAAAGTATGATGAAATCTTCAATTGTATATTTTTGCAGCTTATTTTAGCCATTTTTTTCTGGCCACTGCATTGAGCTATCAAAGATTTCCACCTTCTTCATCAACATTTGTCAAAAATAGTTATTCTCTACATAAACACAGCGGAGCTATATCGGCTGCTAGGTCGCTTGTGAAGTGTTGTGATTTTATTAGCTACTATAGACTATAGTCTATAGAAGCTATTGGGATGGGTATCCGTCCGGCGTCCGTCGTCAGTCTGTATGTATGTATGTATGTATGTATGTATGTATGTATGTATGTCCGTTTGTGAGGCGTCCGTCCACTCAAATATCTTGAGAACCGCAGTACTTACTGATTTGATATTTGTTGTGTAGATGAAAAATACGATTTTGAGAAACTTTTTTTTTTCAATTTTTGATATTGTTGAAAATAGGCAAATTAATGTCAAAAAAGGTGTTTTTGGTAAAAAATCTTCTTCTTCATAACCGCTGGTCAGACAGCTTTGTTATTTGGTATACAGGTCCCTAGGGGTAACCCAACTTAGACTTGTTCAAATTGTGATGAAATATGCAAATCTGTATTTTTAAGGAATTTTTTTGTCATTTTGGTCAAAATTTGACTTACATTGTATGTAATTCTTGTACTGTATAAACCCTATCAATTCACCCAGAAAAAATAATAATATGATTTTAAATAATTGAATTAATTAGGAAATCATCAAAGCCAAAATAATTTTAGTGTAGAATTATCAGAAAGTTCAACTTTTTTGACAGTTCATAGTGAAATGCTTACCATCTTGGAGGATTAAAACATGTAAAGGCAACTTTCCTGAATCCCAACTTTGACATATTCTGAACCGTCATTTATTGTGCCCTGTATGTTATCTAAAAGAAATTGCTCAAAATAGTCAATAGAGATAGAGATAGAGATAGAGATAGAGAAAGTTCTAATTTCCATTTATGGTGACTTGGTAAGGATAAAATAAAATTACTTTTTGAGGAAAAAAATAGAGTGGTCAATTAAAAGAGTGGTCAAAGTGATAGGGTTTTTATGGTAAAGCTGGGCTGTATAAAGATTCCTCATGTGCTATTTATAGCAATTATGCAATCTGTGTAAACAGTGCAATGAAAGTGTAACATGATTCCTTATAATGCTTTTGATGACCTTGAACTTCTTAAGTTTCAAACCTTTGTCTCTTCAGTGTGCTTTCTCTGAGTATGTACAGTCTCAACTTATTAAACAGAACTCACAATGTTAATCAAAGATATCCACCTTCTTCATCAATACATGTGTCACAAAAGGTTATTCTCTACATAACTCAACAGAGCTCTGTCAACTGTTGAGTTGCTTGTTCTTTCAAAACCGCTGGTCAGACAGCTTTAATATTTAGTTTACTTGTCCGTAGGATGACCTTAGTGAGATAATTTCATACAGTAAGGAAATACTTAATTTTGTATCCATGTCTATAGTAGCTTCAGGGACTTTGGCCCTATGTTTTCTGTGTAGACTCGCGTTTAATGGTGGCGGTCATCAGTGCAACATTGAAAATTGTGTTGCACAATTGTATACCTCTATAAATTACTATCAGCCATTTTGTACTCTGTATCGTTAATTGAGCCATCTCGATCACATTTTAAGTGAGGCTTTTTCACTTGACGTTCAACGTTACGCAATTTGAACCCTTCAACTGAGCAATTTCCGCCGAAATGGGAAGAAATTGATCGAGACCGGCAACAACTGTCGTGCATCACGATTCGATTTCGCCGCTGCGTGCGCCACGGCCGGCAACGTGCATGCATCGCGTTCATAGGCTACGTTACAGTCAATCGTCAATTTTCACACGAGACTGCCCTTGAGCATACTGTACTAGTATCGACGTGACGTCATTACTCGCGAGACTAGGGTGTTTGAGAAAGCATACACCAGCTTCAATGAATGCGGAAGTAAATGTAGTTTGAGTGGGTCATTGAGAGAGAAACAAGAGTCTACTACGACTAAAACAGACCAGTATTTTAATCTTTTTTCCACTTCGTCGAGATAAAAATCAACTTTGCCTTTAAGGGGACGATTTTCCTTGCCACTTCGGTTTCAAGTGGCATCGCCGCACGTGGCGATCCCCGTGAATATACCGGTATCTGAATAGGCCGCGCTTTTGTATACAGTGCATTTCAAGAGGACGAACGTAAAACGGTAAAGGCGTTTTCGTTTAATATCGGCTCGTGTTGGTCGTGTGAAGTCGATCGGGTATCAGTTAATTCGAACGTAGGTGTACTGTGGCATTAGTCTGCTGTGGCATCAGTTCGTACAATAAAGGTTCATAATTTGTAGGTGTGTGAGTGGGTTATGTCAGTTAATGTCGGTAAGTACAGCATTAGTTGCGTGGCCGTTGTAGTAGTAGGTACATGTGACCTGTTTCGTTTTCAACGCAACTTCAAGTTGGCTCATGGTTCATTGGTTGTAAATAAGTTTCTGCTTAATTTCATTATCATATTTGTGATAAGTTGTTCTTGTTTTAACAAAGACAGTATTTTTCCCTCAGTGTGTAGTAGGTAGCAATGAAAAAAATATATCAAATTTGACGTTTCATTGTCTAAAAAAAAACCCAGTTGCCCATGTGGGCTACAACTTCAAGTAGTACAACATGTGTAATATAGTTGCCCAAGGACCAACTCTGGTATACCAATCTGTTGACACAGAGCTACCGGGGAATTTCGAACCCTCTTAATTTATTTAATGTGACTCTTTATTTAAATCTTATCTTCTTTGGAGAGGTGATTTGAATTAAAAGGGTATCTACAAACAAAAAGATTTGTTTTATTGTTTCTTCTCTTTGCCGTTTTATTGTATCATGTTTGTGAGGACTTCGGGTGGTTGCAAGGTCTGGTTGACTACACAGCAACAATTATGATGCAATGTGTTGCACAATATTTTCTTTCAGGGTGTTTTGAATTGTTATTTATGCACACCTCTTTTGACCATAAGGCATATTTCTCGCAAACAGAGGAACATCTTTACTGTAACAGTGGCACAAGTTCAGGACCTCAATATTATATGCCTTGCATTATACTGACTCATTTGCATTTTGGAACTTATATCAAGGTCCCATACAAAAGTATTCATCTCGATACATATCAGTAGCACCAGACAATTAAGTTTGAAGCCCTGACTATGTGCATGTGTCACCTCTCACAGTATTGCCTTAGATTTGAAGTTAATGAAATGTAAATTTTCCCTTGAATAAACCTGCAAGAGATGACACCTGAATTCCCATCTATATTTCATCTACAATAAATCATGTTTCACCATTCTAATCTTTGATACTGGGATATTATTACCATTTCAGATTTACTTTCTGCAAGAAGAGTTGGTCCCCACAATCACAATCTGGTGTAGTTTTTACATTGCACCTCAATGATGCTGTTCAGTCAACGACATACACAGTTTTCCACAAGCAAGCAAAGATTCTTCTTGTCACCATCTCAACTTGGCACCATGAGCAACACAGACCAGCAATTGCAAAAAGAACTGTCTAATGTCTGTAATGGCAAATTTCACCAACAAGTTAGAGTGAAGGTTACAAAAGCTTAAAATTTAGTCACACCATTTGGTGAAGAAACTACCCTTACGTTTGAAAATGAATTTTGTAACACTTAAAACTTTGTTCCCCAAATATTCCATTCACTCGATCAGGTACAAAATTTTCCCCAAGCAAGCAAAGATTCTCCTATGCCATCTCAAAAAAACATCATGTACAATATAGAGCAACTATTAACCGTCGATGGCAGACATATTGTCTTCAAAATAAATACTGGTAATACCACCACTGACATTACAAAAGTTGGCAAGAAAATCTGTTTGTGTGTTTTATGAGGATCTAGTCTGTGTTTCCGTCACCAAGCAGTAGTGTTAAAGTTACACATAAAACACAGTTACAGCTAGGTCATACCACTTAGTGCAGAATATAGTGTTAAGTTTGAAAATTACTTTTTTCTGCCTTTTAAACTATTTATTTACACCCTACTTGATTTGAAACTTTTCATTTTATTTTCTTTTTAAGTGATTGGCAACTTACTGATCACCGTTTGTTGAAGAGATACAAAGTTTATTTTCTGTCATTGTCAACTATATTTTTCATTAAATACTATATTCTCAAATTTTCTCTATTTCTTCATGTGTGTACAATGCATGTATATATGTCTGTCCATGTCAAAAACTTGACCAACTTCCACACACTTCACCTCACCAACCATCCAGCTACTGACTAATTGCTGGGTCATCCTACTGACTAATTGCTGGGTCATCCATTTATTTTTGCAAAATTTTTAGTCCCAACCTAACCCGTACAACACACCACCTACAGTGTTTTGCCCAGGAATTGTAAAGGTGGGACACAGTGTCCCATGATTGTTAAAATAGGGGGACACTAAGTTACAATGGGGGTCAATGTGTGAGCGGAGAACGCAAAGCAAAGTCAACTCCCCAAGGCAGAAAGGTATTGTAAACATGTAGGGCTGTTGTTTTCCATCAAAAAATTGATATCATGAATACATACATTCATTGTAAAATTAAGATTGCTGGACGTCTCCTATAATGGTTTGTGACAAAGTCATTTTAACTGGTTATATTTACAGTTTTGAATTGTAAAAAAGACATCATCATGATAAAATCAATTTCATGCGTATTTTTCTTTTACGGGGATCCTGCATTACATGTGTTTAACAGAAATAAAGAAGGTTTCATTACACTTATGACTCCAGAACTAGAAGTGGTTGAAGACAATAGTTTGATGCACATTGTAACCTGGGTTTTTTATTACTGCTATAAAGTTCTCTTCTTTTTTATAATTGCTCCAATGACTGACATTTTTCCCTGAAAATTGCAAAAATATAGTTTGAAAACAAATATGTGGGAAAACTCCTTGATCATCATGATAGCAATAGCACATAGCCATAACGCTGTTTTGACAAGCTAGGTGGTTCTTGTTAAGATCAGCTACAATCGAGCTAGGGGGTCTTGACTATATAACGAATTCAGCGTGACCTCGATCTCTAGGTGGGCTGGCTTGCAGACGATCGGAGAGTTTTATGAGACTCCTTCTGGGGAAATTTAAGGCAAATTACTACTTTGAAAGTCAGGGATATAGTGTTTCAACAAAAATGGGGGGTTGATGATATTTTTAGATGAAGTCATGAGCTTCCAGTACACCAAATACACGTGCAGTCAATTCCGTGTGATGCCATGTGCCCGGGCTAGTATAGTGACTGAAAATTTGATTCTCCGTACTTCACTGTACTAGCATATATTTACATGTAAACGTTTCATTTCAAGTTGTTGGTCAATAAAATTTGCTTTGTGAAAAGTTAGTTGTTCTTTTTACAAGCCTTCCGCTTCCGAAATCATTGTGGTTATCGGGATCGTACGTGGCCCGGCATTTGATTTTTGTCCCCAAGGCTGCAGGGCCGAGTGGACGCACATCGCCTTGCTCATACCATGAATCGTAGACTGTAACAGACTAACTGATTTTTCAAAAGTGTTTACATTGTGACGAAAAAAATAGACTAAATTTTAAATGTTTCCTTTTCTCAATAGAGAAGCAATAACTGTACGGGCTATCAAGTGTGTAATTTAATAGCTAAAAATGTAGTCTGTCTGTGGACGCTGGACTTACAATTCTAGCCCTGATTTTAGTGCGTCCCTGTGACCCATGTCCGGTATTTTTGCGGGACATTGTTGCTAATTTTGCGTCAAAAGACGCAAGAACGCACTCTGGGCAAAACACTGCACCTATCATACACAAGACCACAATCCCTAATGGTGGACCTAGATGAGGATATGTGGATAGTCTGTCTGCTGGTTTTGGACCAGATTTTCCCATCATCATTACCATAAAGTCCCCAATAATCATTTCCAATTTTAGACATAATTTTTTGTCAATCAATGAACTACAAGCTACATAAATTCTGGATGGAACTCAGACTCTCAATGTACATTACCCTATCACCTCACACAGACATCCCAGTCAAACCACTCTGCTGAAGCTCACTTTTAAGTAGTAGTTCACCAAGCGTCCTATAGTATAGTGTAGTTGTTACAGATTTTCTGACTCAGATCCGCTACACGGTATAGAACTCATGAGGCACCCTCATACAATAAACACACACAAACCAGGCATTGCTCACAAATTTCTCACTCCTTTACTTGTGTTACCATCCATATGGGAGCGCCACAATGTCATTGACGCTATTTTTTTTTAGCTCCCATAGCCATATGTATATATGGCAATGGAAACTATTCTTATAGGCTGGTGAACTGTCTGTATGTATGTATGTATGTATGTCTGTATGTGTGTCCGTCAACATCAAAAACTCCAAAACCGCTGCACATTTCATCTTGATATTTGGTGTGTACATGGATGATGGGCTGTAGATTAGATTTTGTTCAAATGAAGTTGTCATTGCCAAAAACATGCAAATTAAGTAAAAAAATGTAAAAACAGTCAAAATTGAAAAAACTTAATAACCACTGAGCAGATTACATGAAAAATTAGCATGTAAGTACTTTGGGCTGACCTGAAATCATTGTGTAAATCTTGGGTCAGTATCTGGACTTGCTATTTTTCGTGAATTTTTTAATAATTTTCTCCCATTTTTGGTCAAAAAATCTTCTCTGAAACCACAAGTCCAATTGATTTGAAACTTGGTATGGAAGTGCATAGGAGTGACCTTTCCCAAATTTGGGCAAATCGTGGTGACATTTGCATGTTTTTAGTTTACACTTCCATAGACTCCCATGTGTAAGACAGATCTCCATAGACTCCCATGTATAAGGCCACAAAAAATACCGATATTTGACAAAATGTCTCAGTGACCTCAATGACCTTTGACCTCAAATATACATATTTGTCCATAACTCAGTAATCACAAGTGCTACACCTTTCATGTATGGTATGATGGGACAACTTATGACGCTACATATTGTACCTCATTAATTATGCACATATCTAATTTTGAGCGAGCCAATAGAGCTAGAGGTCTGATATTTGGCATATCGGGATAACTTAGCAATACAATTTTTTTGACAAAATGTCACATGACCTCAGTTACCTTTGACCTCAAATATACATATTTGTCCATAACTCAGTAACCACAAGTGCTACACCCTACATGTATGGTATGATGGGACACCTTATGACGCCACATATTGTACCTCATTAATTATGCACATATCTAATTTTGAGCAAGCCAATAGAGCTAGAGGTCTAATTTTTGGTATATAGGGATAACTTAGCAATACAATTTTTTGACAAAATGTCACGTGACCTCTGTGACCTTTGACCTCAAATATAAATATTTGTCCATAACTCAGTAACCACAAGTGCTACACCCTTCATGTATGGTATGATGGGACAACTTATAACGCTACATATTGTACCTCATTAATTATGCACATATCTAATTTTGAGTGAGCCAATAGCAGGGTTAGCGGTAGGATTTTCAAGTTAGTAGCCACACTTACTCAGTGTGGCTAATTTGGTCCTAATTTTATTAGCCACACGCAACTTTCATTAGCCACACATACTAAATGCTGGTAGAAACATACTTCAGTCTTCAAGTTTTTGATGTGATACATTCATAAATACACACACACACACACACACATATATATATATATATATATATATATATATATATATATATATATATATATATATATATATATATAATGTATACATTATATATATATATATATATATATATATATATATATATATATATATATATATATATATATATATAATATATATATGAGATAAATGAGGTTGTACATTTTTTTTTCACTGCAAAGGCTACACAGACAGTAGACATGATGTTTAAGTAAACTAAACATTTGTAAAAACACATTCAGAGACACACAAGACCTAAACATTTTTCAAGAACAGACAAATCATCATTATGTGATTTGGGAAAATTGTTTGAACTCAGACCAAAATAAAAATCAAAAAGAGTAAAATATTGATGAACATGTTACATCCTCATCTATATATACTCTTTTGTTGTTGATTTTGCAAAACCTGTATTGCACTTTATGATCAAGATCCCCAATGGGGATAGGATTTCAATAAAGGCTTACTTCACTTTACTTTACGTGCTCTTACCCTAGTTAAACCCCGATACAGAAAGGTGATGAGCGTATAATAGATCATTACAGTTAATAAAATTACTTTTCTGATCAGAAAAACTATTGAAAAGGTGTTACAACAATGGGACATTGAAGTTCCCGCGACAGCATTGCTAGGAAAATGGCACGTTTTGCCAGTACCTTCATGAATCTGTGTCCCTCCGTACCCCCGTTACCTAAATAGAATAGTCCCACTCCGCACATCCGCCATTGTTTACTCTCACTCAAGGCCACGATGCGACGTTGGTTTTCCTTCTCTAAATATGCAATTTCATTTGTTTGACGCTATTATCACTTCATCAGTGAAGAGTTTTTACCGGTGACTATTACAACTTTCACTGCTAGGTCGTTGTTTTCACAAGATGTAGACCGTTTGATATTGCAATGTCGACTTGCTTTTATCATGTGCAGTCAATGCACATGCCATGCCAGCTGGTTAGTTTACGGTTCACATAATGCTGTTGATCGACAGCATACACGACGTCTTTGTTTCACGTTTACTTTTTACAAGTTATGATTAATGTGGAAATTTCACTAAAATGTCGCTGATCCAGGGATTTTGTAATCAGTTTGATTTGGTACTGCGATATGAAATATTGTGTCAATAAAGCTTGGAATTGTCGCTGAGTTTTGCTGCTTTTGGCTATGGTTGTCTATCTCAGTATCAGCGTGATCAGAAGGCCAGTTCATGGAGATCGCGAGAATGTAATTGTAATATTTTGTCTTCTTTTACAATTTCAAGTAAGCGCTTTAAATAAAGAGTTTTTTATGTTGTCTTTAGCATATCAGTGGAAAAGCATTAAGATTTGGACTGCTTAGTTTTATCAATTTCGACGAAATCAGCTGTCGCCACGCTTTTGAGATCGTGGCGATTGCCGATGGGTTTTTGTTCGCCACAAACAAGTTTTAGTCGCATTTTGCGACTGTGGCGACCTCTACCGCGAACCCTGCAATAGAGCTAGAGGTCTGATATTTGGTATCTCTCTCGCGAGACTGAAACAGGAGTTTAAAGAATCTCATTTTTAGTCAAATTTCGGGATTTTTATCACACAATTTGTATACCACCATGTTCCTGAAATCGTAGAGAACCTGGAGCTTCCAAATCACGCCGTTCTTCAACCTATAGCACAAGAATAGGGCAAAATAAGAAACAAGATTACAATCGTGCACCGGGAAAAGATTTTACTATATAGGAGTAACAAGACATATATAACTTACATGTAGATGCCACGTATAAATATTTTACAAAATTGACAATACTGGAAGGTTAAATATTCCATGAAATTATTGTTTTAATCTCAGAATTTTTTGATGTAATAATGGCAAATTTTATAAAAGATAATTCCATTTGGTCACACATTTTTCCTTTTAAATTTGAGTCTTTACTGTTCAAAGTTTCACTTTTGTGTTATTGTACGATGAGATGTAAAAATTTCATTCACTACATGAACTTGAAATGAATGGTTTTATATGTTGATTTTAAGTGATTTTAGAAAAACTGACTTTTCATCATACATTTGTATAAGATCAAGTATGGTGACCCCATCTTTTTTCTCTAATATTTGATTGTTCTCATATGCCAGAATTCAAAAATCCATGGTAACTGTATGTCCCCTAGTCTTCTATGTGTTTCAGATTGGGTTGAAACTTAGTATGCAGATTGGTTTAGGTATCCTAAATTATGTGTGCACAAATTAGGGTAAAATTTGCATGTTTATGTTTTTAGGGTATTTTTTTCCATTTTAAGTCAAAAAATCAATTGTTCTCTGAAATCGCTCATCTGATCGCTCTGAAAGTTAATATTCATGTTCCTCAGGATGACCTTAGTCAAGTTTGTACAAATTGTGTTGATATTATCATATTTGTAATTTTAGGGCAATTTTCCCAATTTTTGGTCAAAAATTTTTTTATCCAAAAAGCTCTGATCTGATAGCTTTGATATTTGGTTTACAGGTATCTAAGATTTATCTCAATATAATGTTTTGAAGTTAGGTTGAAACTGGCAATTTTTAGCTCCCATAGCCATATGTATATATGGCAATGGAAGCTATTCTTATAGGCTAGGGAACTGTCTGTATGTATGTCTGTGTGTCTGTATGTCTGTATGTCTGCATGTCTGTCCGTCAACATCAAAAACTCCAAAACCGCTGCACATTTCATCTCGATATTTGGTGTGTACATGGATGATGGGCTGTAGATGAGATTTTGTTCAAATGAAGTTGTCATTGCCGAAAATATGCAAATTAAGTGAAAACATGTAACAACAGTCAAAATTGAAAAACTCAATAACCACTGAGCAGAATACATGAAAAATTAGCGTGTAAGTACTTTGGGCTGACCTGAAATGATTGTGCACATCTTGGGTCAGTATCTTGGACTTGCTATTTTTCATGAATTTTTTTGTAATTTTCTCCCATTTTTGGTCAAAAAATCTTCTTCTCTGAAACCACAAGTCCGATTGATTTGACACTTGGTATGGAAGTGCATAGGAGTGACCTTTCCCAAATTTAGACTCCCATGTATAAGGCAGATCTCCATAAACTCCCATGTATTATAAGGCCACGAAAAATAAAAATTTAGTTTCTCATCGTATTCATATTCACAAAAGGATGCAGTGACACAATTTTTAGTCCCCACGGATGAAGTCCAGTAGGCTTATAGATTGGGTCATGTCCATCTGTTCGTCCATCCGTTCACGCAGATATCTCGGATATTTTGACAAAATGTCATGTGACCTCGATGATCTTTGACCTCAAATATACATATTTGTCCATAACTCAGTAACCACAAGTGTCATCACCCTTCATATATGGTATGATGGGACACCTTATGACGCCACATATTTTACCTCATTAATTATGCACATATCTAATTTTGAGCGAGCCAATAGAGCTAGAGGTCTAATTTTTGGTATATAGGGATAACTTAGCAATACAATTTTTTTGACAAAATGTCACGTGACCTCGGTGACCTTTGACCTCAAATATACATATTTGTCCATAACTCAGTAACCACAAGTGCTACACCCTTCATGTATGGTATGATGGGACACCTTATGATGCCACATATTGTACCTCATTAATTATGCACATATCTTATTTTGAGCAAGTCAATAGAGCTAGAGGTCTGATTTTTGGTATATAGGGATAACTTAGCAATACAATTTTTTTGACAAAATGTCACGTGACCTCTGTGACCTTTGACCTCAAATATACATATTTGTCCATAACTCAGTAACCACAAGTGCTACACCCTTCATGTATGGTATGATGGGACACCTTATGATGCCACATATTGTACCTCATTAATTATGCACATATCTAATTTTGAGCAAGTCAATAGAGCTAGAGGTCTAATTTTTGGTATATAGGGATAACTTAGCAATACAATTTTTTGACAAAATGTCACGTGACCTCTGTGACCTTTGACCTCAAATATACATATTTGTCAATAACTCAGTAACCACAAGTGCTACACCCTTCATGTATGGTATGATGGGACACCTTATGATGCCACATATTGTACCTCATTAATTATGCACATATCTAATTTTGAGCAAGTCAATAGAGCTAGAGGTCTGATTTTTGGTATATAGGGATAACTTAGCAATACAATTTTTTTGACAAAATGTCACGTGACCTCGGTGACCTTTGACCTCAAATATACATATTTGTCCATAACTCAGTAACCACAAGTGCTACACCCTTCATGTATGGTATGATGGGACACCTTATGATGCCACATATTGTACCTCATTAATTATGCACATATCTTATTTTGAGCAAGCCAATAGAGCTAGAGGTCTGATTTTTGGTATATAGGGATAACTTAGCAATACAATTTTTTGACAAAATGTCACGTGACCTCGGTGACCTTTGACCTCAAATATACATATTTGTCCATAACTCAGTAACCACAAGTGCTACACCCTTCATGTATGGTATGATGGGACACCTTATGACGCCACATATTGTACCTCATTAATTATGCACATATCTAATTTTGAGCGAGTCAATAGAGCTAGAGGTCTAATTTTTGGTATATAGGGATAACTTAGCAATACAATTTTTTTGACAAAATGTCACGTCACCTCGGTGACCTTTGACCTCAAATATACATATTTGTCCATAACTCAGTAACCACAAGTGCTACACCCTTCATGTATGGTATGATGGGACACCTTATGACGCCACATATTGTACCTCATTAATTATGCACATATCTAATTTTGAGCGAGCCAATAGAGCTAGAGGTCTGATTTTTGGTATATAGGGATAACTTAGCAATACAATTTTTTTGACAAAATGTCACGTGACCTCGGTGACCTTTGACCTCAAATATACATATTTGTCCATAACTCAGTAACCACAAGTGCTGCACCCTTCATGTATGGTATGATGGGACACCTTATGATGCCACATATTGTACCTCATTAATTATGCACATATCTTATTTTGAGCGAGGCAATAGAGCTAGAGGTCTGATTTTTGGTATAAAGGGATAACTTAGCAATACAATTTTTTTGACAAAATGTCACGTGACCTCGGTGACCTTTGACCTGAAATATACATATTTGTCCATAACTCAGTAACCACAAGTGCTAAACCTTCATGTATGGTATGATGGGACACCTTATGACGCCACATATTGTACCTCATTAATTATGCACATATCTAATTTTGAGCGAGCCAATAGAGCTAGAGGTCTGACTTTTGGTATATAGGGATAACTTAGCAATACAATTTTTTGACAAAATGTCACAAGACCTGGGTGACCTTTGACCTAAAATATACATATTTGTCCATAACTCAGTAACCACAAGTGTTACACCCTTCATGTATGGTATGATGGGACACCTTATGATGCCACATATTGTACCTCATTAATTATGCACATATCTAATTTTGAGCAAGCCAATAGAGCTAGAGGTCTGCTTTTTGGTATTTTTGGTATTAAAATCAGATGTAGAGTACCGGTACAGTGACGTCTTCTTATGCGTACGCGGTATTCTCTCGCTGTCGCCTCTCACTACATCTGACCAACTCCCATAGAAGGTCGCGTTCAAATCTCGCGCTCTGAAGCAGCCAATCAGATTGCACGTAACGCAATCTGTGTAAACATCCGATCTGTGAGATTAACAATGGCGGTGGATACGAACGCTTCCCTCGCACAGAGAAAGAAAAGTAGGCTTTGCGTTAGTTTACAAGTACGGCTGGGCACATCTTGTACCTAGGCTAGGTGGGTGTGCTTGAAAAGGAAGATCAATGCAAGTTTTGGATTCAAAATCGGCTGTTTTCGGCAGAGAAACTGCCCGCCGTATTTCTGAGGAGCCACCAGCGGTCCTTTCTATATCAGTCTGCAGGGCTGTGGTGGGAGGCCGTATAACGCCGGTAACACATGTACAGCCCTGCCATGCAGAGCTACTACGGCTGGGCTCCCCCACAGCCGTGCTATCTGTGCTGATAGGCGGAATACATAGCGACCACAGTTCCGATATCGCGCACGAAAACTACCTTTTCTAACTACTTTCAGCCGAAAACCGATGTCTGCCTACCCAAGTCACTCAATCGTTTACTCACAGATTGCAAAAAAATTTTATATAAATCAGAGAGGTCGGCCACTTACATATGATCATATGATGATTGTGTACATTTTCTCTTCACAGTCAACAGATCCTTTTATACGCATGCCAATTTTAGTTTTTAGCTACTATAGACTATAGTCTATAGAAGCTATTGGGATGGGTATCCGTCCGGCGTCAGTCTGTATGTATGTATGTATGTATGTCCATTTGTGAGGCGTCCGTCCACTCAAATATCTTGAGAACCACAGTACTTACTGATTTGATATTTGTTGTGTAGATGAAAAATATGATTTTGAGAAACTACTTTTTTAATTTTTTGATATTGTTGAAAATAGGCAAATTAATGCCAAAAAAGGCGTTTTTGGTAAAAAATCTTCTTCTTCATAACCGCTGGTCAGACAGCTTTGTTATTTGGTATACAGGTCCCTAGGGGTAACCCAACTTAGATTTGTTCAAATTGTGATGAAATATGCAAATGTGTATTTTTAAGGAATTTTTTTGTCATTTTTGGTCAAAATTTGACTTACATTGATTGTAATCCTTGTACTGTATAAACCCTATCAATTCATCAAGAAAAAATTATTAATGTGATTTTAAATAATTGAATTAATTAGAAAATCATCAAAGCCAAAATAATTTTAGTGTAGAATTATCAGAAAGTTCAACTTTTTTTGACAGTTCATAGTGAAATGCTTACCATCTTGGAGGATTAAAACATGTAAAGGCAACTTTCCTGAATCCCAACTTTGACATATTCTAAACCGTCATTTATTGTGCCCTGTATGTTATCTAATAGTTTGTCACGATAGGGTGGTCAAATAGAATAGAGATAGAGAAAGTTCTAATTTCCATTTATGGTTGACTCGGTAAGGATAAAATAAAATTACTTTTTGAGGAAAAAAAATAGAGTGGTCAATTACATGTAAAAAAGTGGTCAAAGTGATAGGGTTTTTATGGTAAAGCTGGGCTGTAAGATTCCTTATGTGCTATTTATAGCAATCATGCAATCTGTGTAAACAGTGCAATGAAAGTGTTACATGATTCCTTAAAATGCTTTTGATGACCTTGAACTTCTTAAGTTTCAAACATTTGTCTCTTCAGTGTGCTTTCTCTGAGTACATGTATGTACATTTTCAACTTATTCAACAGAACTCACAATGTTAATCACAGATATCCACCTTCTTCATCAATACATGTGTCACAAAAGGTTATTCTCTACATATTCACAGCAGAGCTCTGTCAACTGTTGAGTTGCTTGTTTTTTCAAAACCGCTGGTCAGACAGCTTTAATATTTGGTTTACAAGTCCCTAGGATGACCTTAGTGAGATAATTTCATACAGTCAGGAAATACTTAATTTTGTATCCATGTCTATAGTAGCTTCAGGGACTTTGGCCCTATGTTTTTAAATGTTATTTTGTTGAACATTCAGAAAACAAAAAGAAGACGTTCAACTCTGAAAAACATGTCTGCCTCGGTGTTTCTGCAGATCGCGAGTAGGGCGCGGGCGTATGATCGACAGGTACAAATTGGCAGTAAGAATGACTTAATCATTGGATAAATAACGTTTTATATGTTATGGTTTGACGGTAGTAAATCGTAAGTTTACAGGTTTTTCAATGGAAAGCAAATAAAGATGTACCACACTCTACGGCCGATGTCATCTTGTAGTCAGCATTGCTGAAGCAAGAGGTAACTTCATGGTGGAAGGAAGTTTGCAAACATCACGCTCATGAATGACATTGACATCGCTTTCACATAACTTTGGCGAGACCTAGACAATAGATATACACTGTAGTCTCATCATATAATCATACTCCTACTGGCCGAGTTCGCCTACTAGCTGACTTCTCCAGCTGGCTGAGCTCACAAATCACCGAGTTCTCCCACTGACCGGGGCCGAGCTCACAACTGGGCGACCTCTCTTCTGTTCAAAAATTTGCTCTCGTCCAAAACCGTTTGTAATAGTTTACCAGCGATTCACGGTCGGTCAGGTGTCCAGGAACTGGCCATATCTTAGAAGAACGTATCTAATGGCGTTATCTAATGAGTTACTCTGCCGAAAGTATTAGAAAAGGTAGCTTGTCATGCGCGGTCCAAAATCAGGACCGATAACTTGCCATGTATTCCTGTCTGCAGGGCTGTAATGGGAGGCCATACTACGCCGGGAACACACAGCATCGTACGCTGGGCTAGTCTCAAAGTCTGTCCGCATGATTTCCGCTCGCACAGTTATCAATAAATGGCATGTTTCAACATTAAAATTACAGACAAGCGATTTTAAAATTCGCCCTGCGCCTTTGTTTACAACTGGGTGGATAGCTCGGTCATACATTTTTTATTTTTGTGCATGCTTGCGAGTCATACCTATTGTTCTCTGTAAGGCGCCTTCTGATAGGTTGGCTGTTTTGGCCAGAGCGCGAGATTTGAATGCGACCTTCTATGGGAGTTGGTCAGATGTAGTGAGAGGCGACAGTGAGAGAATACCGCTTACGCATAAGAAGATGTCTCCGTACTCTACATCTGATTTTAATCAGATTGGTATATAGGGATAACTTAGCAATACAATTTTTTTTACAAAATGTCACGTGACCTCGGTGACCTTTGACCTCAAATATACATATTTGTCCATAACTCAGTAACCACAAGTGCTACACCCTTCATATTTGGTATGATTGGACACCTTATGACACCACATACTGTACCTCATTAATTATGCACATATCTCATTCTGAGCAAGCCAATAGAGCTGGATGTCTGATTTTTGGTATATAGGGATAACTATAGGAGAGAAATTTTTTGACCAAATGTCATGTGACCTCGATGACCTTTTACCTAAAATATATGTTTATGTCAATAAGTAACCACAAGTGCTATGTCCTTTGTATTTAGTAGGATGGGAGACCTTATGACAACACACGCTTTACCTCATTAATTATGCACACATCTAATTCTGGGCAAGCGGATAGAGCTAGAGGTCTGATTTTTTGGCATATAGGGATTAATTAGCAATATAATTTTTTTTTCAAAATGTCATGTGACCTCGATGACCTTTGACCTTGATTATACATACATATGCATATCTCAGTAACCACAAGTTCTATACCCTCCAATTTTGATAGGATATTAGACCTTAAGATGTCACATCTTGTACCTCATTTATAATGCGCATATGTATTTCTTGGCTGGCCAATACTGCTAGAGGTCTGATCTTTTTTCCCGATTTAGAACCATAACTTAGACATGCCTCATGTGTTTCAAATTGGGAACAACGACCTATGTGCCCATAGATCTCAACATATACACTCCAGTGATACTTCTTAATGACCACATTTCCCTGCCCCATCAAGACTAATACTCCTATTACAAGTGGGGACTATGTCATTGTCAATGACTTGTTGAGTTAATGGTTGTATCACAGTATTCGATATTTCTAATTCTGTATTTTTTCCATTTTATGTTCTGAATAAATACATTAAACATATTTCACTGTCTCCAGTACATTACATTTAAGTATTTTCACTTCATGCACTTTATCCCTTTCACACATGTTCAAATATCTGACCAGAGAACAAACACTAAATAGTCCAGGATGGGAGCTAAGTGTCATTGATGCTATTTTTTAATGTTGTTGAAAATATACAAATTAGCGCCAAAAAAGGTGTTTTTGGTAAAAAATCTTCATCTTCATAACCACTGGTCAGACAGCTTTGATATTTGGTATACAGGTTCCTACAAATGAATTTAATATGATATATTGAATATATGACAAAATCTGCAATTTTGTAATTTTGGTGCAATTTTTGCCATTTTTGGTCAAAAAATGTGTTTCTCAAAAACTACTTGTCTGATGCCTTTGATATTTGGTATACAGGTTCCTAGGGATTGTCTTAGTGTGATATAGTGAAATTTGATGAAATCTTCAATTTTTGTATTTTTGGGTTAATTTTTGCCATTTTTTGTCAAAATATTTGTTTCTCAAAAGTTACTCATCCGATAGCTATTATATTTGGTATAGAGGTTCCTAAGCTTTATCTTAATGTATTATATTGAAATTATGATGAAATCATCAATTTTGTATTTTTGCAGCTAATTTTGCCATTTTTGGTCAGGCCATCCTGAAATGAGCTATCAAAGATATCCACCTTCTCCATCAATACATGTGTCACAAAAAGTTATTCTCTACATAACACAGCAGAGCTCTGTCAACTGTTGGGTCACTTGTTTTTTCAAAACCGCTGGTCACACAGCTTTAATATTTGGTTTACAGGTCCTTAGGATGACCTTAGTGAGATAATTTCATACAGTTAGGAAATACTTAATTTGCATTGATGTCTATAGTAGCTTCAGGGACTTTGGCCCTATGTTTTCCATTTTTGGTCAAAGAATGTGTATTTACAAAACTACTCATCTGATAGCTTTGAAATTTGGTATACAGGTTCCTACAGATGATCTTAATAATATTTATTGACATAATGATGAAATCTTCAATTTTGTATTTTTTGGGCAGTTTCTTGAAATGTACTGGTCTGATACTGATCTGAAATTCGATATGCAGGTTCCTACAGATGAACTAAATGTGATATTTTGAAATTATGATGAAATTTGTAATTTTGTATTTTGGGGTAAGTTTGCCAATTTTGGTCAAAAAATTTGTTTCTCAAAAACTGCAAGTCAATAGCTTTGATATTTGGTATACAGGTTCCAAGGGATTATTTTTGTATATGATATATATATAAAGTATGGTGAAATATGCAATTTTTATTTTGGGGGGCAATTTTTGCCATTTTTGATCAGAAAATTTCATTCTCAAAAAATACTTGTCAGATAGCTTTGGTTGACATGTTCTTAGGGATGATCCAATGTGATATATTCAAATTATGATGAAATTTTCAATTGTGTATTTTTGCAGCTATTTTAGCCACTATTTTCTGGCCACTGAAATGAGCTATCAAAGATTTCCACCTTCTTCATCAACATGTGTAAAAAATAGTTATGCTCTAGATAAACACAGTGGAGCTATATCGCCATTAGGTTGCTTGTTTAAAATTTCAATAGATTTAAATATGTAACAACATCCGTTAAATTGACATTTAAGTCAGTGTTCAATTTATAAGGAAAATCTGAAAAGCCAGCCAGAGTGATAAAATTCACTGATCAAAGTAAGACTTTCATGGCCCTGGTGTTACATGGTTATATGGTGAAAAAATGTACAGTGTAATCAACAAGATTTTTGAACTTAACCAGTCTGTAACACCTACTGTAAAATCTAGACGTTTATCACTAAATAAAACAAGGTACTGTGCACACTTTACTGTCATTTTCACAAAACAGAAAGTAGGCAGTATACTTACTGATACTACTTTTTCCGTTGTTTTCTGAAGTATCTCTCATATCATTTTGTTTCTCGTTATAGTTGTGATCTGTACTTGATTTGAAATATAGTTTGCAATTATTGCTACAGCTTTTTGCTATCTATACCAATAGATGTACACCTTCTATAATACTAGGGGGCACAACTCAACTAGATCAGAAGAACTATATTATGGTCCCCGCTAGGAATACTTGCTAAATTATATGATATTTATTTCACAATTGTACTGATTTCTTCTATTTTCATTTTTCTGTGTTTTTTGAGTGAGTGTAACTTTACATTTCCAGTGAAATAAACTGATGGTGATGATGAGAAAGAGGAGGAACCTGTAAACTAAATTTGGCATTTTACAAAAAAATTGTTTTGACCAGAAAAAATAGCTAGATCAGGTTTCTATGTCACATTAGCCTTAGGCCTGTGTACAACTTAGAAAGGGAGACAAACAGAAGATTTTGTGCTTTGTACGAATGTCCATAACATTATGAAAATAATTGTGTTAGCGAAAATTAGCACAAAAAATTGGACTTTTACAGAAACATGTTCAGTTCAGTTCAGTCAATCATGCCATGGCATTAGGACAAGACTGCATGCAATGAAAGTCACGAGGAAGCTGTGGTGTCAATGGGTTCAGTCTTTGAATTCAATGAACAGACTCTGACTTATTCTTAGGGCAAATGTACATGTAAGCTCTAAAGTAGACTGTTTGTAGCAACCAGTCACTCTGTTTGTTATTTTCACGTTCTAAAATGACTAACAAAAAGCAAGTGGAGCAAATCTGACATTGAGAAAATAGATCTGCTTTCAAAACACATGGCAGACTAGCCCCACATCCTAAGTTGTTGGTTTTAACTCTACTGAGTCTGCTCGCAAGACCACAAGACCAGCAAGGTCACTTGAGAAATACAGCCCACTGGTTTGTATGAAGCAATGATGATCCAAACTTTACAGTGGTGAGGGATGATATAAGCACTGTAAAAATGTGACAAACAAGTTCATCGTTTTTTCAGAAGCTACATTACATTCCTTTATAATTACCACAGGGGAAAGAAAAAAGTCCCCAGGGGTGGGGAGGGAGGTTTTTTTTGTGAAACGGTTTACCTTATTTGATTTTATTAATTTTGACTGTGATATTTCAAATAAAGAGTTCAACTCCAAACCGTCTGACTGCTTTCTTTATTACTACAAGTAATTTTATTAATCTTGAAGGTACAGTGGAAATGGCTAGCTGTTGTTATTTTTTGTACATTAAGTCCTAAGAAAGCAAACATGCAGAATATGCTACAATTGTTTTATGAATATTAATGCTTATGAATATTAACTCTTAGAAGCCCTGTACATTCACGACAGTGATACTCAAATTTGTTGACTTGTTGAAAAAGATCTTAGAGGATGGTGTTTGCAATCAGCAGCTTGGATTGTGTAAGCAAGTGATTTATGGCTTGTTGTATGTATATCAAAAGTGACATCACTATAACATTAAAACTTACATGTTAAGACATGATTATATGTTTCAGTTTAATCCTCCAAAATTGTAAAATCCCCCTCCAAAATTCCTGTAGAGGGGGACAAGTCCCCCCCCCACAGTATAGCATCCTAGATGAAACACTGCTATAGTAACTAATGTGCCATTGGAGAGCTTTTTTATTTTTGTTCGAGCTGATAACTTTCACCAAGCTAAGGAGCTTTACTTCTGAGCATGCGCAGTTTTAGGTGGTCAGTTACCGGTAGAGTTGACTTTTCAGATCCTCAGATTCAGATCCTCAGATCTCAGATTTCAGATCCTATAACTTCAGATGCAGATTCGAATTTACAAGCCTTTTACAATACCCGTATTAATAGTATGATTGCAATATTAAATTTAATAATTTGAATATGACATGTACAAAGCAGTTATGAAAAAAAACCAAGTCTACGTAAACGTTTTCGCTCAACAAGTTTCAACGAACACGGGTCTACAATTACAGATTAGCTAACTTGCTTCTTCCTACCCCTGAATTCTGATTTATCCCGGGGTCACTGGCCTCCAACATGGATTAGTGATATTCCCTCGCCATCAATATTACGAACGATGGTAAAATACGGACTGTCGATAGCCAGCATTTACATGATCGTCGCGGTCTTGATCGTTCGATCGCGCGCGGGTGTGTTTATCTCTATGAGGGAACGTTCACGTGATGACATACTAAGTGGAATCATTGCGCACCCTGTCTTCGACGGATGACGTTCTGATTCTGAGATCGAAGTTCAAGATTCAAAATAGAAATAAAATAATTTCTAAAGCCTTTTCAAATGTAAATTATATTTTATTTATCAGTATATTTCATTAAACTTTGAAAATTGTGAAATTTTAATTATGAATCTGCATCTGAAGTTATAGGATCTGAGGTCTGAGATCTGAGGATCTGAATCTGAGGATCTGAAAAGTCAACTCTACCGTCAGTTACCCGCCATTTTGGACATCTTGCATGTGAGCAGTCCGAGTGGAGTTTTCACTTTTGAAGTTCTATTAAAGTTGTCAAATGGTAGCAGAGCAAGGTTCAAAAATGGCTCAAAACCCTAGTTATAAAAATCCTCCAGCGTTGAAGGAAGACACAGTCTATGAGACATGGAAAAATGAAGTTGAAGTCTGGCGACTTCTGACTGACTTGGATGAGAAGAAGCAAGCATTGGCAGTGCATTGACACTTACGGGCCATGCACGTGAAAAGGTCATAGAGATTGAGGCAAGTAAATTGAACTCAACGAACGGATTGAAAATTCTGATTGAAGCTCTCGATGAATTGTACAAGAAAGATACCATCGATCTATCATATGAGGCTTATTCAAAATTTGAAAGATTTAGAAAATCTGATGAAATGAAAATGATTGAATACATCGTTGAGTTTGAGAGACTGTATACAAAAGTGAAGAAGTATCAGATGGTTCTTCCCGATGCAGTTTTAGCTTTCAAATTGCTAGATAATGCCAACCTTGAAGACCGGGAGAAACAACTTGTTCTGACAGCATCCTCAGATCTCAAATTCGCTACGATGAAGTCATCCTTGAAGCGGATTTTTGGGAAAGGTCATGAGTCGTGTGGTGGTAATACTGGTGAAATGAGCAGTACACCAGACATCACAATTAAGCAGGAGGCTGCATATATTACACAAAAGTATAGACCCAGATTTGCAGATAAGAAGCAATTTCCATCCGAGAAAGAATCACAGGGTTCGAAAACCTACACTCATGTTCAGAGGGGAACCAACCCAATAGACAAATTTGGTAGACGATCCAAATGTGCAATTTGTCAATCAACATTTCATTGGGCAAAAGATTGTGAACATAGACAAGAAACTGCTCAAGTTAACATGGCAGAGGAAGAGCCAAAAGAAGACAGTCATGCAGATGATGAATTTTGTAACATAACATTGTTAACAAAAGAACAAAAAGATAGTGAAGTGTTCATGACAGAAGCCTATGGGTGTGCTGTGATTGATACAGCATGCACACGTACCGTTTGTGGCAGTTGTTGGTTTGAGAATTACATACAAAGTTTGGATGAAAGACACAAGAGTAAAGTCATTGAGACAAAGAGTAGCAGAAGTTTCAAGTTTGGTGATGGTAAAAAGGTTCAGTCTGTCATGAATGCAAAGATACCAGCGAAGATTGGGAAGACAGTTTGCAGTATCAACACAGAAGTTGTTGACTCTAATATCCCATTACTACTGAGTAAAACTTCCCTTAAAAGAGCTGGAACCAAGCTTGATATTAAGAATGACAAAGCTGAAATGTTTCGAGATCCAGTTGAACTGAACTTTACTTCCAGTGGGCATTATTGTATTAACATACAGAGTGGTTTGAAATCATCAGGTGATCAATCAGAGGCATTGATTGCAGATGATCCCATGGATGAGACAGATGCATCAGAGAGCTTTATCTTGGATAGTGAGATGAGTGTAAATGATCATAAGAAGACATTAAAGAAACTACACCAACAGTTTGGTCATGCCGCAGCTGAACGTCTGAAGAAACTATTAGAAGGGGCAGGAAAATCTGATCAGCAGATGTTTAAGAATTTGAATGAAGTTGTAGAAAACTGTGAGACGTGTGTCAAGTTTAAGAAACAGCCAGCGAAACCAGCAGTTGGGTTTCCTTTAGCAACTGAATTTAATGAAACAGTTGCAGTCGACCTCCACGAAATAAAGAAGAATCTTTGGTATCTACATATAATAGATGAATTCACAAGATTTAGTGCAGGAGCTATAATGACAAGCAAACATTCAGCAGTATTTGTTCAGAAATTTATTCAGAATTGGATCAGCATATATGGAGCCCAAAAGAAACTATATAGTGATAACTGAGGAGAATTTAATAATGATGACATCAGAGATATGGGTGAAAACTTCAACATAGAAGTGAAAACTACAGCAGCTTTTTCGCCCTGGTCTAATGGCTTACTTGAAATACATAATCAAACACTGACTGAAATAATGAGAAAGCTGAAACAAGATAAAAGTCAAGACTTGGAAACGACCTTGAAATGGGCACTGATGGCAAAGAATAGTTTGTGCAACATAGATGGCTTTAGTGCATACCAGCTGGTTTACGGGCGTAACCCCAATCTACCATCCATACTAGTTGATAAACCACCTGCCCTAGAAGGTATCACAAGGAGCAAAGAAGTAGCAAAGCATATCATTGCTCTGTATGAAACTAGAAAAGCCTTCACTGAAGTTGAATGCTCACAAAGAATCAGACGGGTACTAAGAAAACAGCTCAGGCCAATATCTGGACCATATAACACTGGTGACAGAGTATATTATCAACGACCACATAGTGCACAGTGGAAAGGGAACAGTAATTGGTCAGGAGGGCGCTGTGATATTTGTGAGACATGGTGGAACTTTGGTCAGAGTACATCAGTGCAGACTACAGATGGCCACGCCTGATCTGCAGATACATAAGAATGAAGAACTACAAAGTTCAAAGAGAGCTGATGTAAACAAGACCAGAAGCATCTCTGATGATGTAATCAACAGTGGAGAAGAAGATGATGATGTTAATGAGAAACCAAGTGACAACAATGCGGCAGAAAATTCTGAGCAAGATGACAGAGAAACTAAAAGAACAAAAGTACATATATCTGGAGAACAAATTAATACTGAAAATACAACATGTGAAGACTCATCACAGTGCAATATATAAGCAAATGATCCATCAATCAGAAATAGGGCAGAATGCATGAAATTGGTACCAGGTAATGTGATAACTTATAAACACAGTCAATCTGGACACTTGATGACAGCTGAAATTACAGACAGAGCAGGCAAAGCATCTGGATGCAACAAATATTGGTATAATGTAAAGTACCTTGGACCTGAAGAAGTAAAAGGGATAACACAGTCTATTGATTTAAGTCAAGTAGACAGTTTGAGAGTCACAGGAAATAACAGATCTTGTGATGAACAGAGTGAAGATATCATCATGATAGTCGGAGAAGACAGATTTAACAAAGCAAAACTGACTGAGTTAGAAAACTGGAAAACAAATGCTGTATATGAGGAAGTAGATGACCACGGACAGTGGTGTGTATCTACTAGATGGGTGTGTACGATGAAAACAAATGATCAAGGCACCAAAACCAAGGCAAGGCTTGTAGCAAGAGGCTTTGAGGAAGTCAACAATGATGAGATACAGAAGGATTCACCAACTTTTGGTAAAGAATCTATGCGAGTTATTCTTGCAATATTTGCTCAGAACAAGTGGAAACCAAAGTCGATGGATATCAACACTGTATTTTTACAAGGTTCCAAGCTAGAGAGAGAGATATATATTAGGCCGCCAAGAGAAGCTGAGCGTGCTGGCAAAATATGCCTGCTATGGACTCAGTGATGCTTCCTTACATTGGTACAACAAAGTTAGAGCTCTGATGCTAGAGTCTGGAGCTAAGATTTCCAAAGTTGACCCGGCAGTATTTTATTGGATGGATGATCAAGAAAGATTGATAGGAGTACTTGCCAGCCATGTTGATGATTTCATTTGGAGTGGTTCTGAAGAATTTGAATCTACAGTAATTGACTCTATCAGGTCACAGTTCAATATTGGAAAGGAAGACTGTGATGCCTTTCAATATGTTGGAATAGGACTGGCCTGTGAAGAGGAACACATCTACCTACATCAACACGATTATGCATCCAACATGTCACCCATCCAAATTGACAGAAGTAGGATGGGACAGAAAGATAGTACTCTGACAGATGGAGAAAGGGAACTGCTGCGATCAAAGGTCGGACAAATTCTTTGGATTGCACATCAAAGCAGACCAGACATTCTCTTTGATGCTTGTAATTTGGCCACTAACATCAAGAATACCAAGGTTTCAGATATGCTTGATGCCAATAAAGTAATCGGAAAGATCAGATCAGAGAATATATTTCTGAAATTTCAACATTTAGATGGTCATACACTATCCCTGGTAATATTCAGTGATGCTTCACTTGGTAATTTACCCAATGGAGGAAGCCAGGGTGGCTATCTAGTGTTTCTTGCTGACAAGGATGGAAAGTTTTCACCAATATGCTGGAATTCTAAAAGGATCAGAAGGGTTGTTCGTAGTACACTGGCTGGTGAGACTCTGGCTATGGCAGACGGCATTGATTCAGCTATGTTCATTGCTACATTATACAGCGAGCTTACTTCTGGTCAAACAGACAAGAATATGCCACCGCTTACATGTGTCACAGACTGTAAGTCACTCTTTGAGGCACTGAAATCTGTAAAGATGGTCAATGAGAAAAGGCTTCGCTTAGAGATCAGTGGCATTAAAGAACTCCTAGAAAGTGGACATATCGATAGAGTGATCTAGTGTAAAACAGAGAAACAGTTGGCTGACTGCCTAACGAAGAAAGGAGCTTCGTCACTTCCACTAATGAGAGCTTTAGAGGAAGGGATTTTCAATATGTAATCACAAAGGATAATTAACAATGTTCTGTTGTTTCTGCATTTAAACCTAGAAACGTTGCGTTCAATTTTCCTACATTTGAGCTTTATTGTATTGATGGTTTTGTTGTTCTGCATTCATTCGCGTTGCCTTTCTTAATTGCAGGCTCCATAAAACATTCATTTGTGGACTTTTTCTCTTTCAACAAACTTTAAAGAATAGAGTGGAATTTGATAACTTTCACAAAGCTAAGGAGCTTTACTTCTGAGCATGCGCAGTTTTAGATGGTCGGTTACCCGCCAATTTGGACATCTTGCATGTGAGCAGTCCGAGTGGACTTTTCACTTTTGAAGTTCTATTAAAGTTGTCACGAGCGTCTATTAACCCTTTTCCTGCCGAGCTTGTTGCACGCCTTTTTGCCAAGTCAGTAGAAATCAGCCCCATAATAGGTGCCTGCAAAAGATTGCCTCTCTTGCACGCTATTCTGCCAGGCATTTTAGCAGAAACCGCCCTTTTTCAGTATATATTTAACCATACTTATATGTGTTAGACTTCAATAATTTTACATGCCTGTATACTGGGGAAGGTGCTCAAGGGTTACTGCAGAGAAAAATTGAGGTCACCAGCAATGTTTGCCCCAAGGGGTGCATCATAAAAAAGTAATTCAAGATTCAATATACAATCATTATATCATTTAGTCACTGAGTATATTGATCACTATTTCTCGAATCCTGCAAATATTTTACAGGGATTGTAGAAAATGAGACGTGACTACTTAATTTCTTTACTTTTCATATTACAAGCTTTTTTTCACAACTGTTACAATACCAAAACTGTTGATGCTAAGCTTGTATATTTGATGTTTAGTGTTTAAATATTAATACAAATATTTTATTGTAAACACTATAACATCATGATAATGCTTCTTGTTGCTTACATATTTCAGTCGTTTGGTCTACTGGTAAAGACTGAAAGACTGACATTGTGATGCTCCAGCATGTGTGTGACTTGAAGATGTACAGTCATCATCAGTTGTGGTTTCTTGGCATGAAAAATAAGGTGACTTTCAAATTGAAAGACTTCATTTTACTGTCTGTTCGGTACATTTAAAGGTTTACTGAAACATATGATGGTAGACTTTTCAGCAGCCCTGTTTTTATCAACATCATGGAAGAACAATTCATATGGTCCAGCAACCTGGCAGCTGATCAGTGATTTCTGTGAAGAGACACTGAAGAAGAAGCCTGATAAACTTACAGCAATTTACTGCACTGTCCTTGATGTTGAAGTGAGTGAAGAACAAAAGGAAGATGCATCAAGACATGGTGTTACACTGATTCCAGCTACAAGAAGTAAGTGGTTAGATCCTGATGAAGACCTACCAGCAGTAAACTGGCTTATCCATCACAATACCTACTACCCAGAACTGGGGAAGCTGAAAAATGTAGGTCATGTGGTTGGATTGTCAGTAAAGATAAAGAATGCAGCAGCTGCAATACATGAAAATCTTTTTATACAGGCTGAATTTCACCAAATGCCTTCAAGACTGGCAGCATTATTCGTTTCCGATGTCTGGAAAAATGATGAGTTGGGTCTGACAGGATTCCATAGAAGCCTTGTCCAAGACTTCTGTGAAAGGAAGACCAAGGCAGGAGAAGTTCTGAAAGCCTACTCTACTATACTTGATGTCAAAATCACTGATGACCAGAAGAAAGATGCTGAGAGCTGTGGCGTTACCTTGATTCCAGCAAAGAGGAAGACCCAGGTTGGACCAAAAGATGATCCTCAGAAGCTGGAGTGGCTGTTGAATCATGAACTATACTATCCTGACCTGAAAGAGTTAGAAGATGTCCAGTATGTGGTTGGTTATGCTCCAAAGACAGGACATGCAGCTAATTATATCAGAGCAAAATTATTCCCAAAGGCAAAGCTAGTTCTTATCAACCATGCCTGTCCAGAATCTGCCTGCCTGGAAGCTGAAGAGTATGGTTTGTTTGAATTTGAAGAGAAGATGCTGCAAATGGCCAGTAAAGCAGACCTGCTGTTTTCCATAGGACCAGTCATCTATGAACATTTTCAGAATGCATACAGGGCTGAGTTCCATGGTAAAGACCTGTCGGAAATTCCACATGAGGAGATTCTTCCTATACCACCAGCGTGTTTCAGGGGGAAAGATCCAGTGTTAAGAAACACAACCAAGCACAGTATACTGACATGTGGTCAGATTGACACACAGAAAGCCATAGAAAGATGTGAAACAATGGCAGTTTCAATTGGTACTGCAGCAAATCTTCTATCAGAAAGTAATTCAAACATCAATCCTCCCTTGTGGAAGATCCAGGGAGTATCTCCACAAGACAACCAGACTGTGGTGATCAAGTTCCTCTCTGATAAGATGCAATGTCGTCATATACAGCCAACATTTCATCCCGGCCATTCAGCAAAGATTCTGCACAGATCCTTACAACAATCCCATCTCTGCCTGCCTGCACCATGCTACATAGATTACAGCTTTTATGGCTTTGAAGCAGTGGTATGTGGTTTACCAACAGCTGTGTGTAAGTACACTCATCTGGCTCACTTTGTTGAGAAATACTTGAAAGAACATGCTGACCAGGTTGTTGTGGAGGATACAGGGACAAAGCTGTCAGAGAAAATATTAAAACATCTACAAGACACACCCTTGGCTTTCCAGAGGGCAATGACCCTGAAAAAAGACTTGCTGCAGAGTGAAGTCTTATCAGAAAGCTGTGCCAGGCTTGCATCACTTTTAACTACAACTATCCAACAACAAAATGGAGCTACATGTAGCAGTAAAGATGAAGGAAGCATGAGAAATGGAAAAGGTATTTAACTTTTTGTATGTAATTTTTTTAAATATTAGACTGGTAGAATTTATTAAATTTCTTAAAAAATGCTGTATATAGTTTGAATGCAATTACAAGCCTAGCAGGTGCTGATGACAAACATGCCAATGAATTGGCTTAACTTTATCAGGATTATAGAAACATAATGTAATTTACATTATGCTTGATAAAATATAACAAACTGACACTTCCACTTCCCACCTCCAATGTTTTTGTTCGGATATTTACTTTCTATATTTTAAGTGTTATTTCAGTTTTCTCTTTTGGACAATGTACCGGTATGAGCAACATCAAATATGGCAAATTTGCAAACAGAACATTGAAATGATATGGAAAAGGCAAGAAAAATTTGTATCATTTGTGACTCAAACTAACAGAATACAGTCCAGTCGCTACAACATTTTCAATTAGAATAATAAAGTGTAATGATGAAATAAAATGTTTACCAAGCTCAGTAAAAGTCAATGACATAAAATGTATAGCTATCCAAGTACATGGAATATATAGTAGATAGTATTGTGCTCATCATAAACTCATCCCCTGTATCTCTGTAAAGAAGTGCAAGTCTGTTATTGAAAAAATAAGTGTTTTGATGACAATCGATTAATCATAACTACTTTATTAAATTACTGTGGATACAGTATTGTAATAATAATAATAATACAAACAATAATTAAAATTAATAGCTATATAAAGCTAATAAAATATAGGACAGGGAAGTTATGTTAATGTGTAATGATAAAATCCATGAAATGCTCAGGAACTACACCATTGATTAACTTGTAAACTTTCCTCAGGTTGATTTCCACATTCTCAAAGTTGACTGCAAACATACTTTGTGCTACCCCATCCCTCCAACATATTTGTATGTGATTTAATTTTTGATTTTCCTATTTCAACAGATTGTCTAACTGTACAGATAGGATTGGAAGAAAATGTTCAGCAACAAGACCTCAAAGACCTAGAAGAAGAAGTTAAAGCCCTTCCTGCTCAAGTGAGACAGCAGCTGATGGAGGAAATGATGACTAAAGTCAGAGCTGCTCTAAAGCGTAGAGTAGAAGATGTACTGGGTCATGAAGAAGGCTGTCAGGAAATAAAGAAAGTATGCAAGCAGAAACTGGGTGATGTGGATCCATCCAGTTTGACAGCAAAGTCCTTAGCAATCTTGCTGAGGTTTCTTACTCTTTATAATCTCTACAGGTTAAAGCAGACTTGTAGATCTGGAAGTCTAGCCAGAGCGTTTGAACCACTTCTGATAACAGATGAAATGAGGGAGTTTGCTGCCAAAGTTGGGATAAAATTGCACCTAAAAGCAACATATGACCAAGAGCAATTTAGAGAAGTTGAACTTTTCTTCATCAAACGTAAGTCTTAATAATTTAAGTATGCTTCATATTACTGAAAAGCAGAAAGATTTTATCAGTATGAAATGCTCACAAAGAAATTCATACCAAAATAGAAGTACTGTACAAAGATTTAAAAGTTCAAAAATAATTACCTAATAAATAAGAATTAATGGAATTCCATTGATAAAGAAGTATGGTACTGCAACACCTGTAAAGAAAGGAGCATAGCAGTATGAGACAGAACATTTGAAATGCAATAAAGTAAGCTAGCTGATCAAATTATATAATATTACATGATGGCAATTATCATTGTTATGACAGAATGTTGGTTTCTTGACAAATTCAATATATCTGACTCAACTTGGAATGTATTGTCACTTCTTATCTTATCATGCACGCCGGTAGACCTTACTAACTTATAAGCAGGATCATGAATACACAATTTGGTAAACCACATACGTAAATATCTTGATTGTTTTGAAACATTCATGTCTGTTTCCTCAAAAGAGAACCTTCAATTGAATAACCATAAATATTCCTCTAATGATGACATGAAATAGTTGAGTATAGGTCCTACATATCAATATGGCCACTGTGAATTTTCCAAGAAGGTATAGTAGACATACTGAAATAAGATGTCAAAGTAATTAAAACTTGATTTCCAACTACTTCTTCTATTAATCCTGTCCATGATATGTTGGAATAAGTGAATATTAAAATATTGCTTGATATTTAAATTTCAGGAGATGGTAGTGGAATTCAACCGATGACAATGTACAGTGACGTCCAATCAGAAGACAGTGTTGAAGATACCAAGTTTAGTTCCTCAGTGAGTGAAACTTAATTATAGAATTCATTTAAATACATGTACATCCAAGCCAATAAGATACCAAGATTGTCTGCAAATTTACGTTATTTGGCATCATGCATTGTTAACCCTTTGCAGCCCAGCTCATTTGCATAACAATGTACAGTGGAGACCAGAACTCCCCACTCAAAAATTAAAATATTCTGTAATCATTAACAGTGTATTGTTTATTCCAAATTTGTAAAAAAGTGGCTCAAAACTGACTACAGCAACCTGAAATTATTTTAAAGCTTATAAAATTTCCTTTCCAATGATATATTGCTGATGGGGAAGTCAAGAAATTTTCTTGACACTTTTCCTCATCAAATGAAGCTGGCAGCTGATTTATTGCGCAGTTTTACGCTTTCCTTTTCAGGTAAGAAGTCCCAGATGAAATAAAAATAAACAAAACACATAATTTGAGTGTTTCTTCTTTTTTTACATGATGTTATTTTGAAAATCAATGTTTTTCTAATTTTGTAATTGTTGTAGCATCATAGAGCCGAGAATTTGCCGTACATATTATTATATATCATCAACCAACTTGTGCAAAATTTCATGGCACATTGAGGAAATGTTTGCATCATTTTTAAACGTATTATAAAGTAAAAGTAATATTGAACACAAAATTATCAAATTTACAACAAAATAAAAGTATTTATTTATTTAAAGTGTCTTTAATTCAAAAAAATGAGGGTACGATAGTTCTCTTTTTGGCGCCTGTACCGTGTACGTCCGCCTTTCTTTCTAATAAATTCTGGGGATCGAAGCTCAGACCACAGTCCGTGGATAGAGGGACTGTGCTCAGACAGTGTCCGCTAAGGGCACAAGTAAGCATCTAAACTTTGAAATACATACTTGACTGGCTTGGCTTGCATGTACTGGATCATATGGCCTTTGAATTTTATCATAGCCTAATCAATCGACAGCTGGCGAAATGACCGTAATTTGCGGGAAAAGAAAATTGAACGCCTGAGGTCAAGATGAGGTCGAACTTTGAACGTACGATCATGCACGGTTGAGGTCACAGGCGGGCACATCGAGTTCATTATCATTGACATGAAAATACTTCTGATATCGTTTCTTTGGCATTACTTTTGCGATCCCCGGTACTTGTAATCTGTCGTCTGTTGACCAGTAGTCGTTTACATCTGGCATGGTGTGAATTTCGATCAAAATATTTTGCTATGAACGCCCGCATTTCATCAACCTTCGTCTCATACCAGTACTGGTTTACGTCGGCGCCGGACCATCGACACTGAGTCGCGTAGTGGTTGATTTCATCGACAACTTGTTGACGGAAAGGCAGCGGTAATCATCGGCTGAGCTCCGATGCCTAAACTATGATAAAAAGCAGATTCAGCGACCAGAAAATTCAGAAGATCGAAATTTCCAACCATGAGGCGACCCTATGAGATCTCACACTAATTATCGGGCGCTTCCGGTTATAGTTTGCAGCATGTACTTGCCGTAGCGCTGCATCGATCTCACCTACGTCAATGTCACTCACTGTTTCTACGTTTTGAAAACGGAATCAACAGAAAAAATAATCTACTGGATGAGCTCCGACGCCTAAACGATGATAAGGGCCAGATTCAGCGACCAGAAAATTCGGAAGATCGAAATTTTATACCATGGGACGACGATGGATCTCACGCAAGATATCGGGCGCTTCCGGTTACAGTTTGAAGTCCTAAAACTGGAGTATTTGCCGTAGCGCTGCATCGATCTCGCCAACGTCTATGTCACTCACTGTGTCTACGTCTGAAAAGCCTTCAAATTCCTCCTTTTCGTCATTGTCAAGGAAAATTCTCATGATTTAGGTATTCGAGCGACCGACATCCGCGATTTTTCAGTGAGGGTTAACGCTACGGCAGGACGTAAACAAAAAATTAAAATTCAAACTTAGCGACGCGTCCGAGAAAACATCGATCGATTTTGTGCAAAAACTTTTAATGGCAACTTGTATATTTATGAGCGGGAAAATGTAGCCTAACATGTGCTTAGTACGTCATCAGAAAATGATGATACGTTCATCACGGAAAACCGTTACGTTTCCCGCATTTTCAAATCGACCCGGAAGTCTGGAATGTTCGGGCGCTTTCGGGCGCTTTGGCCGCACCCCCATAGGGCGTTTGAGGGCGCTCTGGGCTGCAAAGGGTTAAAATACATGTAACATACTATGAAGAAAGATTTGAAAGTTTTCCTGTATTCAGAAAAAATTAAATCATTCTCAGTGTCTGCAAGATTGTAGGTGTAGTTTATAATGACAATTGGTGAATTCAACTTGTTTTCGTACAGTCAAGTGTGTAAGTTGATTTGAAGTATTCTATTCATATCCTATGAGTTGTCTTGTAAACACTATACATGTTGGTCACGAGGCAGTTCATGACGATTTTAATAGTGCTTAGAGTTAGACCCTTGAAATGAGGAATTAACATGTGACTTGTTACACAGTGCACAGCATGGCTCATACATAGCCAGATGATAAGTTAAAATCTTGGCCTTTTAACCTGATTTACAGCACTGTAGACTTTATGAATAGCTATTACAGCCCCTGCAGCTGTAACTCTTGAAATTTGTTGACCTGAAAGAGGCTTTCTATTTTCTCTGGTTTTCTTTAAATTCTACACATTTAAGGATATGTCCTTTATTACTGAAAAATTGGACAGATAAATTTAAATTTTAACCGTTATTTTGATTTCCCGCCATGTTTAAAAACTGGTAATATTACAAAGAAAGAAAGCATACGATGTCCCAGTAGAAAACATTCAGCACTAGGCATTATATTTGACTACTCTGTTGTTTCTGTGAAGATTCCAATGCATATATGCACCGCGTACTGTGTTTTTTGCTGTATTTGCATGAGGGCGCCATTTTATGTTTTGGCAGACATTTATTAATTATCTTGCTCAAAATTGGACATGTAGTCCCAGTTGACATTTTATTATACTTGTATAAACACACCTAAATGAACATTCCCAAAAACTTGTTTGTGTTAGTCCCCATGGACACCGTCCGGGGGGACTTATAGGTTTGATCATGTCCGTGTGTGCGTGCATCCATCCGTTCACGCAGATATCTCAGAGATGCCTGGAGCGATTTCATTTAAACTTAGTACAAGGATGACTTCATATGTCATACATATGCACGTCAATTTGTTCTTCATGTCCTTAGCCAAAACTCAGGCACGTCTCGACCAATTTTATTCAAACTTGTTACAAGGACATTGACCTATGTAATACATATGCACATTGATCAATCTGGGTCATTTCCAAAATTGGCAATGCTATACCATAATATTTTCCCCTATCATTAGCCAATCAGCGGCCAGCGCACCATGAGTAAAATTGTATTTCCTGGCAACCTCCACATGCGTCCTTGGTTACGTATGCCACACTGTGTCGAACTCTCGCGCCGTATTCTGTTAATGTCTAACAGTTGTGTGGCCACTCTGTCAAAACACATTTCAAAACCAAACCAAACCCCATATATGGCTGTGATTCCTGGACTCTGGCCTGAAGTCCTGCAAAATATAAATCGTGTACCTATGCAGATCATTCAGAAAACCCCATTTGTATCGGAGATGGCAGCGGTCAGAAATTCTACCGTATGTCAAACAGTTGTGTGGCCACTCTGTCAACACATTTTAAAAATCGCGTACCAATTTTAGTCTGCGTAGGACAACTACAAAACAGGTATCATTTTAAAACTCTGACATCGCTCTTCCTTTTTGCAAAACGCCATATGCGTACCTACACAAATAACCTTTATAACAGTATTTCTAATAGAGATGATGAACATCTACAAAATGATTCTGGGTACTTGAGCAAAATCGATAAACTGGGGGTAGAAATGAATCTTAAATATTTCGAATATTTCTTCACTCTTCGGACTTCTTGTTGGACACGACCTTCTGCAGAACATGTGGATTATGTTGACAGTCCAAATTCATCGAAATTCACAAGACAGAGGCTTAATAAGCGGCCCAAAACCGCCAATCAAACTTGGTGGGTAATTTGTGACCTAGCATGACCTGTACTTTAGTTATGATGTAATCTGGTCGATGATTGGCTAAAAGCCGGAATGCATTATCATAGTGAGTCGCCAATTTTGGAAATCACCCGGACTGTTGATTTGTTTTGTGATACGATCCAATATGGCTGCTGTGTGGCCATTTTGTACGATTTTTCACATCCGGAACCATAACTCAGACATGTATCATGCGAATTTATTCAAAGTTGGTACAAGGACACTGACTTATGTTATACATAGTTACGTCAATTTGTTTCACAGTATGATCCAATATGGCCACATGATGGCAATTTTATTATGGTTTTTTCATGTCAAGAGCCATAACTCTGGCAAGTCTTAACTGATTTTATTCAAAGTTGGATATGACTTATGTCATACATATGCATGTTGATTTTTTAAACAGTAAGATCAAATATGGCAGCATGGCGGCGATTTTGTTATGATTTTCTCATGTACAGAGCCATAACTCAGACATATTTCCACCAGTATCATTCAAAGTTGGTTCAAGGACATTGACCTATTTCATACATATGCTCGTCAACTTATTTCACGTCATGTAGCAGTATCATGTCAATTATTGAAGTTTCGTAATTAGGCTGATATGTCAAGAAATACTGCATCAAATTTCATGAATCTTGGTACAGATGTTAAGCTCACATTGCTTTAACAGTAAAAAAGACATTCATCAGTGTCATTTCCATAGTTTGTAAATTGCATATGTAATGAACTTTCCTAATTAGAGTGATCAAACTTTATGAAATATGGTACCAGTGATAATCTGTTAGTGTTAGGATAGTATGCAAAAATGTTTGGCAACATCCTGTCGATTAATTCCTAGTTGACTCATTTAATGACCTTTTGTAATTAGGATAGCGGCCTACATTGCTTTTTATGTTTTCATCAACATGGAACTCATTCTTGGCCATTGAGTGCCATCTGTATCAAAGTATTTTTATCACAGACCTGATTAATGAAGAGGACTCTATTCTCTCTGACGACTTGTAATCAAAGTACCCATGAACAAGTGGGGACTGTGTCATCAACGATTATTTGTTAAGAAGTAAAATCACAAAAATAATGCTAAAAGATACAGCTATTGGGCCTTTAATTTTGCCAGCAGAACAAATAACTGTTACATTGGTTGGAGATGTGTGTGAAAGTGTGAAAGAGTTTTTCATTAACAAATGTAAATAATATGGTTTTATCAACATCTTTTAAAGGCTGAAGAAACTAGTCTCAGTGAGGGCAAATTTACCGATAGTTTTCTTGGAGACAAGAAACAGAGTGAGTAGACGTACAGTTTATTGACCCACTGTGTACAATCACAGACCCTTTTGAACTTTCTAATATAGTTCTAGGGCACAAACAACGTCGACACTTTCTCAAACATGCATACATGAACATCACGGTAACTTAATATCTAAAATATGTTTTTTCACTCTAACATCAATCTCACCACCAAACACTGTTAGCACTGCTCCTGTATGATACAATTACTAAATTTTCGTCCTCATCACTTATGTTTCTGATATGTAATGAATGTTGTTGAAGTTACTGATGTCATGTAGCAAGAATTAAACTTCAGGTACTTGAGTTTTACAGAGCAACCCATATCAGAAAACATCTCTATAGGATTTGCTATGGTTTGACAACCAATATTTGTTAATTTTTGCTTGCAGACAAAGAACTGTTCACGTTAATGCTCCTTAAGCTTGATCCTGTTCATGAAATCCACCAATCCACAGAGACTAATGTCTGTTCATTGTTCAAAGCTGAGGAGTATATCAGACAGAAAGGAAATCAGTTTGATATAATCCAAGTAGTGATGACAATGACAGACAGGATTCAACATATCCTATCGTCTAGACAGGAAATCCTGTCATTACTCAGTGTTACAAGGTATCTGGTCACTGATGTCAAATGTCCGAGTTTAACCTTCCACGGTAAGTAACCAAAAGTTTCTTTATGGTAGTGTGCTCCTTGGGGATAGATACTCAGGTTCTCAATTTTTTTCTTGACTTTCATTAGAGTATTAGGAGTATTAAATGAAATTTTCACCACCTTGTTTTGATGAAATTCTAAAATTTAAATTCCCCTCAGAGAGTTCACACAGGGACAACATTACCGGAAGGCTCCATTAACTTCGGAATACCCTACTTCCCTAGAGGATCAATTTCACAGACCTGCCTTTCCCACAATGGCACTACAATAGCACCAGCTGGATTAGATAAACATAACAATTGAACATGCACACCTTGGGGATTAAAAGTCTTCTGTTTGACACCCGAGTTGCTAAGGCAAGGACTCGGGTTTCAGGTACCATGCAAGTTAATGCAGTCGTCCCCTAATGAGGACCATTTTGAATGTCAAATATTGTTAAATTATAGTGAATTGTTTTTTTATACCAGACTTTTGCCCATTGACCCCTGTTTTATGCTTGAGTTGTGTGAAAGAATATTTTGAAGCATCAAAGAAGAAAGTTTGAGCAAAAGTATAAGCCTTTCAGTTTTTAAGCATGCATATTGCTACCTTAAATATCCATGGATATTAAAACGTAACTTTTAAACCACATTGCACTTCGACAAGTGTCAAATATAATATGAGTTTCATTATTGTGTCACGTGCTGGTACCTTGTTATGATGGAATAAGGGGGTTGGGTGGGAGGTCTTTCAACACTTGATATAGGCCATGTGGCCACAAGCATTCTATAGTTCATACACCTCCATTTCATTTTGCTTAACTGCAAAGTCTAATTTCTAAAATTCAAAATTTGAAACAAATTTAACTCTTGATAAAAGTTTAAGTGGCATTGTGAAATTCATTATGTGACATTTAGGGTAGAGATAAGGAAGCTTTTCTTAGCTTCACTGGAAACTGAAAATCAATGCTTGTAATCTGAGCAAGGATTACTAAGATTGAAAAATATTTATGTGTAAGATGAAATAGAGGAGTTTTACCCGAGTTCCCTGTCATGTTGCCAGTCCACCAAAACCACTGAGTATACTATGCATGTTGACCCAGAATGATACACAGAAAATGTTCTTTTATTACAGAATTGGATGAACAACTCACCCAGCATGGCACACTAACTCCTCCTATCACCGTGATCAATGAAACTTTGAGTTTACAAGCCAGAAGTTTACTCCCACTCCAATCCAGTGAACAACAACTCACAGATTCTGACATCAGATACTTGACATTAGCACAGCCCTCAGTTCAGTCTTTACAAAGTCAACTGAACACAGAAAAGTCTAAATTGCAGACAAAGAAAATCGTGGGAACCCGGTTAAATGTAGTACTGACTGAAAAGTCACTATTAAAGAAGCAGTGTCAGGAGTATATGACAATAGTTTCTGTACAACATAGGAAAATTCAAAGTCTGACAGACAGACTGGAAAAATCTAAATCACAGCTGAAAACAAAAGACAAATTTATTAATGAACTGAGGACAAGACTAGAGCAGGTATCTGATGCTCAAACTGACATTGAACTGCAGCAGAAAGTCACAGAAAGTCTTCAAATTGGTGAAAATGTTATCTCTGAAGTGGAACAAACAGGTTAGTAAATATCAAAATACATAACCTGAATGACAATGCAACTGCACATTTGAGCTTCCAATGGCTATTATACTGTTTGAGTTCATACTGTTTTACTGTAGGTAAAAGTCTGTATGTATGTACCAGTCTACTGTGTCTGAACTTGAGAGTCCATACTTGCTTTCAATCTTAGTATATGGTCTAAAATACATCAGTGTTTGAACATTATGGTAGATTTGAAGACATTGTGGAGTACCATTATGAAAAAGGTTGGTTTTGTCAAAAGCTGGCAAACAACAATAGGTTTTAAGGTAAACATGGCCTAAAAATCAGAGAAAATGAGTGTTTCTAAAGCAGATATAAAATGTTGCCCGTACCGCTATTGTATTGCTTGTTATACATGTAGTCCCCACGGACACAGTCCAGGGGGACTTATAGGTTTGGTCATGTCGGTGCGTGCGTCCGTGCGTCTGTCCGTCCATTCACGCAGATATCTCAGACATGCCCTAGTCAATTTCTTTCAAACTTTGCAAAAGGATAGTACGTACCCTACCCAATACAGATGCACGTCGATTTGTTTCACAATCCGATCAAATTTGGCCATGTTAGAGGACTTTTTAGTTTACACCTCCATAAACTCCCATGTATAAGGCAGTTCTCCATAGACTCCCATGTATAAGTCAGTTTTCCATAGACTCCCATGTATAAGGCCAAGAAAAATAAAAATTTAGTTTCTCATCGTATTCATATTGCAAAATGGATGCAGTGACAGAGTTTTTAGTCCCCATGGATGAAGTCCAGGGGGCTTATACATTGGGTCATGTCTGTCCGCGTCCATCATTTCACGCAGATATCTCAGATATTTTGACAAAATGTCACGTGACCCCTGGTGACCTTTGACCTCAAATATACATATTCGTCCATAACTCAGTAACCACAAGTGCTACACCCTTCATATATGGGATGGTACACCTTATGATGCCATATATTGTACCTCATTATGTGCATATATAATTTTGAGCGAGCCAATAGAGCTAGAGGTCTGATTTTTGGTATATAGGGATAACTTAGCAATACAATTTTTTTTGACAAAATGTCACGTGACCTCGGTGACCTTTGACCTCAAATATACATATTTGTCCATAACTCAGTAACCACAAGTGCTACACCCTTGTGATGGGACACCTTATGACGCCACATATTGTACCTCATTAATTATGCGCATTTCTAATTTTGAGCGAGCCAATAGAGCTAGAGGTCTGACTTTAGGTATATAGGGATAACTTAGCAATACACTTTTTTTGACAAAATGTTACGTGACTTGCGTGACCTTTGACCTGAAATATACATATTCGTCAATGACTCAGTAACCACAAGTGCTACACCCTTCATGTATGGTATGATGGGACACCTTATGACGCCACATATTGTACCTCATTAATTATGCACATATCTAATTCTGAGCAAGCCAATAGAGCTGGATGTCTGATTTTTTGCTCACGTGTTTACACCTGTGAGCATATGTCGCAGCGATGTCTGTCTGTCTGTCTGTCTGTGTGTCCGTGTGTCTGTCTGTCTGTCTGTCCGTCTGTGTGTCTGTCTGTTGGTCCAATATCTGAAAAACGGCTTGTCAGATCAGAATTAAATCTGGTACATATATTCAGTTAGCAAATGGCAAGAACTGATTAGTTTTTGGTGAGTGTGGCTTGCATACTTTTCACTCATTTGCATAATTAATGATTTTAAAAAAAATGGATATACATTAAAAACCACAACACACAATTTGATGAGATTTGCTACAAACGTTGATCATAAGAAGATATATCAGCAGTGGGAACCATTAAGGGGTTACATGAAAGATACTTGCTAATTTGCATATTTAATGAACTTTCCTAATTAGGGATATTTATCTGAATTGACTTGATCAAAATTGACCAAACTTGGTATGTATATTAAAGATACTATTATTTAACATTATTGAAAGTCATTAAGTGTTTTAACTTTAGCCAATTTCTAATTTGCATATTTAATGAACTTTCCTAATTAGAGATATACATCTGAATTTACTTGACCAAAGTTGAAAAACTTGCTACATATATTGCAGATACCATGATACAACATTATTGACAATCATTAAGCATTTTTACTTAAGCTAATTCCTAATTTACATATTTAATGAACTTTGCTTATGAGGGATATATACTGGGAATTACTTGATCAAAGTTGGCAAAACATGCTATGGACATTCATGATTATACCTGGTTAAAAAATTATCCAAAGTCATTTCACATTTTCATGTCAGCTAATTTATAATTTGCATATCTAATGAGCTTTCACAGCTCGGCATATATGGCTTGGGGGACTTGGCAAATAGTAACTACACTTGCTATATAAAATGGTGATACAATGACAGCAGTCAAAGAACTTTAATATTTATATTTCAGCTGATTACATATTTGTATACTTCATGACCTTTTAGAATAAATCAGCGGTGATTATTGTTCATTTTGTTGATCATAATACTTTCAATGAAGTTGCAAACATGTGGCAAAGGTTCAAATTTACACATAATTGCAATATATAAATGAAACACGTGAGCATTTTCAGTTCATATCTGGTTGGTATATAGGGATAACTATAGGATAGAAATTTTTTGACCAAATGTCATGTGACCTCGATGACCTTTTACCTAAAGTATACGTTTATGTCAATAAATAAGTAACCACAAGTGCTATTTCCTTTATCAGTCTGCACGATAACCCGGCTTTTGAGGTGTGGCCGGTACCAGCGATTTGATTGGGTATTGTAGGGTGATTGGCATGTGCGACATCATGTGAGAAACCATTTTCTTTAATGGGTGGGTTCACCCACTGAGGTATTATAAATAACAATTAATATTTGTTATCATATGAAGATATTCTACAATAATTTGATATTATTTGTAATTTATTTAATAAAAATAATTATTTTCTTGATGATTTGAAAACGTTTACAACCTCCGTATACACGTGTTCTATGACAGTTAAATTTCCCACCCTGCACATAAATAGTTGACACTTCGGCGAGAGTTGACCGATGTCGATGCTATAACATCAAAACATTAGAACAGAAACTCACATGGTTCTTAAAGTAACAGATCAAATTTAAAGCTTATTATCTTTCTAGAGTAGAAATAAAGATAGGTACAAAAATGGCTTTAATGGAACAAACCTAGATTGAAAGGTCTAAATGTAGCGATTACATGAACTTCCCGACCGGTCCAACTACCCATCGACTGTCATACTGTCAAGATTCGATGTCTGAAAACCAACGAGCTGCTGATGTGTACCAGTCCCCAATGAGTACTACCACATTGATATGCCTCTGTTTTTACTCACAATGACTGAATCCTGTCCCAAAGCTGTCATCAATATATAATTGGAGCACTGATTTCCTGATGGGCAGTGTTTGGATACCGGATACGATTATCGTTGCATGGACCATGGATGTAAAAAATAGATCCATGCATGGACATACCACAGATGATCGTTGACACTCACTGGAAAATCGATGGCTGGGACTATTATTTTGTAAGGTTTTATAGAGAGTTATGGGCTCTGGTACAGAGAATCAGACTGATTACAGATATTGGAAGGTAAATTTTCTGTCGGGCAGTGATGGGCGTAGGCAGCAGTATGACCCCTTCTGATCGAACACTTGCAACACTGACTGCGATGGCAGACCAGTTGTGAGATCGACAGAAATTTTAGTTGTCGGGATTTTTTTCAACAAATACGGGCTACCACAAGTTTACCTCTTAGTAACCTCTACTACATTAATAAAGAAAATGTACTGATCGATACACGGACGAGTCATTCCGTATTGTGCAAGTTTCGTGCATTCCGAGTGTCTCGCCGGTCAAGCTATGAATGAGCACGCGAGTAATACACGACAGCTCATTATGCATGACCTCATTATGTCTACACTCTCAACCAATAGGCACAGCTCTGAGATGTCATGTGATACTATTCATGAACATTTGTTTACAACATATGCGATTTTCGCGCCACCTTGTTAGCCTGGGTTTTTTTTATTATTTATGCCTATTTTACCTTATTAAGGCATAGCTGATGAGTCATACTTTGAGGGCAATAATAATCGGCTAAGCTGCATTCACGAAAGTGGTAAGGGATTGGCTAGTGCCACGCTTCGCGCCCTTACGACTGGAATTTGACATGTGTCAATCAATCGTTTTCACTCGACGAGGGGCAAGCTCCTGATCAGTAACATAAAGCTGTATGTTGCTGGGAGTAAACCATTGCCGATTGGAGAGGTTTGCATTCCTCTGACGGTACTTACGTTGGAACATAATTGGCTTGAAAATTTTAGGGTTTTTCATCATTTCGCTTAAAAGTTTACAGTGCTGAGAACACATTTTAATGAACAACAGTAAAAATTAATCATTTATAAATAATTAATAATACCTCAAGGCTTTATTTTTCGTAGTAAATTGTCTACAGGATTTTTAGACCAAAAATTACAAAGTTTCAAAAAGAGGTCCTGTCGACCCCCTAGAAAATGTACCCTCCATTTCTTCGTGCAGTGAGGTCACCGGCCGAGCGGGTGGGACTTTAGCACCCGTATTGTGGAAGCTATGCCAAAATTGACACTTGCAGCCTTTTTCAAGCAGCGTCGTCCTCAACAGCAGGATTATGCCACAAAATTGACAAAATTTTCATATTTTGCCCTATATTCACACACGTGAATTTGCTCCATTTGTGCCGACGACCGCGTGCCTAGTGACCCAGATGACTTTATTTTACATTTATTTTGACGATGGGGTACGTTTAATCTGCATAGTTTGGCGATTGTCTCTTTAGACCAAAAATTACAAGTTTTGAAAGTTGAGTTCGTTCAAAATCAAGTAATTTTAGCTACCCGATTGAAAAGTGATAAAATTATATTTTAAAATATGTATATTGCCAAAAAATTTGTCGACGATATTCTTCAGACCTATAGCCGACACTTACCATCTCAAAAACAGTAAAAATATACCTTAGTTTCTGAGAAAACCACGTCTTTATTTTGGCGATATTGTTGGCTTTTGTTGACTTTTAATGACGCCACTGAAAGACGCCATTTTTGCCGATATTACGCGTCATGTAATGGTACCGGAAAAGCCCGGTCGTCGTGCAGACTGTATATTTAGTAGGATGGGAGACCTTATGACAACAGGCTTTACCTCGTTAATTATGCACATATCTAATTCTGGGCAAGCGAATAGAGCTAGAGGTCTGATTTTTGGCATATAGGGATTAATTAGCAATACAATTTTTTTCCAAAATGTCACGTGACCTCGATGACCTTTGACCTTGATTATACATATACGCATAACTCAGTAACCACAAGTTTTATACCTCCAATTTTGATAGGATATTAGACCTTAAGATGTCACATCTTGTACCTCATTTATTATGCGCATATGTATTTCTTGGCTGGCCAATACAGCTAGAGGTCTAATCTTTTTTCCCGATTTAGAACCATAACTTAGACATGCCTCATGTGTTTCAAATTGGGAACAACGACATAGACCTATGTGCCCGTAGATCTCAACATATACACTCCAGTGATACTTCTTATTGATAATGACCACATTTCCCTGCCCCATCAAGACTAATACTCCTATTACAAGTGGGGACTATGTCATTGTCAATGACTTGTTTTAATATTAAGTTTGTTGGATTTTCATTAAAAAAAGTGAAACTTCTCCTTTTGTTGATCGAATCGCCTATCACGATTTGAGGTCATGTACTGAATACCCACTGCTGTTTTACTGGTATAACTATATGATGTGGGCAAGGAGCTAGAAGGTAAGGCATTATTGAGCAAGTGCAAATGCGCAAAATAGTGTCAGTCATGAAACCAGGTCAAGGTGAGGTGGCTCTTGAATGAAGTGGAGAAAGACAGATACATTTATGACTAAAGATACTTCACAATATTGACTTGCTATTACTCATTTTGATACTTGACTGGCTTTTTAGTTCCCACGGACCGTCCGGGGAGACTTATAGGTTTGGTCATGTCTGTCCGTCCGTCCTTCCGTTCACGCAGATATCTCAGAGATGCCTTGAGTCATTTCATTCAAACTTGGTACAAGGATTACTTCATATGTCATACATATGCATGTTGATTTGGTTTAAATTGAGATATGATCCAATATGGCCGCCATGCGGCCATTTTGCTACAATTTTTACATGTCCTTAGCCATAACTCAGATATGTACATGTATCATCGGATTTTATTCAAAGTTGATACAAGGACATTGAACTATATGCATTGCGATTGGTTTCACAATCCGATACAATATGGCTGCCTTGTGGCCATTTTGTTATGATTTTGTCTGACGTCCTGAGCCATATAATTTGGATATGTATCAACTGATTTTTTCAAAGTTGGTACAAGGACATTGACCTATCATATCATAAATATGCATGTTTATTGGTTTCACAGTCCAATGCAATATAATGGCTGCCTGGTTGCCATTTATAACTCAGATATATTTCCACCAGTATCATTCAAAGTTGGCACTAGGACATTGACCTATGTCATAGGATAAAGGATAGGATAGGATAAATAATTTATATAGCGCCAGTATCCATCAGCAATGTTCACTGGCACTTTACACTAGGTCACAGGTAAGCTCTCTTGAAGAAATGAGTCTTAAGCATAGATCTGAAGGTGCGAATGTCCGGGGCTGATTGAATAGGAGCTGGCAGTTTGTTCCATAGAATTGAATTGATGAGGAATAGGAGAAGGATCTGTCACCGTATGATTTTAACCGAGTTCGTGGAACTTTAAGTGTGGTTTGTAGACTGATCGGAGAGATCTGCTAGGGGTGTTGATTTCAATGAGTTCAGCCAGGTATGAAGGAGCGAGTCCATGTGTTGATTTATATGTGAGAAGTAGGATTTTGAACTGAATTCTGTAAGACACAGGGAGCCAGTGAAGTTCCTTCAGGATTGGTGCAATGTGACCCCTTTTCCTTGTTTTTGTGATGAGACGGGCAGCCGAGTTTTGTGCTCATTTGTAGTAATCTGATGTATAAGTCCGGTAAACCGTAGAGTAGGGAGTTGCTGTAGTCTAGCTTGGCAGAAAGAGTTGAATACATGAGAGTCAGACAAGTCTGTTGAGAGAGATATTTCCTGATGAATCCAATACGGCGGATAAGTAGATAGATGCTCTGACAGGTCTGAATTATGTGTTTCTTAAAATCGTGGCTACTGTCAAACAGGAATCCAATATTGCGTGCTGCGTCTGCCAGTTGAATGGAACTTGATCCAACTTGAATGCTGTCAATGGTGGCTGGTGAGTGATTATATTGTGAACGAATAAGGAGGATTTCTGTTTTGCCATTGTTGAGTTGTAATTTGTTTGATGTCATCCAATCTTTAATGTCGCACACCTGTATATATATATATATATATATATATATATATATATATATATATATATATATATATATATATATATATATATATATATATATATATACTGGTGTATATATATATATATATATAATATATATATATATATATATATATATATGTGTCATACATATGCACATCAATTTGTTTAACGGCATGTAGCAGTATCATGTCAATTATTGAATTTTCGTAATTAGTCTGATATGTCAAGAAATACTGCATCAAATTCATGAAACTTTGTACAAATGTTAAACTCACATTGCTTGAACAGTGAAAAAGACATTTATCAGTGTCAAATTAATTAATTTGTAATTGCATATATGAACTTTCCTAATTAGAGTGATATATCCACAAATAATGCGTTAAATTTGATGAAACTTAATTTGGTACAGATTTTGATCCCATAGTGTTGTAAATACAAATCAATGACACTTATTAGTGGTATCATTTTATATATATAAATTAATTCCTAGTTTACATTTACATAATGGATTTTTGTTGGGTGAATGTCCAAAGTACTGCATCAAGCTTTATGAAATATGGTACCGGTGATAATCTGTCAGTGTTAGGATAGGATGCAAAAATGTTTGACAGCATCCTGTCAATTAAGTACTAATTGACTTATTTAATGACCTTTTGTAATTAGTATGGCGGCTTATTGGTTTTATGTTTTCACCACCATGGAACTCATTTTTGGCCATTAAGCCCCATCTGTATGACAGTATTTTTAATCACAGACCTAATTAATGAAGAGGACTCTATCCTCTCAGAGGACTTGTAATTGTCAATGACTTGTTGTAAATACCTTTAAGGAAATGGTTTACTCTGAAGGCATGGTCTACATCATGATTGGTACGTGTCTGTGACCTCTTGAGTACAGTAGTTTGGCCTTTATATACATAAGCAACTGACAAACAATCTAGGAAAATATTTGTTGCTGTTCAATCTCAGACTCTGAATTTGAAAAACTTTCTTGATATCTAGAGTGACAATATAGCGTCAAATTCAAAATGGATAACAATAATTGTAACTTTTGAAGCAAGAGAGCGTGATTTACTTTATCAAATGCTTTGCTGAAATCTGTTTAAATGACATCTAATTGTGCTCTATTGCCAATAGCATCGTATGCACCTTCGAGGAGAATAGTAAGATTTGAAGTAGTTGATCTATGCTTAACAAAGCCATGCTGCTCATCAACAATCAGTGGATTAATATGGCCATAGATCATATCCGTAATAAGACACTCAAAAACCTTAGATAATGTTGGGAATAAAGAAACTGGTCTGTAGTTAGTGACCATGTCTCTGCTGCCTGATTTATGAATTGGAATGATGTTTGCTGATTTCCAGACATGAGGAAAACATGCATCCTTGATAAAGAGATGTTGAAAATGATTTGAAAACAAGAATGCTGAAACCTGTAGCACACCTCGATAGGATGTGACTAAAGAGATTATCACATCCTTGCAGGGCATTTTTGACATCCAAATATGACAGAAGGCCATAAACCTTGCTCAGTTCTATATTCATCATAGGCATAACATTGTCTGAAAAAGTAGGAAGATCAGGATAAGAATCTATGGCTGAGTCATTTGAGTCGGTGAAAACTGAATGGAAGTATCTGGTAAAAAGTTCTGCTTTCTCAAATGGATCAGAGGGGGACATATTATCATACTTCATACCTGAGTGGAAGGAATGGTCCTGAGACCTTGCCTTCACTAGCAACCGATATCGCTTTTCATTAAACTTCATCAGCTAAAATATTGATATAAGATTTATATTTTTCTTTGGCCAATTTCTTAAAAGCAGCCCTCTTTAGTCGAATCATAACTGTTGTGGTCTTTCCTTCTTAGATGGAATGCAGCCTCCTTATCCTTAAACAGGAACTTCCAGGACCGTGGGCACACAATAGGGCGATTACTGATGACACAACCATTTACATACCCTGGGCAGGAGTTTTTGAATTCTCATAGCATCGCTTTGACCGTGTAATAAATTTGAATAATCATGATTGGCACTTTCGTGACATATGCAAAGAGGGGTCAAATGGTCCTACAGGGAACAGATTTTGAAACATATGCGTTCTCCAACAAGAGACATTTTTTCAGTTCGTTTTCGACTCAAGTTTAGTTGCTATATATTCACAGACATCATATGCAAAATTCAATGACAATGAACGCCTGAAACATGACAAAATCATGGGATTCTGGGACCAAACACAGCACATCTGATCAGTAGCGTGGCTTTTTTACATTTGCATGGATTTACAATAAGCTGGCTTTTATAGGGGAAGTTCCTGTTTTAGTGCTGTAATTAATTCCCTGTCATACCAAACAGGATATTGTCATTTTGGTTTGTAAGATGGAATAAAAATCCTGTTTGGGTTATAGTAAAAATTTATGTATCCTTAATCGCTGCAAAAGTCATATCATAAAAAAGTTCAATACAGTCATCAATATGCAGATCATATAAAATACACCATGGCAGCAATTCAAGAGTCCTAGTCATTGCATCAAAATAAGCTTTTTTAAAGTATACATTACTCTATCCTCCCAATAGGACTCTGTCTTAGTGGTGAACATGAAAGAACATGACAAAGAATCGAGGTCGGACTCAAAAATGTTCAAGCCGGTTCTGACATCACTAGGAGTGGAACACAAAACAAAGTCTAAAAATGATTATTGCAAGTAGGATGATAATTACATTCAATTTGATATAAATCACCAGAATTGATATGAATGCAAGGATCCAGTGAGTGATCAAGACCAGCTGGATCAATTTTTGTCCAGTAAATATCGGATAAGTTAAAATCACCAATGATTTAAAGTTTGCTGCCTCTACGAGTAGCAGTACCGGTACGGTATTCAGAGATATGTTGCCAGTTTTTTGTAGTGGCTCAATATCCTTAATTAGTAGACAATATAAGACACATACCACCATGTTTCTCTTCCTTGATAATTCAATTTCAACCCATAATGATTCTGTGTCATCATATTCAAGATCCTGTTTGTGTCGAGCTTGGAACTTATCACTGAGGAGTAGGACAACACCTCCTCCTCTCTTACCAGATCGATCACGGCAGTGCAGTGTGAAATTGGGAACACTCAGTTTGGAATCCAAAACAGAACCTTTTAACCATGTTTCAGAAAATGCAAAAACATTGTATTGCCCGCTCGCAGCAAGTCCAACTAAGCTGGAGTGCCATGTGTCAAGTTTATTTTTCAGGCTCCTTACATTTTGATAGCACAAATTGAGCCCTACAGCATTATGATTACTGTTACCTGGACCATGGGGTTTTGCATCTTTGCTATATGGACAGCTGGCGACAGACCTGGATGAAGGTGAACGTCTCCATCTAAGAGGATTAATTTGAGGTTCAGGTTAAACAATGCCACATGATTTGCGTAGTACTGGTGTCTTTAAAAGGAAAACTTTGGTTGAACCTTTTTGACATGGTTGAAGATTGCAGTGTCCTTTCCAATGGAATGAGTGAAATGAGTTGCTGAGTTGTTTCGATTTTGTACAAGCAAATGAACAAATGAACAGCAAACAATAGAACAAGAAGTACTGGTATGAAACTGGATGCTTTTAACCCAAGGAGTCTCACTGGACATTCACAGATACACAGCTCCGATATGGTGGGATCCGATGCTTCAATGTTGAACAAATACAAAATATTAGCTCAGCTCTTAGTGGTGTGACCACCTCTGCATTTCGAGACACATATTTTACTGTTGCATAACAGCAGGTGGATCTGTGTTTACAAATTTGGAGGGAGACAATATTCCCACTCACAAAATACAATGGTAATTAAATTGAGAAATACACGATTCACTGAGATGCAGACAGGTTTTAGCATGATGAAATTTTGCAAAATGCGTGGTATGAATTTTCAACCATACTTAACCATATGAATTTTGGCAAATATGAATGAAATGATGCTTAAAATGTGGATTATAATGAATACAATGTATTGGCTGCATGTAGTTGACCATCATCTGATGATGCTGAAGCCCTACACCGATTTTATTCCCGATCATTATCGAGGATGCACATCTATAGTCGTAGTGTGCCCTCGCACTGCCAATCTGGCATGTCCAAAAACAGTGTACTGGCACAGAATATGATTAGAGACACTGATCAGATGGTGTCTTTGTTGTTTCATTTGCTTAAATGTGTAGATAGTTGTCCAAAACCCAGCCGATAGTGCAAACCTTAAAGATAAGGGCTGGTCAGTTTCTTTAGCTGGGGGGATTCATGGGGGGAGGGGGGATCACCCTGTTTTTAGCTCCCATAGCCATATGTATATATGGCAATGGAAGCTATTCTTATAGGCTAGGGAAATGTCTGTATGTCTGTATGTCTGTATGTCTGTATGTCTGTCCGTCAACATCAAAAACTCCAAAACCGCTGTACATTTCATCTTGATATTTGGTGTGTACATGGATGATGGGCTGTAGATGAGATTTTGTTCAAATGAAGTTGTCATTGCCAAAAATATGCAAATTAAGTGAAAAAATGTAAAAACAGTCAAAATTGAAAAAACTCAATAACCACTGAGCAGATTACATGAAAAATTAGCATGTAAGTACTTTGGGCTGACATGAAATGATTGTGCACATCTTGGGTCAGTTATCTTGGACTTGCTATTTTTCATGAATTTTTTTGTAATTTTCTCCCATTTTTGGTCAAAAAATCTTCTCTGAAACCACAAGTCCGATTGATTTGAAACTTGGTATGGAAGTGCATAGGGGTGACCTTTCCCAAATTTGGGCAAATCGTGGTGAAATTTGCATATTTTTAGTTTACACGTCCATAGACTCCCATGTATAAGGCAGATCTCATAGACTCCCATGTATAAGGCCACTAAAAATAAAAATTTAGTTTCTCATCGTATCATATTGCAAAAAGGATGCAGTGACACAATTTTTAGTCCCCACGGATGAAGTCCAGTGGGCTTATAGATTGGGTCATGTCCGTCTGTTCGTCCATCCGTGAGTCCATCCGTTCACGCAGATATCTCGGATATTTTGACAAAATGTCATGTGACCTTGAGGACCTTTGATCTCAAATATACATATTTGTCCATAACTCAGTAACCACAAGTGCTACCACCCTTCATATATGGTATAATGGGACACCCTATGACGCCACATATTGTACCTCATTAATTATTCACATATCTAATTTTGAGCGAGCCAATAGAGCTAGAGGTCTGATGTTTGGTATATAGGGATAACTTAGCAAAACAATTTTTTGACAAAATGTCACGTGACCTCGGTGACCTTTGACCTCAAATATACATATTTGTCCATAACTCAGTAACCACAAGTGCTACAGCCTTCATGTATGGTATGATGGGACACCTTATGACGCCACATATTGTACTTCATTTATTATGCGCATATCTAATTTTGAGCAAGCCAATAGAGCTAGAGGTCTGATTTTTGTATATAGGGATAACTTAGCAATACAATTTTTTGACAAAATGTCACGTGACCTCGGTGACCTTTGACCTCAAATATACATATTTGTCCATAACTCAGTAACCACAAGTGCTACCACCCTTCATATATGGTATGATGGGACACCCTATGACGCCACATATTGTACCTCATTTATTATGCGCATATCTAATTTTGAGCGAGCCAATAGAGCTAGAGGTCTGATTTTTGGTATATAGGGATAACTAAGCAATACAATTTTTTTGACAAAATGTCACGTGACCTCGGTGACCTTTGACCTCAAATATACATATTTGTCCATAACTCAGTAACCACAAGTGCTACCACCCTTCATATATGGTATAATGGGACACCCTATGACGCCACATATTGTACCTCATTAATTATTCACATATCTAATTTTGAGCGAGCCAATAGAGCTAGAGGTCTGATGTTTGGTATATAGGGATAACTTAGCAAAACAATTTTTTGACAAAATGTCACGTGACCTTGGTGACCTTTGACCTCAAATATACATATTTGTCCATAACTCAGTAACCACAAATGCTACACCCTTCATGTATGGTATGATGGGACACCTTATGACGCCACATATTGTACCTCATCTATTATACGCATATCTAATTTTGAGCGAGCCAATAGAGCTAGAGGTCTGATTTTTGGTATATAGGGATAACTTAGCAAAACAATTTTTTTGACAAAATGTCATGTGACCTTGATGACCTTTGATCTCAAATATACATATTTGTCCATAACTCAGTAACCACAAGTGCTACCACCCTTCATATATTGTATAATGGGACACCCTATGACGCCACATATTGTACCTCATTAATTATGCACATATCTAATTTTGAGCGAGCCAATAGAGCTACAGGTCTGATTTTTGGTATATAGGGATAACTTAGCAAAACAATTTTTTTGACAAAATGTCACGTGACCTCGGTGACCTTTGACCTCAAATACACATATTTGTCCATAACTCAGTAACCACAAATGTTACAGCCTTCATGTATGGTATGATGGGACACCTTATGACGCCACATATTGTACTTCATTTATTATGCGCATATCTAATTTTGAGCGAGCCAATAGAGCTAGAGGTCTGATTTTTGGTATATAGGGATAACTTAGCAATACAATTTTTTTGACAAAATGTCACGTGACCTCGGTGACCTTTGACCTCAAATATACATATTTGTCCATAACTCAGTAACCACAAGTGCTACCACCCTTCATATATGGTATGATGGGACACCCTATGACGCCACATATTGTACTTCATTTATTATGCGCATATCTAATTTTGAGCGAGCCAATAGAGCTAGAGGTCTGATTTTTGGTATATAGGGATAACTAAGCAATACAATTTTTTTGACAAAATGTCACGTGACCTCGGTGACCTTTGACCTCAAATATACATATTTGTCCATAACTCAGTAACCACAAGTGCTACACCCTTCATGTATGGTATGATGGGACACCTCATGACGCCACATATTGTACTTCATTAATTATGCACATATCTTATTTTGAGCGAGCCAAAAGAACGAGAGGTCTGATTTTCGGTATATAGGGATAACTTAGCAATACAATTTTTTTTGACAAAATATCACGTGACTTCGGTGACCTTTGATCTCAAATATACATATTTGTCTATAACTCAGTAACCACAAGTGCTACACCCTTCATGTATGGTATGATGGGACACCTTATGACGCCACATATTGAAACTCATTAATTATGCGCATATCTAATTTTGAGCGAGCCAATAGAGCTAGAGGTCTGATTTTTTGTATATAGGGATAACTTAGCAATAATTTTTTTTTACAAAATGTCACGTGACCTCGGTGACCTTTGACCTCAAATATACATATTTTTCCATAACTCAGTAACCACAAGTGCTACACCCTTCATATTTGGTATGATTGGACACCTTATGACACCACATGCTGTACCTCAATAATTAAGCACATATCTCATTATGAGCAAGCCAATTGAGCTGGATGTGTGATTTTTGGTATACAGGGATAACTATAGGAGAGAAATTTTTTGACCAAATGTCATGTGACCTCGATGACCTTTTACCTAAAATATATGTTTATGTCAATAAATAAGTAACCACAAGTGCTATGTCCTTTGTATTTAGTAGGATGGGAGACCTTATGACAACACACGCTTTACCTCATTAATTATGTACACATCTAATTCTGGGCAAGCGAATAGAGCTAGAGATCTGATTTTTTGGCATATAATTAGCTATATAATTTTTTTTTTTTTCAAAATTTCATGTGACCTCGATGACCTTTGACCTTTGATTATACATATATATGCATATCTCAGTAACCACAAGTTCTATACCCTCCAATTTTGATAGGATATTAGACCTTAAGATGTCACATCTTGTACCTCATTTATAATGCGCATATGTATTTCTTGGCTGGCCAATACTGTAGAGGTCTGATCTTTTTTCCGATTTAGAACCATAACTTAGACATGCCTCATGTGTTTCAAATTGGGAACAACGACATAGACCTATGTGCCCATAGATCTCAACATATACACTCCAGTGATACTTCTTAATGACCACATTTTCCTGCCCCATCAAGACTAATACTCCTAGTATAAGTGGGGACTATGTCATTGTAAATGACTTGTTGAGTTAATGGTTGTATCACAGTATTCGATATATCTAATTCTGTATTTTTTCCATTTTATATTCTGAATAAATACATTAAACATATTTCACTGTCTCCAGTACATTACATTTAAGTATTTTCACTTCATGCACTTTATCTCTTTCACACATGTTCAAATATCTGACCAGAGAACAAACACTAAATAGTCCAGGATGGGAGCTACAGTGTCATTGACGCTATTTTTGACTTTGACTTTCAATGCCCAATAGGGGGTGGGTCAGTGTGTTTCTCGGCACAGGCTCATACTTGCCTCAAATGCATCGTGCAAGCCACAAACTTCATCATTCACTTGCATTTTTCGGGAGGTCACCCTGTTTTGGAAAGTTGGAAAAGAGGGGGGGGGGGATCAGCCACTTTTTGATTTTGGCAAAAGATAATCCACCCCCCATGCCGAAGAAACTAACCAGTCTCTAAAGGGAAATTGTTGAAGACAACACTTACCTAATTTTTTTTTACTATTCCACAATAATAACACTGTTTAATAAATTACCACCAAACTTCCATGCAATGTTATTATTTTTCCCAGACCTTCATATGTTCGGCCTCAGTGACAACGATGGAAGAAACACTATGAACCCTCCCTGTTTCTTTATTGCACCAATACACGAGAGCAAACTTGTTCATATTAAATATCAGTCAAGGAGAAAATATTATCAAACCATTACAATGAAGTACTTCACACTCAGCAGAGCCTAGAAGCAGATGTAGGATATTTCAATGATAAAATTTGTTTAAGTAATTGATTTGCCGCCAAAGATAACAGAGCAGATCACATGCTTCATTTGGACCAATAAGTAAGAAATGTTCACTTCATAGCTGATGTCATCTGGCATGATCAGGTCGATAGTTAGTTGTTTTGCCCATTTAGTGGATTTGGCGCCAGAGATAACAGGCATATCACATGTTTCATTCGAGTCAATTGTTAAGAAACATTCACATGATGTATGACATCAACAGGCTTGAAATTGTGACTCACCCCACTACACAAATGTTTTACAAAATCATCATTTCTACAAAAAAATCATTTCTACAAAATCATCAGGCCACTGATAGAGTGGTAGATTTGATGCAAACAATAATGGCGGTCTCTAGGGTTAACACATTTGGTACAATCCTTTGGTCAGGTTTTGTTTTTCTTCAAGTATACTATTTACCTTCAAATTACTGTGACAAGTATAACATTGGTGAATGTAGCTGTAAAATGTAAACTTTGCTTTGGTTGAACAATGGAAGCATGCAGGATGCAAAGCAATTTTAAATATTTTCAGGTGCAGCCAACGAACAATGCCCGATTAAAGAGGTCTTTACTATGACAAGATATACTGTGCATGATAAGTAATGTGAACTGACTAATTTTAAGACATGAGGGTAATTTATTAGCTGTTCATAATTTGCCCTCCCAGTGAACATTTTTCGACTTACCCTCCCGCACTCAAACTTCATTTTTACCCACTCCCCACTTATTTTTGCCTGTTTCCCCTCCCCACTGTCAGGTTCTGAAGCTGCCCTGCCCTGTGGTGAAAAAACTTGCCGATTTCCCCTGCCCTTGAAAAACCTCCCCTCAATATTTGTCATTCCATTTCCCTGCAGACATGAAGCTACCCTATCCTGAGATGAAAAACCTGTCCTGTGAAAAAATGAAAAAATGTGTCCTGTGAAAAAATTTCCCCTGAAAATTAACATTCCCATGTAGACACATACTGCAGTGGCCTTCTACCGGAAACACCACAGCTCAACTTCCCCTGTCCCCGTTTTAAAGTAGCTTCCCCAGTCTCCTCGTTTTTCTCCAAGCCCTGTCCCCGGGACAATCAACCGTTATCTGCCCTGCCCGACAAAAAAAACTAAAATTTCCTCCCCTGCCATCTAAAAATATATCCCCTGCCCAAGCAAAATTGAAATTTCCCCTGCCCTCAAAATTTGCTCCAGGAATAGCTTTTTCAATGAATAGCTTCGTTGGCTGCACCTGAATTTTCATGGTGGGAATGCTAGTTGTTATTCCCTTCAGTGGTATAATGGAAAAGTGTATGTTTATGCAAACAGGTGCAAACGAGCCACTTGCCCATGTAAGTAAATTTCCAAATACGCGTAAAAGAGACTAGGACAGCGCAGTTTTGTTAAACTAATGAATCTTACATTTGTAAGTGGCAATTCACCTATCATTGACCTTTATAATCTCAAATTTTGCCTTAAAAGTATGGTTTAGTATTAAAATACCCCAGTTCAAAATATAACGAAAAGACCTGAAAATACTAAATGTGGCATTACAGTCAGTTTCTTATGTTTCTCAAAAAGAATACGTTTTTTGAGTAAATAATTTGCTGCGCAACTCTAGGTTCATGAATATTACTTGACAAAGTGTGAACAATTACTAAGCAATAATTTTTTTAGCGACGAAGTTACGTAACTGAGGAAGCTTATAGAGTTGGGAGAGGCAAAATTGACGTCATTTCTGTCAACAACTTCCGTAAAACTATTTTGTCACACCACGTGATCAGTGTTATCTAACGACTATAGCATGCCATTCACGCTGCACACTCACTATCAGCGAAAATAGTATCGTGTTGAATTGACATTATAATTGAACTTAGAGCGTACGTGTGAGTGTATTTCATGAAAATGCGATAGACAATGATGCATTTACGTTAGAAAGTCCATGCTCGATCAAATTGTTTTTGTTCTGTCATTGTAAATTACGAGATTAGTGGATGTGGATGGACATCTTGCGTGCGCTTGGTCTTTGTCTGACATGTATGTCGTTTCGATCTCCATTTTACTGTGTAGGGGAGAATGAATTACGTTCCTCATGGGTTTCAAATATGTAAAAAATAAATACGAAAGTTTTGAGTGGATCTACGATTTCGTTTCCAAAATTACGAGCGAAAATTTCAGCTTCCCATTTCATCGGCGCGACCGTGCATAACCTAAGTCTCCTACTACCTCCATGATCACATGTTGTACCACACGAACATGAAAGGCCTCTGAAACACTGTGTGTAAGCGTGTGGTAATTTTCGTAGTGTTTTTTCTCACTTAATTTGGCAAATTATCAGCAAAAACCTCAATAATTCAAGGTAACCCTTTCTTCTCAATTGCTTCCTGGAGTTTCAAAGTCATACAAACGAAAATGAATAAAAAATTTCGGTGCAAAAATCGTGCATCGGCGAGAGTAGAGACTGAGAGTATTCATACAGAAATAGCCCATGATTCGAGCTTGGTTTTCGTGTTTTTCGTTTCAATTTTGGCCAAATAGTAGCTTTTTAGTGGGTTTTGAAATTTTTAAAGCATCTAAAAAGATTAAAATGACTTTTCATTAACAAACGAAATAAAAAAAATGAGAAATTCAATTATTTATCTACAAAATAAAAATATTTTTGGCAAGTGAATCATGCAGCTAAAAAGTGAAACAATCAATGTTTTGGACGGAGTACGTACGTGTGAGCGATTTTCGTGGAGATTCCCGACCATTCTGTTCATTGCTGATACGCAGTCAGTTTCTGTGAAACGGGATGAAATTTTCTTTCAGGCGAGGCGTTTCAAGTTACTCTTGAGAAAGTTACTTATTTATCAGTTGTTGTTTTACTGTTTCATGACACATGTTCTGATTCAATCACTTGTTGACCTGAAAAACAACGATATTTAGTACTCTTCTCTTTTTCAACAGACTTTTAGTAAGTAGCCGCGGTACAGCTGTCAAAATACTATCGTTTTCAAAGTACATTTTGAGTGAACTTTGTAAATGAACATTCTGAACCATCGTGTAATGTTATGCTTGGAATTTTGTTGCTTTTGAGGTTTATTCGTGGTTTTTTAGCTACTATAGACTATAGTCTATAGAAGCTATTGGGATGGGTATCCGTCCGGCGTCCGGCGTCAGTCTGTATGTATGTATGTATGTATGTATGTATGTATGTCCGTTTGTGAGGCGTCCGTCCACTCAAATATCTTGAGAACCGCAGTACTTACTGATTTGATATTTGTTGTGTAGATGAAAAATATGATTTTGAGAAACTGTTTTTTTTAATTTTTGATATTGTTGAAAATAGGCAAATTAATGCCAAAAAAGGTGTTTTTGGTAAAAAATCTCTTCTTCATAACCGCTGGTCAGACAGCTTTGTTATTTGGTATACAGGTCTCTAGGGATAACCCAACTTAGATTTGTTCAAATTGTGATGAAATATGCAAATCTGTATTTTTAAGGAATTTTTGTCATTTTGGTCAAAATTTGACTTACATTGTATGTAATTCTTGTACTGTATGAACCCTATCAATTCACCCAGAAAAAATAATTAATAAGATTTTAAATAATTGAATTAATTAGGAAATCATCAAAGCCAAAATAATTTTAGTGTGGAATTATCAGAAAGTTTACATTTTTTGACAGTTCATAGTGAAATGCTTACCATCTTGGAGGATTAAAACATGTAAAGGCAACTTTCCTGAATCCCAACTTTGATATTCTGAACCACCTTTATGTTATCTGAAAGAAATTGCTCATAATAGTTTGTCATGATAGGGTGGTCAAATAAATAGAGATAGAGAATTTATTTCCATTTATGGTTGACTTGGTAAGGATAAAATAAGATTACTTTTTGAGGAAAAAAATAGAGTGGTCAATTAAAAGAGTGGTCAAAGTGATAGGGTTTTTATGGTAAAGCTGGGCTGTAAGATTTCTCATGTGCTATTTATAGCAATTATGCAATCTGTGTAAACAGTGCAATGAAAGTGTAACATGATTCCTTATAATGCTTTTGATGACCTTGAACTTCTTAAGTTACAAACATTTGTCTCTTCAGTGTGCTTTCTCTGAGTACGTACAGTCTCAACTTATTCGACAGAACTTACTTACAATCAATGTTAATTTGAAAGTTAAAATGTGCTTGGTTAATAGGATGAAAATACAGATAAAGATAACCAGCTGAAGATTCTTTGTAACCTGACAGATATGCTGTTTTATTATGACATAAATCTTGATTTAAGCAAGTCTTCTTTACTTTAATTAGAATGTAATTAACTCTCGTTTATTTGCTATTATAGACTAATATAGTCTGATGAAATATGCAACTCTGTATTTTTACGGAATTTTTTCCATTTTTGGTCAGGCCATCCTGAAATGAGCTATCAAAGATATCCACCTTCTTCATCAACACATGTGTCACAAAAGGTTATTCTCTACATAACACAGCAGAGCTCTGTCAACTGTTGAGTTGCTTGTTCTTTCAAAACCGCTGGTCAGACAGCTTTAATATTTAGTTTACTTGTCCGTAGGATGACCTTAGTGAGATAATTTCATACAGTCAGGAAATACTTAATTTTGTATCCATGTCTATAGTAGCTTCAGGGACTTTGGCCCTATGTTTTGTTTCTTTCCATCAAACATTGACAAGTAAGCTTGTAAAACTAGCCTTAAATCACTTAAATTAGAATTATGTGTTACTTTCTGGTTTTGTAATATGTAAAGAAATAAATAAGTTGATTCTTTTGATCCTTTCCACTTATTGGTATTTTTTCCTGGTTTAAAGTTACTAATATCCTTAACCCTTAGTCTCTACAATCTTAGAAAAAATGAAACGATTGATTTAATAAAAGAAACTTATTGTGACACAGTTCAGTCATTTTCATAACTCTGGTTCAAAATTCAGTGTGCTATACTCATATCTTGGCAGTGCTGAACTCTTCTGTCATAGTATCTGCAATTGAAGAATTACTTCACATAGAATATAATTTGTAAATGTAAATCAGTACTGTTGAAGATTATTTAATTGTCAGGGTGTTGCCAAATCTTGTGTGTATATAAGTATGTCCGGTTCTGAGATGAGCTGTATTGGCATACAAAAGGAATTTGTTGATAACTGACAATTTAATTAATACAATCAATTTTGAAATTTACTCAAAACTTTTGAGACTGAATTTGTAACTTTAATAAGAATTTTCGGAAGCTAGAGGGGAAACAGACATACCAGTGTGATGGGCGGACCAGAAAGTCCATGGAAATCAAGCAGGTTGTTCTTACATGAACATTGCTGTTTGGTGTGTTGATTTGTAACACACTATGCTAACATGTTTCAACACCCAAGGAAACATTTGCAACTTTATAGTCAATGCGACATATTAATAAAATTATTTTAATTTTGTATCGGAATATCACAAAGCAATGTTGTGATCATTGCAGTCCAGCTGTTATGAGTGAGCATGTGTACTTGGCTGGACCGATCAAGTTTCTACAAAAAATCATTTCACTATCAGTGACAAGCTAAAGTGACGTCTTTAATAAATGTGTCCATTCAATATCCAAAGAAAATCAAGGCTATCAATGACACGAAGAAAGTTTGTTAGTCCCCACGGACAAAGTCTGGGGGGACTTATAGATTGGGTCATGTCCGTCTGTCCGTGCATGCGTGCGTACGTCAGTCCGTCTGTTCACGCAGATATCTCAGACATGCCCAGGTCAATTTCTTTCAAACTTTGCACAAGGATAATACCCTACCCCATACAGATGCACGTCGATTTGTTTCACAATGCGATCAAATTTGGCCGTGTTAGACTCGGAGGACTTTTTAGTTTACACCTCCATAGACTCCCATGTATAAGGCAGTTCTCCATAGACTCCCATGTATAAGGCAGTCCTCCATAGACTCCCATGTATAAGGCAGTTCTCCATAGACTCCCATGTATAAGTCAGTTCTCCGTAGACGCCCATGTATAAGGCCAAGAAAAATAAAAATTTAGTTTCTCATCGTATTCATATTGCAAAAAGGATGCAGTGACACAGTTTTTAGTCCCCACGGATGAAGTCCAGGGGGCTTATAGATTGGGTCATGGTGTCCGTTCGTCCATCCGTGAGTCCATCCTTTCACACAGATATCTCAGACATTTTGACAAAATGTCACGTGACCTTGGTGACCTTTGACCTCAAATATACGTATTTGTCCATAACTCAGTAACCACAAGTGCTACACCCTTCATATATGGTATGATGGGATGACGCCACATATTTACCTCAATAATTATGCACATATCTAATTTTGAGCGAGCCAATAGAGCTAGAGGTCTGATTTTTGGTATATAGGGATAACTTAGCAATACAATTTTTTTGACAAAATGTCACGTGACCTCAATGACCTTTGACCTCAAATATACATATTTGTCCATAACTCAGTAACCACAAGTGCCACACCCTTCATATCTGGTATGATGGGAGACCTTATGACGCCACATACTGTACCTCATTAAGTATGTGCATATCTAATTCTGAGCAAGCCAATACAGCTGGATGTCTGATTTTTCGTATATAGGGATAACTATAGGATAGAAATGTCATGTGAACTTGTCATGTCAAAATGTCATGTGAACTTGATTTTTTACCTAAAATATACGTTTATGTCAATAAATAATTACCACAAGTGCTATATCCTTTATATTTAGTAGGATGGGAGACCTTATGACAACACACATATCTAATTCTTGGCAAGCGAATAGAGGTAGAGGTCTGATTTTTGGCATATAGGGATTTATTAGCAATACATTTTTTTTTCAAAATGTCACGTGACCTCAATGACCTTTGACCTTGATTATACATATATATGCATAACTCAGTAACCACAAGTTCTATACCCTTCAATTTTGATAGGATATTAGACCTTAAGATGTCACATCTTGTACCTCATTTATTATGCGCATATGTATTTCTTGGCTGGCCAATACAGCTACAGGTCTGATCTTTTTTCCCAATTTAGAACCATAACTTAGACATGCCTCATGTGTTTCAAATTGGGAACAACGACATAGACCTATGTGCCCATAGATCTCAACATATACACTCCAGTGATACTTCTTAATGACCACATTTCCCTGCCCCATCAAGACTAATACTCCTATTACAAGTGGGGACTATGTCATTGTCAATGACTTGTTTAGAATTATATTTTCGTTTTAAACTACAGTTCTTTGATGCAGTGTGGTCGTCTGGCAATCCATCATCACGGCAGATGTAGTGCATGCAATACACAGTCCACACTGTCCAATCATGCGTGCATGTTTTCCTGTTATAATTCAATTGGGTCAGAATTTTGTAGCAAGGAACATACAAAATCTTGCAGATAAATCAATTTGGATGATCTATGTACATCTATGCAAATTCCAAGTTTGGTGGACATGTGGAAATTATGTCTTTTGCCTTCATGTACAAGATTGCATGTTTACCAAGCTGGACGCTCACTGCTTAAAAAAACAATAGGTTTTATTACAGTTTCACATTTAAACCCTTTCTTTGCATCTTTCTCAGCAACATTCCCCAAACCTCTCTCCTTGCATCCCTACCGCTAAATGCACTGAGGAGCACAGTGTCATCATTGACGCTATTTTTTTTTGGAGGGGCTGAAAGCGTTGTCTTTTCTGTCATTCCATCCTGTCTTATCCAAGACAGAGTATTTCAAGAAATGAGGAAAACTACGAAAGGCAAACTTGTTTTCCCATCGAAATCTGTCAGTATCATTGCTATCAATGTTGTCATGATGTAACATTTTGCCAACTCACTGGTAATCTTAAAGTATAGACTTTGTACAAGGCTCACAATCCTTACATAATCATGTACGCCTTTGCCTGAATATCATACAAGCAAGATGGACTTTGTACAAAGTAGTCAGATTCTTGTATATTTCGCTGAGGGTTGTTACAAAGACTGGTAACTTCTAAGTCAGCATCAGGCAAGTTTGGCAAGGATGTCACAAAGTCAACACTACCTTCCAGTTTGTTGGGGCAACCTGGCAAGTTTCCTACAGGCATTCTATGAAATGCAATATTATAAATAGACACCTTTACTTTTGTATGGCAGATTGTATCACTAATTATGATGTACCAGTTTGCATGGTATTGTGTAAGTGTGTGTGATAAATGGTTGAAACAGTTGCCAACAATTTAATACTTCAATGGACAGTGCATCAAAATTTGTGCAAATGCACTTTACTATGAATATCACAAGCTGCTAAGGTACATAGAAGTTATTAAATATTGTGTATACACTCACTCTGGCTAACACAACCAAATGTGAGCGAAGTGTCATGACGCTATATGTTTACAATTTTAACACAATCTGTTTTATCATATTTATGTAATGTTTTGTGCCATTTTCGGTCAAAAAGTCTTCAAAAGATTTCTTCTAAGAAAGCTTGGGATATTGTATGTCATAGTGGCATTGTGATATAATAGCCTTTTAACAAAACAATATCATTTTGTTTTTCACTTGTAGCATCATGTCAACCTGACTTACGACTGCCATCTTCTCCAGATGACTGTGGACATTTTCATCTTCCATTGCTACTACTCAGCAGAGATATTGACAAACGATCTCTGAATGCTCGTTATGACAGCATCAGCAAACAACTTGAGAATGAAACGGGACATTTCCGCTACGGCATACTGAACATGCTTGGCTTGCTAGAATTCCAAAAAGGAGAAAAGGTGAAAGCTTGCCAAACATTCACCGAAATCTTTGAGAAAGATCCTACCAACTTGAATGCACTATCTAATTTGACAACGGTCTACGAATGCATGAACATAAAGCAGAAAGCTAAGGACTACAAAGATCAACTAACTGAAGTATTTGAAGATCAAGGAAGATTATCAGGAGAAGAAAGACAAGCTGTTTTACTCAGGTGTTTTGCTGAACAAGCATATTCCCTAGCTTTTGATTGTTTCGACGAAAAGACAAAAACACCACCAAAATATGAAGAAGCGATTTCAATGTATGAACTTCTTCTAAAAGAGTCTGAAAATGTAGCTGCAGTAGATGGCGAGAGGTTTAAATGGAAGATGTGTATGGGAATTAGGCAATACATGAAGCTGACAAAAGACTGGCAGCTGTGGAATAAAAGTGGAAGGGAAGATAAAGAAGCAACCAAGGAAATGATTACTCTTCTACAACTTCTGAAAGATATCCTGGATAACTGTGGTGATGGATTTTACAAATTTCAATGCTGGTGTTACATTGGTATGTTGTTGATTAACGGGAGATGCTTGATTGATGCAAGATCACATCCTGAAAATCTTGAAAAACTGCGAGAACTAGATCTAGTCAACTGTTATGAGCAACCTTCACTTTGTTTCCAAGCTGCTGAGACTTGTTATGATGGAGGTTGGAAGGAACTAGTCAAGTTTGCAAAATTACTGATCAAAGATAAGCAATATGAGTATGCGTTACAGGTGATTGAGAAGTCGCTTGCAAAGAACCCTGACAAGTCTAACTGGCACGCTTATGAACAGAGGGCAAATATCTATATTAAAATGTATGACAAACAGTCACAAGGCCCAGTGAAGCAAGGTGAAGTACCTGACAAGACACCGCTCACGAAAGCAGAAGCAGATTTGGAATTGTGTCTAGAGGTAATGGATTACAGCCCGACGATTTTGTTGGAGATGGCCAGACTACAAATCCGTTTGTTTCAAAATAGAAAACGAAGGTTTGATTTTGAAGTTGAGGATAGGGATGCCTTAGAGAAGGCATTCAAAATATTGGCAAAGATTAAGAACACAGGAGACATAGATAAATACACCTATGCTGTGTACCTAGGGACGAATGGCGATTGTTTGATGTACGACAAGGAATATTCTGATGCAGCTGCCAAGTATGAAGAAGCTATACTATGTCATGGAGGGCACTATGGTAATTTCTCGGCTTTGCTGAATGCCCTTTTCCGCCGACTTCGGCAACATCGACAGTACAGTATTCTAGATAGTGAGGATTTGGCAGACATTGTAATGAAAATTCAGAAATATCACGGATTGTATGAAAAGGAGTACATATATAAAACGTTTAAGAATCTTTCACGTACATTCCATGAAGAATTCAGTGATGTTGACAACTATTCATTCACAAAAACTGGCATGAAACTTCGCGAGATTATTGAACATTCAAGTGCTGGTGAATCTCAGGTCGAACAATAAGTGTGATGTAACATAATGAACAAATGAAAGGTTATTGTAGAGAGTTCTGGTATCTTTGACATGTACAGAATACTGTGTTTCTATCGAACAAAAATATTAGAAAAATGTGATAAATGACATAGATTTCAATTATTATGGGCTGTGATAACAGAATGGCAAGGGTATATGTTCAAGTTTCTGACCCTGCAATGTAAACAAGACTAGTGAAAAGCAGCTATTATTATTAGTGTAAACTGACAGAGGTAAGACTGTGACAATGCATCAGCCATGAATTTAAACATTGCCCAAGATCAACCCTTTATTGGCATAATAAATGAGAGTGATATTGAACAACAAATTGGAACTAAAGTATTCACACTTCGTGATTTCTGTACATCTTGATTGTTAGTGTTGCACTTTTTAAGTCACAAGACAGTTTATTTTCATCTTTCATTATTTATGTACAATAAACTGCATCATTATTTATGGCTTTTGGGGGGGGGGGGGTCGAAGGAATTTCATTGGAAACTCAGAAATTTCAAGTAACCCCACTGCCAACCCTGATGAATTAGAGTAACCCCCTCTCTAACAGAAATTTTGGCAGACCCCCTTTCTTTCTCTCCACATTTTGAGCAACCCCCTTGTAGCTTTCAATTTTTTGAGTGACCCCCTCCCTGGCCATAAATAATGACAGGTCCCTAAAGAGCTCCTAAGTGTTGCTTGGCTCAAAATGGCGATGATATGTCAATAGCTATCATCTTCCAACTGTGGAGTGAACACCGATGATAGCAAATCATATAGTGAACCATCTGAAAGTACGTCATAGTGATGTCTACAAAACTTAACATGGTTAAAGTTTAAACTTCTGAATGCTTTGTAATTCTTCCTTGATTGAAGCTTATTAATGCAGCCATATTTTAGTGCAGATTTTTAAGGTGTCAGTCTATATACAATCATGCTACTACATTTGAAATTGTTTAATTTGGTAAATTAATATGAATTTTTTTCACCTAGTGTCGACCTTTTATATTTCTTAGGAAAGACTTTGCTTCAGTAGTTTTACAGCTGAAGAGTACATTTAAGCCCAAACAAGGGATTATGTGCCCAAGGGCTTGTAATAAGTTGCCTGGCATAGAGAGGGTAAGTGATCACCTGGCTTGAGACTATGTTGTTCCTTGTTTTGGTGATAATGTTTTCAGTGCAGGCCTCTCCCACATAGTTTTGACTCTAAATTTTGCAGATCTTTGAAAATGACAATCACATGGCCATTTCCATGGTTGACAAAAACCCATTAAGGACAACAATTTTCATCATCAAACTTCATGATTTTAAATCGCTATTGTATGGTTTATCAATATATTAGTCCTTTGGGCCTTTGGCCCAAAGTACTAATGTGATGACGCGGCCTCTGTTGTTGCATACAGTGGGCCGTATGCTGTGGACGCAGGTATCTCGGAAACGCTTCAGTAACTTTTTCTGAAATTTGGTCTGGTGGTCATTTTGGCATGTATCTCAAACAGTCTTTTTTCCTTTTTTGATTGAATCATTTTAAAGTCACTTTTTTAGCTTTTTTGTGAAAACCACTATTTTCAATTTTTCCTCAAAACCACTGATTTGATTATTGTGATATTTGGCATGGGTGTTCGTATAGTTGAAATGCCGTCAGAAATGTTCAAAATTTGGTGATACATGCCTTGTATTATTTTTAAACAATATTTTATCCATTTTTATTTTATATTTACTTGATTTTGACTCGCTTTCGTTAAAGCTACCGTCTGCGCATGCGCACAACTCTAGGACAAAATCTGAGTTGAGAATCGAATCGGACGCCATCTTGTTTCTCGATGTGGGCACATTTTTTACTTTGTGAACGTTTCACTGTGCATTTCAATATATTCTATAGTTATGACGTTGACAGTGATGCACTTTTGCGGCTGTCGTGTATTTTTTGGTACGAAAGGCGCCTTTGATCGACTGAAGAATGATGGTACCGGCAGGCATATCAGTTCTACTGAGGAAGTAATCCACTGGCCCGCATAGGTCAGGGACTCACTTAGGGGAGAACCACTTGATTTGTGGGGGGGGTATGGAGGATTTTGAGAAAAAAAATTGTCACCAGGTGAAATAAAAGAAAAAAATAAGCCTGTAATGGCTTGAGAAAAAAAATTCTCATAACAGACAGAAATAAATAAAAAGGAATTGTCATAATGCAGTTGAAATGAGCAAAATTTTGGAAATTCATTCTCATGTGTTCTTTGCTAGCATGCTGCCATAGGCAGCGCAAATGTTTTTACCACAAGCAATTCTCATGTGTTTTTTTCCCCAGCACTTATGATATAAGCATTCACTACTTTACACCTCAGTGCACTCGATGTTTCCTTCCCTTTTCTGACCCAAGAAATCATATTTCTGGATTTCTGTTGCAATATCTCAATGGTACAGGCAATATCTAGATGGGACTATTTGACTTCTGTACATTGTGAAAATTGAAAACACAAGACAGGAGTCAATAAACTAGTGTAAAAACCAATATATTATTCTCTCAACATAAATATGTTAGAAAGATTACAAGTTGTCAAAGAAAAATTGAGGAACAACAAATATAATGAAATACAATGTGTGAGCCTTGTTTCTCTGACCACAAAAGATAACATCTCCCCTGAGAACTTAAAAGGGAATTGACTGTTATAAGAAAAGCAGGTATAGTACTGATCACTGTTGATTTGCCAAAAAAGTGTTCTATAATTTAAAGTTGTATATATACTAGACTTTCCATTTTGTTTTCATTCGTTGGAATGTAAAATGAATATATAAAACCATCCTGTGATATGTGAAACACTGGCTTAAATTTGAAAAATTGCACTGCTACTCCATTTGATAAAAAAATTGATGCAGGTGTGACAGTTGAAATTAAAAAATGCTGTCTCTCTGACAAAAAAAGTTCCCATACCCACTTCCTGCATACCCCCCCCCCGAAATCAAATGGGTCTCTCCTTAATATGCGCATGCGCATATAACAAGTTAGCGTTGTATTGCAAGGTTGAAAAATCAAACCGACACTGTCTTGTTTCTCGGTCTTGTGCGAATTTTGACGTTTTGAAGCTTTTAGCATTTATTTGATGATTTTTGTAAATATGAAGTTCACGGTGATTGTATTTTGTTGCTGTCATGTATTTTTTTGGCACGAAACGCTCCTTCGTTACCGGCGAATCCATTGCTTTAGCGAGGCAATCCCACCGGCGGCCCGTTAGTAATAGCTGGGTGAGAGCATGGAGGTGAGAGCGAGAGAATTCGCTCTGTCCTTCTACCTCCATGTCATAACAAACTAGCGTCGTTTTATGTTGATGTACTGTCCTTTCGACACAGCGATAACCTTAAGTTTTCTGTTGCTTATTTTGGGTAATTTCGACAGTTGTGCATGATTTTGACATCATTGTTGAAGACAGTGTGTGCTTTAGACTGTCGACAGTCCTCGTGCCTTCTTTTGACCGGATCCGGAGTCACTTGCGGTAGTAATCCAACGTAGGCGATCGAGCGCCGAAGCATCATTGTGAAGACAGTGTGTGCTTTAGACTGTCGACAGTCCTCGTGCCTTCTTTTGACCGGATCCGGAGTCACTTGCGGTAGTAATCCAACGTAGGCGATCGGCGAGGCGATCGAGCGCCGAAGGCGCAAGGTCGAGTGCCGAAGGCACGAGCTTGTATAAATACCGAAAGCTACGCGAGACCAAGCAGTACAAGCGACTGGCGAGAGTCTATGTGTGCTTATGTTGACCGATTTACGCGCACTTCAGAATCACGGCATAATCCGACATGGTAATTTGGCATGATCATCAGATCATACATGATCCGAGATTGCACTTTAGCAAGGTCACGATAACTAATGTTGTTTGTTTCACTGTGGTTTAATACCTATAGGGCCTATTTCCATAAAAGACTATTAGAATTTCCTCCTGGCTACTTTGAAATCGTGCACTGGCATGCATGTAGTTGTCAACATCACTATGCTTGAATGTAGTAGACTCTTACTATGAATATATCGACTGTCACTGCATATTGCATATGTGTGCAAGTCACTCCATATCATATCAAAAAATGTAGTATTGCGACGTTTGAGCTGCCACAAGCCAGAATTTACAGTTTATGAGAAAGTTATCTTACATGTAAAACTCAGTTCTACTGTGAACAAAAGCAAGCTATGTTGCTTAACTATGGTGAATAACATAATATTTTGTACCTATCACCGTGTCAGAAAATCAGAAGGAAACAACCACTCAGACAAACTCTGGTCAGGATGATACTGTCCAATTTTAATATGTCTCTCGGCACACACTAGATACTCATGACTGTAAAACAACATTTCCATATAATTGTATATTCAGTTTTTATATTTAGTTTGCTTTTCACCATATTCTATGTCCTTCCCTGCACTACATAATTCAAAATTAAATATTGTTTTGGCCTATACATACTTGAGGGGTAAGCTTATTTAGTCTCATACATTAAAGATGCACTGTTGACCTTCAGAGTCCAAACTTTTTATCATTGTATTGTAGATAGGTGTACACTCCAAATACTAAGTACAAGTGTGGTGAGTGTAACAAGCAAATGTTTTTTAGTCAATGGCCCAAATTTATTTTCTATTTGATGGACAATAAATACATGTGTAATCAATGCCAACAATCCAGTTTAAGTAATTTGGTTTAGATTAGCCATTGTCCATTATATTACAATAGTTTGTGGCTAAATTTTCTCCCCTTCTGTATCATATAAGTTCACCGTTTCCTGTTTTAGATATTGTTGATCCTATTGAGTTCCATCTCTTATTGTTGATTCACTTTCACATTAACTTTCATTTATGTCCAAACAATTTGACTTTTTGCCAGATTTCACATTTATGGCAAATAATAAACAGTAAGGAGGCACAAAGGACGTCGGTGCCCCCGGGCCCCATGTTTATGCATAATTTCAATCATTACTTTTGCCAGAAGTTGTCAGTTTGAAGTAGTTGTTGCTCACTTTCTGTGTGATGATGATTTTGTAGCAGTGTCATCAACTTACCATTGATTCCTATGGAACATGTGATGTACAGTATATGAGGCATACAAAAATGATGTATTTTGAGAATATGGACAATACACCAGATTTGAAGGAGTTACAAATCAAACAAAAATATTTTCACTTTCGCTTTTTCCAGCAATAAAAGTAAGGATTATATTTCATTTGTATTTCATAGATTGTACAAATTAACTTGAAGTATCACTCACTTACATATTCATAATTCATACCCGCTTTTAAAAGTGACCCATATAAAATTACTTTGTCATGGATGCAGCCATAACCAATTCAGTACGAACTACTTCCATGGCCATCATCAGATCAAAGACAGCTGTTTTGTATTACTTAATATGAAGTATTCAAATTTAGGATGGTGTTGCATAAAATCACTTTTTCGCAAAGAATCATTCAATTTTATTTTTTATAAAGCAAAGGTTAAAATGTTGATTGGTTTTACCTATTCGAATGACAAGCTATTGTAAGTTGGAAGAGAAATAAAGTATAAATTTATGCAAATCACTCAATTTCCCAGCTTTTTTCTCCCAATGTCAACATTTAAAAAAAATTCAAAGGTCCATCAGGGTCAATCAAATTTTTTGAAATTTTCACATGTTCTTTAAATACTTTTTAACAAAATGACAGTTTTGTTGGGTAATAACATTCCTGCATGCTGAACAAAAGAAATTTAAATTTTGCTTATCCCGGTTTTTAGCTCCCATAGCCATACGTATATATGGCAATGGAAGCTATTCTTATAGGCTAGGGAACTGTATGTATGTATGTATGTATGTATGTATGTGTGTCTGTATGTTTGTCCGTCAACATCAAAAACTCCAAACCCGCTGCATATTTAGTTCCAGAGACCAGCTCTGGAACTGTTAGTTTTTGCTCACTTTCCTTCTTTCTTTCTTTCTTTCTTTCTTTCTTTCCTTCTTTCTCTCTCTATTTCCGGTATTACTATCATAGAACATGCTATACACAAACTTTACCTTAATTACCCAGAATGCATTGCGACACGCTTATGACGTCATCGCTCAGCTCAGACAGGTTTTACGGGCATTTCTTGTGTGTTTATCTATTTATTTTTTATTTTGCAGTGCTCAGCTATCATATTGCGTTCAGCTATTAATAATTCTAGCTTTCTTATGCTTTTTTTGGTTGCTTTTTGATTTTATTTTTCTCTAAATACTCGCCGTACGTGGCTATACTGTTTCGTCCGAACGCTAATGAGATAACAATGGCGGCGGTACGATCGCTTCGCTCGCATCGAGAGAGACAAGTAGGTTTTCCGTAAGTTTACAAGCGTGGCTGGGCACATCGTGTACCTAGGCGAGGTGGGTGTGCTCAAAAACGAAGGTCAATGCAAAATTTGGATTCAAAATCAGCTGTTTTGGCGGAGAAACTGCCTGCCGTATTTCTGAGGAGCCACCAGCAGTTTTTCCTATATCAGTCTGTGAGGCCGTTTAACGCCGGTAACACAGCCCTGCCATGCAGAGCTAGGCATTCATAGTCAACTGTCTGTCACCGCACCGGCATGCGTTGGCTGCAGGTAAACTCAACTTTCCAAGATCAAACAGTCAGTATCTTGTGAAAACAGCGACATAGCAATGGAAATTGTTTTAGTCTGTGCTTTTAATCAAATGAAAATGCATGTGGCCTCGGTTTTCAATTTCAACGGCCTAGGTCCGATGTTTCCTCTCGTCTGATCATCGTCGTAAACCACGCGCCTCTTTACGGCAACAACTCAGCGCTACCCGTCAAGCGATTGATTTTTGCGTAGGTCAGCGGAGCGAAAATTATTGCTCTGGCTCGCGAGAATGTCGTCTGATATACATTTCCGTGCGTTGTCGCCCCCGTATGTATCTGTTGCGTTTTTACCATACATGTAGGCATTTGTAATCTGTGTACTGTAATTCCCCGGACTGCCTTGCTTTTAGTTTTATTATGGTGTTTACTGCTATCAGCCCTTAACTATAGGTACGTGCTTGAATATTAAAATCCAAAGCACTCTTTCATTCTGCACCTATCTTTGTCACACATTCTCTTGTTTCTTCTGCTGCTCTGGTCTCTGGAACTTCGCTTTTGCTTGCAAATGCTTTCTAGTTCATCTTGATATTTGGTGTGTACATGGATGATGGGCTGAAGATGAGATTTTGTTCAAATGAAGTTGTCATTGCCAAAAATATGCAAATTAAGTGGAAAAAATGTAAAACCAGTCAAAATTGAAAAACTCAATAACCACTGAGCAGATTACATGAAAAATCTGCATGTAAGTACTTTTGGCTGACCTGAAATGATTTTGCACATCTTGGGTCAGTATCTTGGACTTGCTATTTTTCATGAATTTTTTTGTAATTTTCTCCCATTTTTGGTCAAAAAATCTTCTTCTCTGAAACCACAAGTCCGATTGATTTGAAACTTGGTATGGAAGTGCATAGGAGTGACCTTTCCCAACTTTGGGCAAATTGTGGTGAAATTTGCATATTTTTAGTTTACACGTCCATAGACCCCATGTATAAGGCAGCTCTCCATAGATTCCCATGTATAAGGCAACGAAAAATAAAAATTTAGTTTCTCATCGTATTCATATTGCAAAAAGGATGCAGTGACACAATTTTTAGTCCCAACCAATGAAGTCCAGTGGGCTTATAGATTAGGTCATGTCCGTCTGTTCGTCCATCCGTGGGTCCATCCGTTCACACAGATATCTCGGATATTTTGACAAAATGTCATGTGAGCTCGATGACCTTTGACCTCAAATATACATATTTGTCCATAACTCAGTAGCCACAAGTGCTATCACCCTTCATATATGGTATGATGGGACACCTTATGACGCCACATATTGTACCTCATTAATTATGCACATATCTAATTTTGAGCGAGCCAATAGAGCTAGAGGTCTGATTTTTGGTATATAGGGATAATTTAGCAATACAATTTTTTTGACAAAATGTCACGTGACCTCTGTGACCTTTGACCTCAAATATACATATTTGTCCATAACTCAGTAACCACAAGTGCTATACCCTTCATGTATGGTATGATGGGACACCTTATGATGCCACATATTGTACCTCACTAATTATGCACATATCTAATTTTGAGCGAGCCAATAGAGCTAGAGGTCTGATTTTTGGTATCTAAGGATAACTTAGCAATATAATTTTTTTGACAAAATGTCACATGACCTCGGTGAGCTTTGACCTCATATATACATATTTGTCCATAACTCAGCAACCACAAGTGCTACACCCTTCATGTATGGTATGATGGGACACCTTATGACGCCACATATTGTACCTCACTAATTATGCGCATATCTAATTTTGAGCGAGCCAATAGAGCTAGAGGTCTGATTTTTGGTATATAGGGATAACTTAGCAATACAATTTTTTTGACAAAATGTCACTTGACCTCGGTGTCCTTTGACCTCAAATATACATATTTGTCCATAACTCACCAACGTAAAGTTGGCGTCATCCTCATCCTCATCCTCAGCCTCAGGTGACCTTTCTAGCTGACGCTGAATATGATGCTACTCAGCGTCAGCTTCAGCGTCGTATCCAAAGATTGCCGAAGTTGCGCTACCCGATGACAGATAAATGATAAAATTCGCCCAAAACTTAAGAAAATAACAACTCCATTCTTACTCAACTTTCTTTTGAATCGTAAAACTGGTTCGCAGGTAATATTTTATCGTTAGAATATCTCATACAGACTAGTTTTTTGGAAATGTTCGTAATTTTCAGTCCATGGATCCACGGATGTGTTTGTTGGTATCCTCTCAACTCTTGCGTTCAGATTTTCCAAAAATTGGTGCAAAATAGTATACGTGGTCCGAAATGTGTAAAAATCGCCACCATGAGAGGCAATATGAAAGCCCTAATTATTCAGAGGACATATAAAACAATTAACTGGTATAACTATGACTTGAGGCCTGAAAAGTCAACGTATTAAACATACAACCTTTGAACTTTAAGGAAATTAAGGGCTAAGAATGTTGCGTTATAACTACATCGTGAGAAACGGATATTAAGAGGAGAGGTTACTAAATATTATGAAATACATACCCCACTGTGTTTTGATTAACATTTACAGTGATATGAAACTTGGAGCACATTTTTAAAGTCGTTTTTGCACTTATTATTCCATCAGACGCATTCGGGAATAATCGGATCTGACGCCGGTGAAGCTGACGCTGTAGCGTCATCCTCATCCTCATTTTCGCGTGACCCCTGAGGCTGAGGATGAGGATGAGGATGACGCCAGCTTTACGTTGGTCCATAACTCAGTAACCACAAGTGCTACATTCTTCATGTATGGTATGATGGGACACCTTATGATGCTACGTATTGTACCTCATTAATTATGCGCATATCTAATTTTGAGCTAGCCAATAGAGCTAGAGGTCTGATTTTTGGTATATAAAGATAACTTAGCAATACAATTTTTTTGACAAAATGTCACATGACCTCGGTGAGCTTTGACCTCAAATATACATATTTGTCCGTAACTCAGTAACCACAAGTGCTACACCCTTCATATTTGGTATGATTGGACACCTTATGACACCACATACTGCACCTCATTAATTATGCGCATATCTCATTTTGAGCGAGCCAATAGAGCTGGATGTCTGATTTTTGGTATATAGGGATAACTATAGGAGAGAAATTTTTTGACCAAATGTCATATGACCTCGATGACCTTTTACCTAAAATATATGTTTATGTCAATAAATAAGTAACCACAAGTGCTATGTCCTTTGTATTTAGTAGGATGGGAGACCTTATGACAACACACGCTTTACCTCATTAATTATGCACACATCTAATTCTGGGCAAGCAAATAGAGCTGGAGGTCTGATTTTTGGGATATAGGGATTAATTAGCAATATAATTTTTTTTCAAAATGTCATGTGACCTAGATGACCTTTGACCTTGATTAAACACATATATATATATATATATATATATATATATATATATATATATATATATATATATATATATATATATATATGTATATCTCAGTAACGACAAGTTCTATACCCTCCAATTTTTATAGGATATTAGACCTTAAGATGTCACATCTTGTACCTCATTTATTATGTGCATATGTATTTCTTGGCTGGCCAATACTGTTAGAGGTCTGATCTTTTTTCCCGATTTAGAACCATAACTTAGACATGCCTCATGTGTTTCAAAATGGGAACAACGACATAGACCTATGTGCCCATAGATCTCAACATATACACTCCAGTGATACTTCTTAATGACCACATTTCCCTGCCCCATCAAGACTAATACTCCTATTACAAGTGAGGACTATGTCATTGTCAATGACTTGTTGAGTTAATGGTTGTATCACAGTATTCGATATTTCTAATTCTGTATTTTTTCCATTTTATATTCTGAATAAATACATTAAACATATTTCACTGTCTCCAGTACATTGCATTTAAGTATTTTAACTTCATGCACTTTATTCCTTTCACACATGTTCAAATATCTGACCAGAGAACAACACTAAATAGTCCAGGATGGGGCTACAGTGTCATTGACGCTATTTTATAAATGCCAGTCATTCAACTGTCATTTCAGGTTCAGAGAATAGCTAATGCAAACAAAATTGCCTTTTCTTCTAGGTATACTCAAGTTTAAAATGGGTTATTAAATTTCAAAAAGAAATAATAACATTATTGCTTAAAAGTGCATTACACTACGTCTCAGTGCTCTTTATATAAAAATTACATCTAAATATGACATCAAATCAATACTAGCAATAAAGAATTACAGATTAGTGATATAACACTGCTTAAAAAGATGAGTTTTAAGACGCTTAAAAGACTCACAAGACCGACGAAGACAGTGAGCGTCAAAATAAAGCTCATTCCACAACTATGGGCAGCAATTGAAAATGCACGATAACCATTATTACTGGCATCAAGCCTGGTAAGAAGTATTTTGTTAGATGAACGGAGAGCACGCTCAGGGATATTACATCAGCCAATTATTGCAAATACTGTTGACATTCGATACGAAGAACTCAACTCAAAAACTCAAAAAGCACAATGTCGAACTTGATTGTCTCTTTCACTGGCAACCAATGAAGTTGGAATAAAACAGGTGAAATGTGTTCACATTTCTTAGTGCGTATTATGAGACGTACTGCCGTATTCTGATCTGACTGAAGTTAAAGCTGATAGTCAGGAATCCCATGCATCAGGTTGTTACAATAGTCCAGTCGTTCTGTGACAAAAGCATGAACTAATTTCTCTGTGGTCGTATCTATCAAAGAACGAATCTAAACGATTTTGTACAGTGTGAAAAAGGCAGATATACAAGTGTTATTTATTTGACTTGTCATAGAACAATTCGAATCGAGCAGAACACCAAGATCTTTAACTGTGATGGACACAGCTTTTTTTAAAGCGCAATGAAAAGTGAACTATCTCAGTTTTTTCATCGCTTAGGATCAGCATGTTTGATCTCATCCATTGACGCACAATTATTAATGCATAATTCGAGATCCAACTTGACATCGTCTGGATTATTACAAACAACATAAATCTGAGAATCATTAGCGTAAAGCATGTAATCAAGGCCGTGGCAAGAAATAATATCACCCAGAGGAGTTGTGTAAAGACTATAAAAGTAAAGGTCCTTGGACAGAACCCTGTGGGACACCAAATCGTAGAACAGCATCTTGTGATGTTGTGGACCGGATATAATACAAATACGTTGAAAACGGCCTGTTAAATAGGAACGAAACCACTGTAAGGCTGAACCTATTATTCCAAAACGACACCACAATCTATTGAGAAGAATGTCATGGTCCAGAGTATCAAAAGCAGGTGATAAATCCAGCATGACCAAAATGACATCTTTTCGTGAATCTAATGCTGTCGTGATATCATTATGAACCCTAAGCAATGCAGTTTCAGTACTGTGATTTGCACGATAAGCTGACTGGCATTTTGCATACAATTTATGTTCTGATAAATAGATTTTCAATTGACCCACAACAATACGCTCTAAACTTTTGGACAAAAAACATAAACTTGAAACTGGCCTACAATTTTTTAAGAATATTGTTATCAAGACTAGGTTTCTTTATCAAAGGCTTAATAAATGCAGTTTTGAAAACGTGCGGAACAGTACCTGATATTAGCGAGCTGTTAAAAAGGTCAGTTAAAAACTGAGAAATTTCATTAATACAATCTTTAAAAACTTCAGTTGGTTAAAATATATAAAATGCACCATTTAGAAGATTATTTTTTGACTCTGGATCATTCATATGAACAGTAGTATCGTTTTTGTTTCAATAAGTTTGTATCATTAGCTCCCCTATCAGCGACGCAGAGCTTATCAAATAGGCTGATTTTCCGCCGTCTGTCCATCGTCCGTCCATTTGGGGTCCTTCAACAATTGTCTTCTCCTCTGAAACCGCAATTCCGATTGCTTTGAAATTCATATGCAGTTCACTTTGGTGACCTCACTAAGTTTGTTCAAATCGTGGTGAAATTTGTATATTTGGGACAGTTTTTGCTGTTTTTGGTAAAAAAAATCTTCTGTAAGACCGCATGTCCGATTGCTTCGAAATTTGATATGCAGTTTACTTAGGGTAACTTCAGTCAGATTTTTTCAAATCATGGCAAAATTTGTATTTATAAAGCAATTTTTGTCATTTTTGGTTTAAATCTATTTTTTCGAAACTACAGGTCAGATACCTTTATCCTTTCAGTAAATTATTGCTACCATTCAAACTTTTAGATTCTCTGCTTTTTGAAAATATAGAGTATGAGGGGAAATATTATTTGAAAAATATGCGTTTAATAGTAAAGGTCAACACCACCTTTAAAGGAAAGTAGCTACAACTTTCAATGATTTTTTCACTTTTCTCTTTTTTTATGTCAATTGCAGTTTCTTTTTCTTTTCCTAAGGCATGTTGAGGTATATTCAGCTTGTTAACTTGTAAATGTGTAAATGTGTAGATCATATTGTTATTATTGACAAGTGAGTACTGATCCAGACCAGAATGCACATGTAAACATTAACCCTGCTAACTTATATGATTAACCCCCATACATAGATGTTTGGACCTGAGAGGGTTAATAGGACTAGAATTCTAATGTAAACATTAGAAGTGCATTCTGCACATATAGACACTTTTTGGCAAGCCAAATAGTCATTATTTGAAGGAGCTCTGAGGAGTAGGACAAGAACTTGCAATTGACGTACAAACAGAAAATAGTGAAATAATTTACAAAAAGTATAATAGTTTTATCTAATTATCTGGTTGAATTCAATGCAATGAACTCTCCTCAATTCAATTCACATGGCATCTCATAAGAATATTTGATCAAATATACAGTACAATCTAGATCAAGAAATCACTTCTTGATAGAATCTTGTTTTGTGTCAGTGTGTCTGTTTACAAGTCATTCGACTTTGTTCTGTGTAATAAATGCACTACTGACCTCTAATTTTTCTCAACAAGCAAATACGGCCGGTGGTTCCAATCCGGTTCGAACTCACAACGTACGGTACCCAGTCACCTAGCGGAGAAGCCACAGACAAAACCGCTCGGCCAAATCCCTAATCTCAAAAAGTTTGGTTCAATAACCCAGCTAAAGCTGTTACAATTTCTGACTGCGACCTCTCCACTCGCTGTAGAGTCCGTGAAGCACTCACGCTCGCACGCTCACTTTCACACATCGCACACAAACATTATCGAAGCGAAGCAAGTAAATGTTTGTAAATTTTTTAATTGAGGATAAAGGACATTCTACAAAGTGGTGCTTAGATGTGATTGACTGTTTTTCTGCTGTTTAGTCTTATTGTTTTTATGGACTACTAAATATTGGCTTATTGATCTTTTTCTGGTTTTTTTTTATCTGAAAGGCCCAAGAGTTTAACCCTTTCACCCCATTTCACTTTCTAGGGGTCCAACTTTTCCATAGGAAACGATAGCATATATTGATTCAAACCAAGGTGGTGAAAGGGTTAAGTCTGCTCAAAGTCTAAATACTAGAACAATTTAAGTTATGTTTGAACTGTTCGTTTGGACAGTATACAGTGTTGCTTTAATTAAGCTGAAGATATCATAGAAAATAGGCATGATACAGAATGATGCGGGCGATGACCTAACACCAATAAGATTCCCTACTTGGAGTTCGCGAGGATATAGACTTACAACAATGTCTTAGACCCATCCTGATATTGCAGTTCCATGGTATGTATCCCATGAGTTGTTAAACATCCAGCAAAGTTGATACCATTATACAAATATCATAAACATATTATTTCACGATGAAATCCAAATATGTTTTTAAAACTATGATATTTCAGGTTGATCTTCCGAAAGATGAGAGCGTATACACATCACATACGAATGCTTTATATTTCAACCTTGATATTGGGACAACACTGCAGTAGCAGATATCTCCTTTTCCATACGCTACTGGTAGAGGGAGGGAAACATCAGATTCTAAATTTGTATTGCATGTCATTTTGCTTTACCAATGCAATGGTTTGAGAAAGGACTCCAACAAGTTGATGCAAGCTGGAGACTTACGTTGTTCCACATTTCACTTTTGCTGTGTTTGTTCTGAAAAATAGTTGTTGTTTGTGTTATGCTAATGGTTTCTTCCTGATATGTATGCTGGATGGATATGAACATGATTGTGTCACAGTGTTTTAAATTGGTTGCTGAAATTTCCATGTCCTACGTACTTCACTCTACTCGATCTGCAATGCTGCTATAATAAAGTAAAAGTGTAAGCAAAGAACCTGCTGTCCTGTTATAAAATATTTAAGACAAAGCTAAAGAAGAATAGGGAACAGTAAACACTAACAGTTGCTAAAGACTCACAGAAATGTTTTGACCAGAGTGAGAGTGAATACAGATTTATTTCAACATCAAAGCAAACCTGGTTTAATAATATGTGACTCATTGATGACCTTTTTGGCAGCCCATGCCATTATATGACAATAGTAAGAGGAAATACATTGTCTGTATTGCAAGAGGCAATACAATTTGCAGCTTTCAAATGAAAAAGTTGGTCCATGACCCAATTTTAAATCCTTCACACCTTTTTTCTTTACACCTAGTCATTCAACCATTCTGCATGATAAAAGTTGTCAATGATCAGAAACATACAGCAAAAGTCTAGAACAGTTTCAGAAAACACAGTCATTGAAAACAGAGCACAGCAAAAAAAAGTGTCTTCATATTCACCATTCACTGTCTTTATATGTTTCACAAAACCTTTGTTACTCAAACATGGTTATGAATTGAAGAGATTGGCAGGGTGTAGTTTCTGCAGGTTCATATACAATGGAGTGTTGCCTTAATTGCAACAACATTTTAAATAAAAGTAGTAAGTTTTAGTTAAGATATTTTGGAGCTTGAAATTGAGACATTGCAGTTTTATTGAGACAGGTTAGCACTCACAACTAATTGGCTGACACTTGACTGCAGAAATGAAATTTAGGAGACTACATTAGCTTCATCCCAGCTGAAATTTGAGCTGAAGTTAATTGACGGATTTTCAACAGGCAATGAATTTTAGGACACAACATCTACTTCTTAGCCCAACGGGCATTCAAAAGAACAACAACTATTGTTGAAAACCTTAAGCTTGATTATCAAAGTAACTGCATTATCTATAATATATGTCACTAAGACAGGATACATTGTTTTAATTGTTTCAATTTTTCTTTCAAATCAAACTTTGTATTCATTCAATTTTCAAATATTGCGATATATAACCTTCTGATCATGAAATAGTAATACATAAAAATCACTTTTAATGCATCATTGTTGTTCATAGAGGTAGGGTATACACACTGAAATGATGAATAGCAATACTGGAGGTCTAAGAATTCCTCAGTCTGGTGATTGGTTCAAGTTATTTCACATCACTGCATCCTTTTTATTAGCTCCGCTGTCAGCGACGCGGAGCTTATCAAATAGGTTGATTATCCGTCGTCGTCCGGCGTCCGTCGTCCGTCGTCGTCCGTCGTCGTCCGTCAACAATTGCCTTCTCCTCTGAAACCACAAGTCCAATTGCTTTGAAATTTTATATGCAGTTCACTTGGGGTGACCTCACTTCAGTTTGTTCAAATCATGGTGAAATTTGCATATTTGTATTTTTGGGGCATTTTTTGGTGTTTTTGGTAAAAAAATCTTCTTCTCTGAAACCGCTCGTCCAATTGCTTTGAAATTTGATATGCAGTTTGCTTAGGGTGACTTAAATCAGATTTGTTCAAATGGTGGTGAAATTTGCATATTTGTATTTTTAAGGCAATTTTTGTCATTTTTGGTAAAAAAATCTTTGAAAATCTCCTTCTTCAAAACGACTGGTCAGATAGCTTTTATATTTGGCACATATGTCCCTAGGGATGATCTATTTCAGATTTGTTCAAATTGTGCAAAAATATGCAAATTTGCATTTTTAAGGCAATTTTTGCCATTTTTGGTCAAAAAATGTATTTCTCAAAAAGTACTTGTCTGATAGTTTTGAAATTTGGTATACAGGTTTCTATAGATGAACTAAGTAAGATATATTGAATTTCTGATGAAATCTGTAATTTTGTATTTTTGGGGCAATTTTTGCCATTTTTGGTCAAAAAATGTGTTTCTCATAAAGTACTGGTCTGATAGCTTTGAAATTTCGTATACAGGTTTCTACAGATAAGCTTAGTAATATACATTGAATTTCTGATGAAATCTTTAATTTTGTATTTTTTGGGCAATTTTTGCCATTTTTGGTCAAAAAATGTGTATTTCCAAAACTACTTATCTGATAGCTTTGAAATTTGGTATACAGGTTTCCATAGATGAACTAAATGATATTTATTGAAATAATGATGACATCTGCAATTTTGAATTTTTGGGGCAATTTTTCAATTTTTGGTCAAAAAATGCGTTTCTCAAAAAGTACTGGTCTAACAGCTTTGAAATTTGGTATACAGGTTTCTATATATGAACTAAGTGTGATATTTTGAAATTATGATGAAATCTGCAATTTTTATTTTTGGGGGCAATTGTTGCCGTTTTTGGTCAGAATATTTTATTCTCAAAAAACTACTCATCAGATAGCTTTGGTTGACATGTTCTTAGGGATGATCCGATGTGATATATGCAAAGTATGATGAAATCTTCAATTTTGTATTTTTGCAGCTTATTGTAGCCACTTTTTTCTGGCCACTGCATTGAGTTATCAAAGATTTCCACCTTCTTCATCAACATGTGTCAAAAATAGTTATTCTGTACATAAACACAGCGGAGCTATATCGGCCGCTAGGCCGCTTGTTAAAGATTATCTTGGAATGACATTGTCATATTCTTAACTTATTGTGCATTTCAGTAACTTTCCGTTGAGTAAAACATTGTTTTTACTCACATCCTGTTACCAAATATTGATGTTGTACATCACGTTACCTTCACCCCTTTTAAAAGTTCAAGTCTTCTGTCTTCAAATCTTCTAATAGTAAATTGTTTTGCCTTTGTGGCTTTTTATGCCGTGTATTCCATTGATTTGATAATTTTAACCTTTATTAGACAGGCGAGTTACAACAAGGGCAGCAAGGACGCATTTTGAAAGATCAGCTCTTGTTATTTCAAATTTGTTTCAATGGGTGATCATAGGTAAGCATATCATCAGCAAATTGATCAAACGTCTTTTCTTTTAGTATTGTTCATCGGTTCAGTGTTGTCTGTTTACACAAAGTGTTACAGTACCTTTCTAATAACTGTCTTTTGATTGGCATCACTAACTCATGCAACAGTCAAAGCTTGCTAAATCAGCTAAGGCCACCAAAAAAAATGTTTCAATGTTTCTGGTCATCGCACGCATCATTTCAAAGCGTACGCGTCAACTCTTTTTTTCCTGTTTTTCATTTGCCCCTATGGAAAAAAAGGGAAAAGGGGAAAATGTATAAAATTCCACCAAAAATTAAAAAAATTGATACGTCAATGACCAGAAAGGATCTTTTTTTGGCCTAAATTAAATCGGCATTTAATAATTATATAGGTTTAAATTTCTCTTCACGCTGGTTTGACTTCAGCCCACGGCGCGGCTATTGGCCAAAAGCAGCCGATCTTGTGGATCTTCCGACGTCGACAATTTTTGTTATTACGAAAACCGCAGACCATGGTACCAGAGCGAATGTTCCTTGCATCAAATTCGGTAAGCGAAAAGAATAGGCAACAGCATCCAAGAAGGTTATATTTTTTACATTTTACTTAATATTTTTAGGACCAAAATCAACTGTGTTTGCTTTACACACTGCACTGCCGCACGTAGCTGCTGTACTGTAGCGCGAGGGTTTGCCTTGGTATTTGGGTCGGACGGCAAAACCAGATCTGGTTTTGCAATCCAACCCAAATACCCAGACAAAACCTCGAGCTACAATATTGCAGCTATGCCGCACGTACAGATAAGAGTGTATGGGTTGAGTGCCGCTTGCAATTTATGAAGAGCGCCCTCAAACTATTTTTTGTACGCTTTTGTTTTTGCGTACATGCAATGTGTAGGCATTGAGCGTTATAATTTTTAGCGCCAGGATAAAATCATTCAAGAGGCTCAGTTAAGGATTTTCATGGTAAAATGCGAGAAAGGATGTGAAAGGAAAGCTAAGCATTCGGTGAAGCAGAGAATGACTGAATATTAATGGGAAGATCAAACTAAGGATCATTGACATAATTTGAAGAGCAGTTGATCATTGTCTCATTTTACTAACTGGTGAAGTAATTAATGCTTAGAAGTGTCGAAACGAAGGCTGTTGAGGATAAAGAAACCAACATCATCATATTCATATCTACAAGGAAAAAATGAAGAGAACGCCACACTGACCGTTGTTATGTCATTTTTTACTGAGTAGAAATATGCACACTGATATGTAACTGATTATAAACGTCACAACGTTAAACGTCCACTAAAAGTGAATCTTTTGAACCTTCTTGTCTTCATTATGCAAAGGGAACTAACGATACAAAATCATGAGTTGCCATGAGGTGCAAACATTGTACATGAGAAACAATAAACCAGATCTTGGATACTTCTGTATTGTTTTTAAGTTAATGCCATCAGAATTTTAATTTTAATTGTTGCATATTTCTAATTAAAACACGATTGGAACTAATTTGGGATAAGTGGACGTTGAAGTAATGTCTGCAAATGTAATCTCATCTGCTTTCTTTTTAAGTTACACACTTGTTTTTATGAGTAATTTGTAATGTTGCAACATTCAGCTATACGGCACCTAACGCTTTTGAGAAATTTGAAAAATTTGAAAATCGAATTATCCCCAAATTAGTTCCAATCGTGTTTTGAGTACTTTCCCCTGTTTCTAATCATTTTCAATTGTAAATTTGTACTTGGTTTATTGCACTCATTCAACTAAACAAATAAAGTAACAGGGTCATATAAAGAATCTTACCATCCAGATTAACAATCAATCATCAAGGCTGTTGTACACAAATTTATCGGTGTTTCTGTTAAGGACAGTTGCCAGATACAGAAATAGTCAAGTTTCTAAGGGGAGAACCATTTGATTTCGGGGGGTATGGAGGATTTGAGAAAAAAATGTCACCAGGTGAGATAGAAGGAAAATAAATTGATCCTGTCATGGCCTGAGAAAAAAAAATTGTTATAACAGACAGAAGTGAAAAAAATTGTCACAATGCACCAGAAATTAGCAAAATTTGGAAACTTATTGTCATGTATTCTTTGCCGGCGCGCCGCCATAGGCGGCGCAAATGTTTTTACCACAAGCAATTCTAATGTTTTTTTCCCAGCACTTATGATATAAGCATGCACTACATAGGTCTACTTTAAAACTCAGTACACTCAATTTTTCCTTCCCTTTTCTGATCAAAGAAATCATATTTCAGGATTTCTGTTGCAATATCTAAATGGCATAGGCAATATCTAAAGGGGACTATTTGACTTCTGTAAATTGTGAAAATTTAAAACACAAGACAGGAGTTAATAAACTAGTGTTAAAGCGAATATTATTCTCTCAATATAAATATGTTAGAAAGATGTACAAGTTGATAATGAAAAAATTGAGGAACAACAAATATAATGAATTACAATGTGTGAGCCTTGTTTCTCTGACCACAAAAGATAACATCTTCCCTGAGAACTTACATCGATGCTTGGTCATGTTAATTATAATATGACACCACACACCGGATCGCTCACTATAGAGTCTGTCAATAGTGGCAAACGCTCTCAATAACTAATGTGGATTCTCCTCTTTGAGGACGAAGATAACTTAATAATCACACAACCAAGTGGAGGGGATACAAAACAAGAGAGCGACTGATGAAGGAACCCCATTTTTGTTCTTAAACACCGTTAAGAGGAATCACTCAATCAACAAACTGGTTTACCGGGGACTGAGATAACATGACCAGGGTCAAAGCACTAGCGATTTACCGGTGTCTCGCCATGTATTCGGAGTAATGTGAGGGGGAGGGGTCACTAAAAAAATTCAGGGGAGCGTTACTCAAAATGTGGAGAAGAAGAAGGGGGCGGGGTTACTCAATTTTTTTGTCCGAAATAAATTGAAACATCTCAGATTGCACCATTGTAAACATTCGTGCTCTCCCCTTGGGTCTTCTAACAGTTTTACTGGTAAAAGACAAATTGAAAATACCTCTCAGATTGCACTACACCACACCATGGCACACATCAATTTCACAAAAATTTTCACAGGATCTAGGACAAAACTGAACAGTTGTGAATTCACCCTTTATTATCACAGAAATATGTTTTAATTTACCTCAGTTCAATGACCATTTTGACAGTTAAACATACCATATTCGTGTTTCATTAGAAGCTGGCAGCTGGAGAAAAAATATGACACAAGAAGGTCACAGATTTCTTTCCTGTATATTCATTTGTCTTCAGTCTCTAGCAAACAGAACTGTTTTTCACAATTGTATTGTCATTGTTTGGATGTTGAATATTGTGACTCAAACACTGATCATGCAAAAAATGTAAAAAATATCAGTGTTCAATGTCATTTTCAAAAAGTTTTACACAGTGTAAAATAAACTGAAACTCTCAGATTGCACCATTAAACACATCAATTTCTCAAAATTTCCAATACGAGGGGGGAACCCCCCCCCCCCCTCTTGTGCTCTCTAACAGTTTTACTTAGTCAAAAAAATTAAAAAACACCTCTCAGATTGCACCAGACTGCACCATTGCACACGTCAATACCTTAAAACTTTCCATGCAAGATAGGGGAAATCCCCTGTGACAATTTCCCCCTAAGCCTCTCGCGTGTTCTCCCCGGTCAGATATCCTAGTGAAAACCCTGTCATAATACCCATCAAAATTAAACAATATACCATATGGTTAGATACTGCATGAGCTTTTATATCTTTATTTTATTGTGACTTTGAATTTCATTTTGATGGGTTCACCTTTTTCGAACCATCATGAGATAACTGATGATAGTCTAGCAGGGTACATCAGGATTTGAAAGATCTTTACTGTTGCTGTATTTTGTAAATTTTACAATTACATGTATTGGTATTTAACTTTTCTAAGTGGAGGGATCAGTCAAAATTTCAGAGTTAGAGAGGGAGGTTACTCAAATTAATTATGGTTGGCGAGGGGGGTCACTCAAAAGTTCGGAGTTCCAGGCCGTATATAATGACGACTCCCTTATATACAACGCATTACAAACTTGATGACCAATAAAACAAAATTTGCACTGTTATTTCATTTGAAAAAAAATTGATGCAAGTCTGACAGTAGAAAAAATAAATTGCTGTCACTCTGACAGGAAAAAAAATCAAATGGTTCTCCCCTAAGTGTCCTTACTTTAGATGTCTATCCTACCACACAGCAGTCATTGTTCCTCAGGGAAGTGCCAGTGCTCTGTGCAGTTTGAAACAGAACATTGGTATCCTACCACACAGCAGTCATTGTTCCCTAGGAAAGTACCAGTGCTCTGTGCAGTTTGGAATAGAATATTGGTATCCTACCACACAGCAGTCATTGTTCCCTAGGGAAAGTACCAGTGCTCTGTGCAGTTTGGAATAGAATATTGGTATCCTACCACACAGCAGTCATTGTTCCCTAGGAAAGTATTAGTGCTCTGTGCAGTTTGGAATAGAATATTGGTATCCTACCACACAGCAGTCATTGTTCCCTAGGGAAGTACCAGTGCTCTGTGCAGTTTGGAATAGAATATTGGTATCCTACCACACAGCAGTCATTGTTCCTAGGAAAGTACCAGTGCTCTGTGCAGTTTGGAATAGAATATTGGTATCCTACCACACAGCAGTCATTGTTCCCTAGGAAAGTACCAGTGCTCTGTGCAGTTTGGAATAGAATATTGGTATCCTACCACACAGCAGTCATTGTTCCCTAGGAAAGTACCAGTGCTCTGTGCAGTTTGAAACAGAATATTGGTATCCTAGTAACCACACAGCAGTCATTGTTCCCTAGGAAAGTACCAGTGCTCTGTGCACTTTGGAATAGAATATTGGTATCCTACAACACAGCAGTCATTGTTCCCTAGGGAAGTACCAGTGCTCTGTGCAGTTTGGAATAGAATATTGGTATCCTGCTACACAGCAGTCATTGTTCCCTGGGGAAGTACCAGTGCTCTGTGCAGTTTGGAAACAGAATATTGGTATCCTTCAACACAGCAGTCATTGTTCCCTAGGAAAGTACCAGTGCTCTGTGCAGTTTGGAATAGAATATTGGTATCCTACCACACAGCAGTCATTGTTCCCTAGGGAAGTACAAGTGCTCTGTGCAGTTTGGAATAGAATATTGGTATCCTACCACACAGCAGTCATTGTTCCCTAGGAAAGTATTAGTGCTCTGTGCAGTTTGGAATAGAATATCGGTATCCTACCACACAGCAGTCATTGCTCCCTAGGAAAGTACCAGTGCTCTGTGCAGTGTGGAATAGAATATTGGTATCCTACAACATAGCAGTCATTGTTCCCTAGGAAAGTACCAGTGCTCTGTGCAGTTTGGAATAGAATATTGGTATCCTACCACACAGCAGTCATTGTTCCCTAGGAAAGTACCAGTGCTCTGTGCAGTTTGGAATAGAACATTGGTATCCTACAACACAGCAGTGATTGTTCCCTAGGGAAGTACCAGTGCTCTTTGCAGTTTGGAACAGAATATCGGTATCCTACCACACAGCAGTCATTGTTCCCTAGGGAAGTACCAGTGCTCTGTGCAGTTTGGAATAGAATATTGGTATCCTACCACACAGCAGTCATTGTTCCCTAGGAAAGTATTAGTGCTCTGTGCAGTTTGGAATAGAATATTGGTATCCTACCACACAGCAGTCATTTTTCCCTAGGAAAGTACCAGTGCTCTGTGCAGTTTGGAATAGAATATTGGTATCCTACAACATAGCAGTCATTGTTCCTTAGGGAAGTACCAGTGCTCTGTGCAGTTTGAAACAGAATATTGGTGTCCTACCACACAGCAGTCATTGTTCCCTAGGGAAGTACCAGTGCTCTGTGCAGTTTGGAATGGAATATTGGTATCCTACCACACAGCAGTCATCGTCCCTAGGAAAGTACCAGTGCTCTGTGCAGTTTGGAATAGAATATTGGTATCCTACCACACAGCAGTCATTGCTCCCTAGGAAAGTACCAGTGCTCTGTGCAGTTTGGAATAGAATATTGGTATCCTAAAACATAGCAGTTATTGTTCCCTAGGGAAGTACCAGTGCTCTGTGCAGTTTGGAATAGAATATCGGTATCCTACCACACAGCAGTCATTGTTCCCTGGGAAAGTACCAGTGCTCTGTGCAGTTTGGAATAGAACATTGGTATCCTACAACACAGCAGTCATTGTTCCCTAGGGAAGTACCAGTGCTCTGTGCAGTTTGGAACAGAATATTGGTATCCTACCACACAGCAGTCATTGTTCCCTAGGGAAGTACCAGTGCTCTGTGCAGTTTGAAACAGAATATTGGTATCCTGCCACACAGCAGTCATTGTTCCCTGGGGAAGTACCAGTGCTCTGTGCAGTTTGGAATAGAATATTGGTATCCTACAACATAGCAGTCATTGTTCCCTAGGGAAGTACCAGTGCTCTGTGCAGTTTGAAACAGAATATTGGTATCCTGCTACACAACAGTCATTGTTCCCTGGGGAAGTACCAGTGCTCTGTGCAGTTTGGAATAGAATATTGGTATCCTGCCACACAGCAGTCATTGTTCCCTGGGGAAGTACCAGTGCTCTGTGCAGTTTGGAATAGAATATTGGTATCCTACCACACAGCAGTCATTGTTCCCTAGGAAAGTACCAGTGCTCTGTGCAGTTTGGAATAGAATATTGGTATCCTACAACATAGCAGTCATTGTTCCCTAGGGAACCTTTTTTCTTTACACCTAGTCATTCAACCATTCTGCATGATAAAAGTTGTCAATGATCAGAAACATACAGCAAAAGTCTAGAACAGTTTCAGAAAACACAGTCATTGAAAACAGAGCACAGCAATAAAAATGTGTCTTCATATTCACCATTCACTGTCTTTATATGTTTCACAAAACCTTTGTTACTCAAACATGGTTATGAATTGAAGAGATTGGCAGGGTGTAGTTTCTGCAGGTTCATATACAATGGAGTGTTGCCTTTATTGCAACAACATTTTAAATAAAAGTAGTAAGTTTTAGTTAAGATATTTTGGAGCTTGAAATTGAGACATTGCAGTTTTATTGAGACAGGTTAGCACTCACAACTAATTGGCTGACACTTGACTGCAGAAATGAAATTTAGGAGACTACATTAGCTTCATCCCAGCTGAAATTTGAGCTGAAGTTAATTGACGGATTTTCAACAGGCAATGAATTTTAGGACACAACATCTACTTCTTAGCCCAACGGGCATTCAAAAGAACAACAACTATTGTTGAAAACCTTAAGCTTGATTATCAAAGTAACTGCATTATCTATAATATATGTCACTAAGACAGGATACATTGTTTTAATTGTTTCAATTTTTCTTTCAAATCAAACTTGTATTCATTCAATTTTCAAATATTGCGATATATAACCTTCTGATCATGAAATAGTAATACATAAAAATCACTTTTAATGCATCATTGTTGTTCATAGAGGTAGGGTATACACACTGAAATGATGAATAGCAATACTGGAGGTCTAAGAATTCCTCAGTCTGGTGATTGGTTCAAGTTATTTCACATCACTGCATCCTTTTTATTAGCTCCGCTGTCAGCGACGCGGAGCTTATCAAATAGGTTGATTATCCGTCGTCGTCCGGCGTCCGTCGTCCGGCGTCCGTCGTCGTCCGTCGTCGTCCGTCAACAATTGCCTTCTCCTCTGAAACCACAAGTCCAATTGCTTTGAAATTTTATATGCAGTTCACTTGGGTGACCTCACTTCAGTTTCTACAAATCATGGTGAACTTTGCATATTTGTATTTTTGGGGCATTTTTTGGTGTTTTTGGTAAAAAAATCTTCTTCTCTGAAACCGCTCGTCCAATTGCTTTGAAATTTGATATGCAGTTTGCTTAGGGTGACTTAAATCAGATTTGTTCAAATGGTGGTAAAATTTGCATATTTGTATTTTTAAGGCAATTTTTGTCATTTTTGGTAAAAAAATCTTTAAAAATCTTCTTCTTCAAAACGACTGGTCAGATAGCTTTTATATTTGGCACATATGTCCCTAGGGATGATCTATTTCAGATTTGTTCAAATTGTGCAAAAATATGCAAATTTGCATTTTTAAGGCAATTTTTGCCATTTTTGGTCAAAAAATGTATTTCTCAAAAAGTACTTGTCTGATAGTTTTGAAATTTGGTATACAGGTTTCTATAGATGAACTAAGTAAGATATATTGAATTTCTGATGAAATCTGTAATTTTGTATTTTTGGGGCAATTTTTGCCATTTTTGGTCAAAAAATGTGTTTCTCATAAAGTACTGGTCTGATAGCTTTGAAATTTCGTATACAGGTTTCTACAGATAAGCTTAGTAATATACATTGAATTTCTGATGAAATCTTTAATTTTGTATTTTTTGGGCAATTTTTGCCATTTTTGGTCAAAAAATGTGTATTTCCAAAACTACTTATCTGATAGCTTTGAAATTTGGTATACAGGTTTCCATAGATGAACTAAATGATATTTATTGAAATAATGATGACATCTGCAATTTTGAATTTTTGGGGCAATTTTTCACATTTTTGGTCAAAAAATGCGTTTCTCAAAAAGTACTGGTCTAACAGCTTTGAAATTTGGTATACAGGTTTCTATATATGAACTAAGTGTGATATTTTGAAATTATGATGAAATCTGCAATTTTTATTTTTGGGGGCAATTGTTGCCGTTTTTGGTCAGAATATTTTATTCTCAAAAAACTACTCATCAGATAGCTTTGGTTGACATGTTCTTAGGGATGATCCGATGTGATATATGCAAAGTATGATGAAATCTTCAATTTTGTATTTTTGCAGCTTATTGTAGCCACTTTTTTCTGGCCACTGCATTGAGTTCTCAAGATTTCCACCTTCTTCATCAACTGTGTCAAAAATAGTTATCTGTACATAAACACAGCGGAGCTATATCGGCCGCTAGGCCGCTTGTTAAAGATTATCTTGGAATGACATTGTCATATTCTTAACTTATTGTGCATTTCAGTAACTTTCCGTTGAGTAAAACATTGTTTTTACTCACATCCTGTTACCAAATATTGATGTTGTACATCACGTTACCTTCACCCCTTTTAAAAGTTCAAGTCTTCTGTCTTCAAATCTTCTAATAGTAAATTGTTTTGCCTTTGTGGCTTTTTATGCCGTGTATTCCATTGATTTGATAATTTTAACCTTTATTAGACAGGCGAGTTACAACAAGTGCAGCAAGGACGCATTTTGAAAGATCAGCTCTTGTTATTTCAAATTTGTTTCAATGGGCTGATCATAGGTAAGCATATCATCAGCAAATTGATCAAACGTCTTTTCTTTTAGTATTGTTCATCGGTTCAGTGTTGTCTGTTTACACAAAGTGTTACAGTACCTTTCTAATAACTGTCTTTTGATTGGCATCACTAACTCATGCAACAGTCAAAGCTTGCTAAATCAGTTAAGGCCACCAAAAAAAATGTTTCAATGTTTCTGGTCATCGCACGCATCATTTCAAAGCGTACGCGTCAACTCTTTTTTTCCTGTTTTTCATTTGCCCCTATGGAAAAAAAGGGAAAAGGGGGAAAATGTATAAAATTCCACCAAAAATTAAAAAAAATTGATACGTCAATGACCAGAAAGGATCTTTTTTTGGCCTAAATTAAATCGGCATTTAATAATTATATAGGTTTAAATTTCTCTTCACGCTGGTTTGACTTCAGCCTACGGCGCGGCTATTGGCCAAAAGCAGCCGATCTTGTGGATCTTCCGACGTCGACAATTTTTGTTATTACGAAAACCGCAGACCATGGTACCAGAGCGAATGTTCCTTGCATCAAATTCGGTAAGCGAAAAGAATAGGCAACAGCATCCAAGAAGGTTATATTTTTTACATTTTACTTAATATTTTTAGGACCAAAATCAACTGTGTTTGCTTTACACACTGCACTGCCGCACGTAGCTGCTGTACTGTAGCGCGAGGGTTTGCCTTGGTATTTGGGTCGGACGGCAAAACCAGATCTGGTTTTGCAATCCAACCCAAATACCCAGACAAAACCTCGAGCTACAATATTGCAGCTATGCCGCACGTACAGATAAGAGTGTATGGGTTGAGTGCCGCTTGCAATTTATGAAGAGCGCCCTCAAACTATTTTTTGTACGCTTTTGTTTTTGCGTACATGCAATGTGTAGGCATTGAGCGTTTATAATTTTTAGCGCCAGGATAAAATCATTCAAGAGGCTCATGTAAGGATTTTCATGGTAAAATGCGAGAAAGGATGTGAAGGAAAGCTAAGCATTCGGTGAAGCAGAGAATGACTGAATATTAATGGGAAGATCAAACTAAGGATCATTGACATAATTTGAAGAGCAGTTGATCATTGTCTCATTTTACTAACTGGCGAAGTAATTAATGCTTAGAAGTGTCGAAACCAAGCCTGTTGAGGATAAAGAAACCAACATCATCATATTCATATCTACAAGGAAAAAATGAAGAGAACGCCACACTGACCGTTGTTATGTCATTTTTTACTGAGTAGAAATATGCACACTGATATGTAACTGATTATAAACGTCACAACGTTAAACGTCCACTAAAAGTGAATCTTTTGAACCTTCTTGTCTTCATTATGCAAAGGGAACTAACGATACAAAATCATGAGTTGCCATGAGGTGCAAACATTGTACATGAGAAACAATAAACCAGATCTTGGATACTTCTGTATTGTTTTTAAGTTAATGCCATCAGAATTTTAATTTTAATTGTTGCATATTTCTAATTAAAACACGATTGGAACTAATTTGGGATAAGTGGACGTTGAAGTAATGTCTGCAAATGTAATCTCATCTGCTTTCTTTTTAAGTTACACACTTGTTTTTATGAGTAATTTGTAATGTTGCAACATTCAGCTATACGGCACCTAACGCTTTTGAGAAATTTGAAAAATTTGAAATCGAATATCCCCAATTAGTTCCAATCGTGTTTTGAGTACTTTCCCCTGTTTCTAATCATTTTCAATTGTAAATTTGTACTTGGTTTATTGCACTCATTCAACTAAACAAATAAAGTAACAGGGTCATATAAAGAATCTTACCATCCAGATTAACAATCAATCATCAAGGCTGTTGTACACAAATTTATCGGTGTTTCTGTTAAGGACAGTTGCCAGATACAGAAATAGTCAAGTTTCTAAGGGGAGAACCATTTGATTTCGGGGGGTATGGAGGATTTGAGAAAAAAAATGTCACCAGGTGAGATAGAAGGAAAATAAATTGATCCTGTCATGGCCTGAGAAAAAAAAATTGTTATAACAGACAGAAGTGAAAAAAATTGTCACAATGCACCAGAAATTAGCAAAATTTGGAAACTTATTGTCATGTATTCTTTGCCGGCGCGCCGCCATAGGCGGCGCAAATGTTTTTACCACAAGCAATTCTAATGTTTTTTTCCCAGCACTTATGATATAAGCATGCACTACATAGGTCTACTTTAAAACTCAGTACACTCAATTTTTCCTTCCCTTTTCTGATCAAAGAAATCATATTTCAGGATTTCTGTTGCAATATCTAAATGGCATAGGCACTATCTAAAGGGACTATTTGACTTCTGTAAATTGTGAAAATTTAAAACACAAGACAGGAGTCAATAAACTAGTGTTAAACGAATTATTCTCTCAATATAAATATGTTAGAAAGATGTACAAGTTGATAATGAAAAATTGAGGAACAACAAATATGATGAATTACAATGTGTGAGCCTTGTTTCTCTGACCACAAAAGATAACATCTTCCCTGAGAACTTACATCGATGCTTGGTCATGTTAATTATAATATGACACCACACACCGGATCGCTCACTATAGAGTCTGTCAATAGTGGCAAACGCTCTCAATAACTAATGTGGATTCTCCTCTTTGAGGACGAAGATAACTTAATAATCACACAACCAAGTGGAGGGGATACAAAACAAGAGAGCGACTGATGAAGGAACCCCATTTTTGTTCTTAAACACCGTTAAGAGGAATCACTCAATCAACAAACTGGTTTACCGGGGACTGAGATAACATGACCAGGGTCAAAGCACTAGCGATTTACCGGTGTCTCGCCATGTATTCGGAGTAATGTGAGGGGGAGGGGTCACTAAAAAAATTCAGGGGAGCGTTACTCAAAATGTGGAGAAGAAGAAGGGGGCGGGGTTACTCAATTTTTTTGTCCGAAATAAATTGAAACATCTCAGATTGCACCATTGTAAACATTCGTGCTCTCCCTTGGGTCTTCTAACAGTTTTACTGGTAAAAGACAAATTGAAAATACCTCTCAGATTGCACTACACCACACCATGGCACACATCAATTTCACAAAAATTTTCACAGGATCTAGGACAAAACTGAACAGTTGTGAATTCACCCTTTATTATCACAGAAATATGTTTTAATTTACCTCAGTTCAATGACCATTTTGACAGTTAAACATACCATATTCGTGTTTTCATTAGAAGCTGGCAGCTGGAGAAAAAATATGACACAAGAAGGTCACAGATTTCTTTCCTGTATATTCATTTGTCTTCAGTCTCTAGCAAACAGAACTGTTTTTCACAATTGTATTGTCATTGTTTGGATGTTGAATATTGTGACTCAAACACTGATCATGCAAAAAATGTAAAAAATATCAGTGTTCAATGTCATTTTCAAAAAGTTTTACACAGTGTAAAATAAACTGAAACTCTCAGATTGCACCATTAAACACATCAATTTCTCAAAATTTCCAATACGAGGGGGAAACCCCCCCCCCCCTCTTGTGCTCTCTAACAGTTTTACTTAGTCAAAAAAATTAAAAAACACCTCTCAGATTGCACCAGACTGCACCATTGCACACGTCAATACCTTAAAACTTTCCATGCAAGATAGGGGAAATCCCCTGTGACAATTTCCCCCTAAGCCTCTCGCGTGTTCTCCCCGGTCAGATATCCTAGTGAAAACCCTGTCATAATACCCATCAAAATTAAACAATATACTATATGGTTAGATACTGCATTAGCTTGTATATCTTTATTTTATATGACTTTGAATTTCATTTTGATGGGTTCACCGTTTTCGAACGATCATGAGGTAACTGATGATAGTCTAGCAGGGTACATCAGGATTTGAAAGGTCTTCACTGTTGCTGTATTTTGTAAATTGTACAATTACATGTATTGGTATTTAACTTTTCTAAGTGGAGGGATCAGTCAAAATTTCAGAGTTAGAGAGGGAGGTTACTCAAATTAATTATGGTTGGCGAGGGGGGTCACTCAAAAGTTCGGAGTTCCAGGCCGTATATAATGACGACTCCCTTATATACAACGCATTACAAACTTGATGACCAATTAAAAAAAATTTGCACAGTTACTTCATTTGAAAAAAAATTGATGCAAGTCTGACAGTAGAAAAAATAAATTGCTGTCACTCTGACAGGAAAAAAAATCAAATGGTTCTCCCCTAAGTGTCCTTACTTTAGATGTCTATCCTACCACACAGCAGTCATTGTTCCTCAGGGAAGTGCCAGTGCTCTGTGCAGTTTGAAACAGAACATTGGTATCCTACCACACAGCAGTCATTGTTCCCTAGTACCAGTGCTCTGTGCAGTTTGGAATAGAATATTGGTATCCTACCACACAGCAGTCATTGTTCCCTAGGGAAGTACCAGTGCTCTGTGCAGTTTGGAATAGAATATTGGTATCCTACCACACAGCAGTCATTGTTCCCTAGGAAAGTACCAGTGCTCTGTGCAGTTTGGAATAGAATATTGGTATCCTACCACACAGCAGTCATTGTTCCCTAGGGAAGTACCAGTGCTCTGTGCAGTTTGGAATAGAATATTGGTATCCTACAACACAGCAGTCATTGTTCCCTAGGAAAGTATTAGTGCTCTGTGCAGTTTGGAATAGAATATCGGTATCCTACCACACAGCAGTCATTGCTCCCTAGGAAGTACCAGTGCTCTGTGCAGTTTGGAATAGAATATTGGTATCCTACAACACAGCAGTCATTGTTCCCTAGGAAGTACCAGTGCTCTGTGCAGTTTGGAATAGAATATTGGTATCCTACCACACAGCAGTCATTGTTCCCTAGGAAAGTACCAGTGCTCTGTGCAGTTTGGAATAGAATATTGGTATCCTACAACACAGCAGTCATTGTTCCCTAGGGAAGTACCAGTGCTCTGTGCAGTTTGGAATAGAATATTGGTATCCTACCACACAGCAGTCATTGTTCCCTAGGGAAGTACCAGTGCTCTGTGCAGTTTGGAATAGAATATTGGTATCCTACCACACAGCAGTCATTGTTCCCTAGGAAAGTATTAGTGCTCTGTGCAGTTTGGAATAGAATATTGGTATCCTACCACACAGCAGTCATTTTTCCCTAGAAAAGTACCAGTGCTCTGTGCAGTTTGGAATAGAATATTGGTATCCTACAACATAGCAGTCATTGTTCCCTAGGGAAGTACCAGTGCTCTGTGCAGTTTGAAACAGAATATTGGTATCCTACCACACAGCCGTCATTGTTCCCTAGGGAAGTACCAGTGCTCTGTGCAGTTTGGAATGGAATATTGGTATCCTACCACACAGCAGTCATTGTTCCCTAGGGAAGTACCAGTGCTCTGTGCAGTTTGGAATAGAATATTGGTATCCTACCACACAGCAGTCATTGTTCCCTAGGAAAGTACCAGTGCTCTGTGCAGTTTGGAATAGAATATTGGTATCCTACAACATAGCAGTCATTGTTCCCTAGGAAAGTACCAGTGCTCTGTGCAGTTTGGAATAGAATATCGGTATCCTACCACACAGCAGTCATTGTTCCGTGGGAAAGTACCAGTGCTCTGTACAGTTTGGAATAGAACATTGGTATCCTACAACACAGCAGTCATTGTTCCCTAGGGAAGTACCAGTGCTCTGTGCAGTTTGGAACAGAATATTGGTATCCTACCACACAGCAGTCATTGTTCCCTAGGGAAGTACCAGTGCTCTGTGCAGTTTGAAACAGAATATTGGTATCCTGCCACACAGCAGGCATTGTGCCCTGGGGAGTACCAGTGCTCTGTGCAGTTTGGAATAGAATATTGGTATCCTACCACACAGCAGTCCTTGTTCCCTAGGGAAGTACCAGTGCTCTGTGCAGTTTGGAATAGAATATTGGTATCCTACCACACAGCAGTCATTGTTCCCTAGGAAAGTACCAGTGCTCTGTGCAGTTTGGAATAGAATATTGGTATCCTACCACACAGCAGTCATTTTTCCCTAGGAAAGTACCAGTGCTCTGTGCAGTTTGGAATAGAATATTGGTCTCCTACAACATAGCAGTCATTGTTCCCTAGGGAAGTACCAGTGCTCTGTGCAGTTTAAAACAGAATATTGGTATCCTACCACACAGCAGTCATGGTTCCCTAGGAAAGTACCAGTGCTCTGTGCAGTTTGGAATAGAATATTGGTATCCTACCACACAGCAGTCATCGTTCCCTAGGAAAGTACCAGTGCTCTGTGCAGTTTGGAATAGAATATTGGTATCCTACCACACAGCAGTCATCGTTCCCTAGGAAAGTACCAGTGCTCTGTGCAGTTTGGAATAGAATATTGGTATCCTACCACACAGCAGTCATTGTTCCCTAGGAAAGTACCAGTGCTCTGTGCAGTTTGAAACAGAATCCTACCACACAGCAGTCATTGTTCCCTAGGGAAGTACCACTACCAGTGCTCTGTGCAGCTTGAAACAGAATATTGGTATCCTACAACACAGCAGTCATTGTTCCCCAGGAAAGTACCAGTGCTCTGTGCAGTTTGGAACAGAATATTGGTGCGAACAGTGTCCTAGTGGTTGATATTCACAACTTGCCCACATACACTTGCGGACGCAAAGTCTGCTATTAGCCGGATGCGCTATTTTGGGGGTTGCGGGCTGCGGGTTGCGGGCATGAAAAAATGTGTGTTTTTTGGTATCATTTTCGCTACTAATTAGAATAAATGCTAAAATAGTATCTAGATGTATTTGTTTATGGAATAAAAGCCGTGAACTTCTTGAATAATGCCTTTATTTGAGCTTACATCTGGTAAAGCGCCACCAACGTCAGAATAGTCCATTTCCCATCCAACATTCGCCGTTGCATAACAGCAATAATTGTAGCCTTGGTTGTTGGTGAGAATTGGGCTTCTGTCATGCGGCTCGCACCTTAATTGCCCTTCGCGAGCCGCACGACAGAAGCCCAATCCCCACCAACAACCAAGGCTACAATTATTGCAGCTAGCCGTTGCACAGCCGATCGAAGCTTTCGAAATGACATGAGTACTGAATGCGGATGAGTAATAATATGAACACAAGACAGATTTCACAACAACTCGCTATATTAACTTTTTATGTTATGATTAAGATGGATAGTTTAAAAGTAAGTTTCGGATTGTTGACAGCACAGATGAACTGGGAGATGAACTTCAGTTCCTTGAAACTCGACACGCCTAATAATTGGTATACATGCCCTTCTCACACTTCACATTAGTTCAACCGCCGATAAAAGCACAATTTTCAAAATAGTTTTGAATGCCGTTTAAAATTATTTTATTGTGGTGAACACGATTATAGTCCTAGGAAACTTTTCATAGTCACGCTGAATCAAATGCGTGGAGCGACTATCATGCTGCAAGTGCAAGTCATAAATAGAATTAGTCCATGATATTGTAACACCTTAAAATAATGACATTTTGACCTTTTACCGATATTTAGGATTTTATTACTTTGACCTTTTACCGACTTTCATAACTTGTATAACTACTCTTTCACGTTGTAAGTACACGAGTGACATTATGTGCAATGAACGTATGTCACATGAAGTCAAAACGTGATATAATTTTGGATGAAATGTATAAAAGCCAATGATTTTGATAGTTCGGGAGGAACTGAGAACTTTAGGGAGAGATTTTGCTGATCGATGATTGTATCCTGAGTACGGACTTAGTGCCGTTCTGCTTTAGTAATAAAGATCTGAAGTGGTGAGTTAACACTTTCACTGCGGGAGGGCGCATTCTGCGCCAACGGCCAGACTGCGGGAGGCGCGTAAACGCGCCAAGAACGTACGCGTTTATGTGCGTTCGATATACGTTGGCTTTGTTTGATCTACATCATGTTTGTTGACTATTTCCTCAAGCCTAGCATAGTGTACGAGGTAGAGGTCAAACCTAAATGAGCATGCGCGCCAAATTTGTAAACAAATGCAGCCATACTCGGTCATTTCTCTGCCGTGATTTGTAAGGATCGTGTGATCAGTTGTTGTTTTTCTTTCAGAGGGTATTTAAAAATGGCGGTGCGGGCACAGTTTAACACCCACTAAGCCGTTGAGCATGTTTTTCTAGACGCTAATAGTGGAATTGTCACTGAAAGTGACACTGAACTCGACGGAGATAGCGGAAGTCAAATTTCAAATTACAACTCTAATACGAACTTGAATATGTTCCCAAACCAGTTGAGCAAAGACAGAGATCGCAAGCAAGACAGGAAGGTAGGCAAGCTGAGCGTGCTGAGAGAAAAGTGCGACAAAGGGCCGGTGACCGACATCAAAAACGTTGATGGGGTATCCTGTGGATGTTGTATGACATCAATCTATCAATGACAATTACGCATCGGACTGGCTACCAGTATATAAGCATATATATAATATAGCTCTCTTTTGAATGTCAGATGATACCTGTTGTTCGAATTTGAACTTGTAATAAATATGCATATTAATCTCATTTATGTTGGATATGTTTAAGACTATGTGTTTCCCCTACTGAATTTGAGTTAATAAAACGTAAGTAGTAATTTTTAAAGTGTTACGCTGTGAAAAATACATTTATATATTGAAATAACAAAAAATGCAACATTTTTTGAATTTTTTTTGTAAAATCCAATATGGCCACCATGATCACGTGATCTTCAAGGTGTGTCACATGACCGTTTGTGCATTTTTATGATGCTCTGTCATATTGCAATACCCACCGAAAAAAGATACAGCTCATGCATGTAAATCAATATTTATAAGGCCATACATACATAGAAAACTACGCACAGGAATGCACGTATAAAAATTAATTACGCAGTGAAAGTGTTAAACTGACTACTTGGTGTACGTTCCAGTTCCAGACTTTGAGTGAGTGACGATCCATCGACGATCACAAGTTACGAAAAGTCAGTCGTAACAAATTGGTGGGAGAATCCGGCGTAACTGGAAAAACACTATATGATTTTGAGATCTGGACGAATAAATCAACGACAACGCATCAACATGGCAGAACAAGCCGAGGCACTGTTGGATCAGCAATACGACCAGATTGGCGGCCTTCAACGACGCATGGAGTCTGCGTTCCAACGCATGGAAGACATGCATGACAGGGACCACAGAGAACGGGCCGAAGAGATGGACAATGTAGGTAGGCGAATTTATACTGATAATGGAGGGGTCCATATATTGCCAACGAAGTTTACTGGGAGAGAAAGTGACTGTCCTCATAAATGGTTAAAGAAGTTCGAGATGTTCTCTAACTTGAAACGGTTAGTGATTGGTAACCGGACCCCGGCGAAATGTCAACTGTGGTGTACCATGGTCAACAAGGTATTTGATGGTTTTTGATGTTTGACCATGAACTACCATGGTCGGCTATGATATGAGACCACAGTAGGCATTCCAATACTATGGTCTACCACAGTTAACCACGGTCTATCATGGCTGACCTGTTTATGGATATCTGCTACCATGGTTCACTATGGTATTTGATGACTGATTGTATTTATGACCATGGTTATCGATGGTCAACTATGGTTGACCATGATATTTGATGACTCATGAGTTTAATATTGATGCCCAATTTTCCTGATGATCATATTGATAATAGGCGTATGTATATACACTCCTATATTTACATAGTTGAGTCTCTTGACATCATTCACAGTTGTTAGAGAGAATTAATGTCGTTGCCCGGGAAGCCTTGACCAATTTGCTGTATTCTTGTTCATGTCAGAAGACTGTGGACAAATATCGAGCTGAATTCTTGGATTATTGACATGGAGGCATGAAAGCACTGCTACAATGGCAAGAAGTTAAGACTATCTCAGTCTCACTCAATGTTTGCCTCGAAACATGATATCAACATAGGCAAGGTCATAGTCCATTGTCATTGGACCTTTGACCCTTTACCATGATGTCACATGTCATAAAGCAATGCATTTGATTGGCTCATTTGAAGCAGCCATCTTCAAAATTCACTTCAAACGGATTGTCTGTTCAGTGAACACTGGAAAAGTAGCTGTGTTTGTAACATCGATTTTGGGAGAAATTTTGGGTTTTTTTGCTCATCGAACATTCAGGGAAACACTCAGAAGATGTTGGAGGATGATCTTTGATAGAATCTGAAGGGCTTGGCTGTTATTGCAGTGGACACTATAATGGAGGCTAAGTTTGCTGATCCTTAAGCGAGTCTGTCAAGTTATAATGACACCAGTCAGGGATCACTGGTGTTTTGCAGAGTTTTGGTGAGGTTTATACCAAGATTTTTTCCATTCTGACAATTTTCCACCCAGGTTTTGTTTCAAAAACCATCAAATACCATTGGTCGGTGATCATGGTTGACCAAGGTTAATAACATGGTCAACCACGTTTGATGCCCATGGTCAACCATGGATAACTACCTTGGTTTACCGTGGTTGACCATGGTTGGTGACCATGGACAACCATGGTAATTTGTGCCATTTAACAAACATGGTCGACCATGAACTACCAAGGTTGAACATGGTCATATGACCATGAACTAACATGGTAGTCTGTGTTAGACCACCGACACTTTCGCCGGGGGGGTATTCGGTCTCCTTATGGCCGATGCGGCTGAGCGTTGGTTTACGTCTCAGCCTGACAACGTCATACAGAACTGGGACGTCCTGAGGGCTACTTTCGTAAAGCGATTTGCGAAGCAGGGACCGAGATGGAGGAACGACCGAGAAATCCGTAGTATTCAACAGGGGATCGGCGAGACGGTAGAAGCCTACGCTGGACGCTTGAAAGACAAGTGTGACAGGTATGGTCGTACTGACGCTGAACTTTTAAGCTTTTTTCTGCAAGGGTTACGCCCTAAGCTGATGAAGTTCGTCGCGGGAAGAGATCCCGAAGATTTCAAGGCAGCGTTCGCGTTCGCCAGAACTGGGGAGCTGGTGGTCGATTTGCCGGATGAAGATCGACGATCAACGGCATCGCACGAATCAGAGTTAACCAAAGTCATGATGATGCTAGTCGAACAGAACAGACGACTGATGGAAGAAAAGAACCGAAGCGTGCAAGCATCGACAGCGGCAACGGGGCTTCAACCAACGGCAACACCCAGGGAAGATACGGTACGTGACCATTTTTCGAATGGTTTTGATAATTTTAGTCAAGGACAGAGGGGAAATAGACATGACGCCAATTTTAAGGGTGGTCCACGAAGTTTTCGCCAGGGGAATGGGAGTGGAAATGGTAATTTTATATGCTATACGTGTGGGATTGCGGGTCATATAAATTCAAATTGTCCCCGCCGATTTGCTACGGTTTGTTATAATTGTAATTGGCCTGGCCATATTGCACGCAATTGTTTCGCTGGAGGCAGAAATTCTCAGCGAAAAAACGAATAAGGCCGGCAGGTTTTAGAAATGGATCTGGAAATTTTAATACCTGTGAACGGCGAGGGACGGAGAATAATAATGTTGTAAAGAGTGTATGTAATTTGAACATTAATGATCAATGTATGCAAGGAATTAATGTAATTAATGTAAATGTAATGAATCAATGTATATTGGCGATTGTAGATACTGGGGCCACCATTACTGTTGCCCCTATGCGATTATTATCAGAAGTACCGAAGTTACGCCACATTAAAATCCTTAAGTCTAATTATAAAGCTGTAAAATTAGCCGATGGTCGACAAATACCTGTGAAGGGTGTTATAAGTGTGCGTGTTATTATTGGCGGTAAGAAAGCATTGATGTCGATTCATTTAGTTGAAAATTTGAAACAGAAATTAATTATTGGTGTTGATTTTTTGGCGAGATATAGAGCAATTATAGACGTGGCACAAAGAAAGTTGAAACTTCGCTCCTCCCTCGTTGTCAAGGCTGCTCAAGGCTGCCCAGGGGTTTGTTATCTCACCTCGGTTTGAACGTAAAGTTCCTGGCCAGTGAAATTGTAGTATGCCCGACGGAATTGTTGGACATACCGAAACAACTAAAGCTTTAATACACCTGGGAGTTGCGACAGCATGGGTTGTAACTGTCACCGAGAAAAACAAGATCCCACTAAGGTTGGTGAATTCGACCGACAGAGACGTATATGTCAGAAAGGGGACCAAATTGGGGATTTTCTGCCCGCTTCCTGAGGGAGCTACTATTCACAATTTGGATGTTGAAAATGACACCCTGCCTAATGATTTAACAAATGACGCCCTCAAACGACATTTCTTGAGTAAATTTGACTTTGGTGATTCGGCCCTGGATGAAGATCAAACAAAGAGTTTACACAATGTTTTATGGAAGAATCGTTTGGCGTTTGTTGATGATGATAAGAGATTAGGTTACTGTGATGTGATCAAACATCGTATTGAGTTAGTCCCAGGGGCCCAACCCGTAAAGATGCCACCGTACCGAGTCGACCCAGAGAAACGGAAAGCCATTGAGAGGGAAGTTGATAATTTGTTAGCGCAAGGTATAATTCCACCGAGTATGTCCCAATTCTCAAGCCCTGTTGTGCTTCTAAAAAAAACGTCAAATAACGAGTATAGGTTCTGCGTTGATTACAGAAAGGTTAATTCTTTGACAAAACCCGACATTTTCCCCATCCCGAATTTGATAGAATCACTGGAAATGATGGGTGACCAAAATCCTAAGTATTTCTCTACTTTGGATATGATGTCCGGTTTTTGGCAAATTGCAATTGACGAGAGGGATGCACATAAGACTGCTTTTGTTTGTCATGATGGATTGTATGAATTTAATAGACTTCCCCAGGGTATGAAGAATTCAGTGAATTCTTTCCAGCGTACTATGCAATTCATTTTTCGGAGTATGTTACGGCGGTATGTGTTGGTGTATATCGATGATTTGATTATTTTTTCACAGTCATTTGAGGAGCATTTGCAACATCTTGATGCAGTATTAACTTGCCTTCGTGAGGTGGGGTTGAAACTTCGTCCACAGAAATGCTTTTACGGTAGAAAGCAAGTGAAATTCCTAGGGCACCGTCTTGATAAGGAGGGAATATCAGTAGACCCGAAAAAGGTAAGTGCTGTGCAAGATTTCCCTGTCCCTAGGAATGTTTCTGAAGTACGAGCATTTTTAGGTTGTGTTGGTTTCTATCGTCGGTTTATTAGGGATTTTGCTAAGATCGCAGGCCCTTTGTATAAATTATTGAGAAAAGATGTAAAGTTCTCTTGGCGCAAGGAATGCCGCGAGGCTTTTGATTGCCTTAAGCTAGCCTTAATAACCACTCTCCCGTCCTTGGATATCCACGTTTCGCGAACCTTTCAAATTGTATACGGATGGCGTCAACATATAGTGTTGGTTTCGTGCTTGCGCAAGAGCAAGACGGTGTGGAAAGGCCCATTGTATACGGGGGACGTTCCCTCACAGCCGCCCAGCAACGCTATACCACTACCGAACGCGAAGCAATCGCAGTAATTAACGGTCTTTCCCAATGCGACCCCTATTTGCGTTCGACAAAGTTCCAGATTATAACGGACCACGCAAATCTCCCGTATTTGTTCAAAATAAAGAAACCGTCAGGTAGAATGGCTCGTTGGATTCTTAAGATACAGGGTTATGATTATGAGATTGTCCACAAACCGGGAAAGTCTATTGCTCACGCTGATGGATTATCGCGACGGAAATATTCTGAAGTGTGCGATGATAGCTCAGATTTCAGTTGTAAAGATGGTTTAGATAATACACAGGCGGAAACGAGTGCTGATACGGACGCCGAAAGACAGGTAGCTACTTCACACGATAGTAATGATACGCTTGCAGGGAGATCAAGATAAGTCGGTTGCCCCAGTTAATGAGATAGAGGTCGTTTCAGATAATGATGTCGTAACGGACGTACGACAATTGTATGAAGGAGACCAGGCTTTGACGCATGAGCAACAAGCGCCCGACACAGATAACCTAGACCCCCAACAAAATAATGACACTAGTACCGATGAAAGTCAGGTAGGAGAACCAGATGCCGCGGAACAAAGAATAGTGAGTGTACAGAGAGAGGATCAAGAGTTAAAACCGTGGTTTGATTTCCTTGAAAATGGTGTATTGCCGACAGACGACAAATTAGCGAGACACATTGCTTGTGATAGTGATAATTATGTAATTATAAATGGTGTACTCTATCACTATTGGAATGCGACCGGAAAGGCAGCAAAAAAGGAGAAATGTATTAGGCAGTTAGTTGTTCCGAAAGCATTACAATTATATGTTCTCCGTAGGATGCATGATGACGCGACCGCTGGTCATCAGGGCGTTAGTCGTACATTGGAAAAGATCAGGTTGCGATATTACTGGAAAAATATGATCAAAGACGTTACTGAATATGTTAACTCGTGTGTTCCTTGCCATTCGCGCAAGCGTGGTCTTAGGGGAAACGCCCCTTTGCTCCCAATCCCAGTAGCATCAGTTATGCAACGTATAGGCGTTGATTTCTTAGGTCCCTTGAAACCGACCGCTCAAGGCAATAAATATGTTTTATTGTTCACTGAGTATTTGACTAAGTTTAGCTTGGCCTTTGCAACGCACGATATGAAGGCTGAGACGGTTGCTAAGATATTGTTTGAACAAGTCCTGTGCATATTTGGTTTCCCTAGTATTATTCTCTCAGATCAAGGATCGGCTTTCGTGTCTCAAATAGTAAAAGAAGTTTGTCGATATGCCTCGCCATACCACCCTATGTGCAACGGGGCCGTTGAAAGACTGAATCTAGCCTTTTAAGCATGTTATCCATGTATGTATCTGAAAAAGAAGACGATTTGGACGGTCATGTTTGCTTATCGAGCCGCCCCGCACGAGACTACCAGCATTAGTCCTTTTAGAGCCATGTTCGGATACAAAGCACGACTTCCGGTAGACGTAGAAATTTTACCCCAGCCAGGTAAAACTCGAAATATTAGTTTGCATTTAAAGGATTTGGCAGAAAAGAGAAATGTCGCCATCGGTTTGGCAAAGGAGAATATAGCAAAGGCGCAAAATGCAATGAAGGAAAGATATGATAAGAAAATACGCAGGGTAGTACAATTCAAGGTAGAGGATACTGTTTACTTATACAGTCCAGCCGTAGCAGTAGGTCGAAGTCCGAAATTTCGTCATCCTTACAAGGGACCGTACAGAATTAGTGCGCAAGTTTCACCGGTAAATTACCGTTTAGAACACATTGACGATAATAAGCCGTACCCTAAAGTTGTACATGTAAATCGATTAAAGTATGCGCATATACGACCAGAGCGATTGTTAGAGCCACAGTCTGTTCAATATAGCGCTGACGATAGTGACGTCGATGATGATTTAGACCGAGTCACTGAACCGCCAAATCAAACTCCGGTAGATTATCATATAGGTTCCGATACAGAGATTTATTATTGTGCTAGTGAGACGCCTTTAGATTCGTCGCCTACCGTGAACAATGGGAGACGATATCGGCGCGACGTACGTAAACGCGCAGAGGCACATCTGAGCAGACTTTCTAATTCTTAAAGTGACGAGGAAAGTACAGATAGGGAGGCAAACCAATATTTCGGGATCGAGAAAATAGTAAAGGGCAGGTATCGTAACGGTAAATTGGAATTCCTCATAAAATGGCACGGGTATGATGACAAACATAATACCTGGGAACCGCAAGAAAATCTGAATGACGCCGCATTGACAAGTTTACGGAGAAACCCAGTACCAATCTCCGGAGCTCCGAGCGATAAAACAAAAGTCAGGCGATAATAAAAACTATGGTTCGAATAAATAAGAACAATACGATGGTGGTATGCGATATTTGCCACCTGAGATTAAGATGCTACAGTAAACACTTTCGTGGGGTCCATTATTAGTTTAACTGTATTTAATGAGTTCCTTCACCCCCTGACGTAAGATGAAAGGTCCATGCCCTTTGCAATAGTATGAAGTTCGAAGGCTGTAAACCAGGCCCTGGATGACAAATTGTGTAAATTGACATTGTCGGGATAACGTTATGATACGAGATAGCTTTAGGTGCAGTTCAGTCGAACGCTTTCTAGCATTCGTATAGACATCAAAGGTCACAATGGCAATGGTGTACTTTGGAAAACCACTTTTTATTAGGTTGATACTCTGGACTTGTACGCAAACGAGGTATCTTTCTTTTTTTTTGAAGTGTTGTTTTGTTTTGTTGATGACGTGTTGAAGTTGTATTTTGTTGTTGATGAAGTACGCGTACAGGAGTTGTTGTTTATTCTCCCCTCAGTTGGCTAACAATGCCAGTGCTAGTGATCCGCAAGTGATACAATGGTCCTTAGATTTGACCAAATGGCCTGAGGAATTGAGTTTTTGGAGATGTCGCGATATTGAGGTTTATCGCGTGTATTTTTGGAGTTTTTGAAGTTTTGATGATGTTCTGTGTTGATGTTTCGTTTTTGTTGTTTTTATTTTTGGAGATAAAAAGAGCCTCGTATTTTGGCACGGACGTTGCTATATTTGCTGCAGTCTAGTGATGCCTATCGATCGTTGTTATGGTTACCCTAAGCCTTTGACCATGATATCCAAGATATCATTGACCTTGTTCAAACTAACAATGCCATTCAGCCCGAATCAATATTGACGTACGACATGACTCGATCCCCCAACAACAGACTGACTCTCCCCAACGACTCGAAACTGTCCGGATTGCCTGATTCTGCGCGGACACGATCACCACCTTATTGGCAACTTTGATTTTGCTCGGTGTTTAATTCCTTTGATATTGAAATACAATGACGTTATTGATTCTGTCTGTATAAGTTTAATTTCAAGTATTGTATCGTTTTCCTTTAATTTACAGATTGTATTATTACTAGATTCTCAATTTATGCTTCTGATCATTATTTTAATTTTCCGATCGTTGACTGTATATCCTTATTTTATTCATTTGATTTATTATTTTGTTATTATTAATATTATTATTACTATTATTATTGCTGTATTATTATTATTATTAGCATTATTTTATTATATTATTACCTCCACTTCATTGATTTTTCTGACTACAATTTTATGATCACTTTAATTTTCAATCTTTTATTCTAATTCTTGTATGTTTATTTTATCTTTAATCGCTCGTTTATTCAACAGTTTTATCATCGATTTATGTATCTGATATTTTATAAATTTTAGTGTTCCTTCCTTGTATTTTATCAATTATATTTCGAATTCCTTGTACTTACTTTCTCATTTTATTATTTTCTAGACATGATTGATTGATTCTGCTCTTTGATTTGTCCAGCGAGGACGCTGGTTATTAAAAAGGTGGAAGAGTGTAACGCCTTAAAATAATGACATTTTGACCTTTTACCGATATTTAGGATTTTATTACTTTGACCTTTTACCGACTTTCATAACTTGTATAACTACTCTTTCACGTTGTAAGTACACGAGTGACATTACGTGCAATGAACGTATGTCACATGAAGTCAAAACGTGATATAATTTTGGATGAAATGTATAAAAGCCGATGATTTTGATAGTTCGGGAGGAACTGAGAACTTTAGGGAGAGATTTTGCTGATCGATGATTGTATCCTGAGTACGGACTTAGTGCCGTTCTGCTTTAGTAATAAAGATCTGAAGTGGTGAGTTAAACTGACTACTTGGTGTACGTTCCAGTTACTGAAAGTATTACGATTCCCCGTAGTACCTCTCGATTGCGTGACTTTGAGTGAGTGATGATCCATCGACGATCACAAGTTACGAAAAGTCAGTCGTAACAATATTATGAGATACACAATTATTGAGAGCTGCAGAACACAAACTCATCCAAAAATATTCCTATTAGATCGATTCCTGAAAATAAGTCAACGCAATGGCATGTTTTTCCCGCTGAAGTTCTCGCGTAAAATGTTAGTGGAATGTCGTTCTCTGCGGTCGCGACCTCGGGTGAACCGAAACGGCAAAGTCCTTTGTTGTACGTCTTTTTCTGTTTAAAGATTTCATGAAAAATACACGACATTTAAGTACACATCACTTCTACGCTTTTTTAAGTCAAAACTTTTCTTACATATCGCATCTAAGTAGGCATTGTTTAATTTTCTGTACGTGTTGCCCTAGAACCGAATTGTGAATGGATGCATTACAAAGAATTTTACTTCCTATGGCCTGATACTAGAACTGTAACAATTTTCATTCCGCGATAATTGGCGACATTTCCGAGGCGCGATTTTTTTTTGTCAGTCTGGTATTATTTTCCACTCACATCCATGGCAAGAAAGAAAAGTGATTTCAGATCCCTAATTATTTGTAATGGCCAGGCAGGTCGGAATAAAATAAATTGGTCCTCGGAATCGCCGCTTTTAGTTTAGCAGATTTTGATTTTTTTTTCAGAAGCATGACGTTTTTTCACCCACTTGGTTTGGTATTTTAATGTTATAGCATCTTTAGTCCAAGAAATCAAGTTTACAGCATTTATGTTATCAACAGCCTTCAACTGTACAGTATTATGTTAAAATATACCATACAGTTGTGTTTCATTAATTTTAACAATCTAGACCTGATGGTGAAATATGGACTTCGCAGGGAAAGGGGTACTGTACGATAGACCTGATCATGATTATTGATAAAAGACACCTTCTAAAGGTTTTATATACTAAATGCCATATTACATATATTAGACATCTAGCCATAATTCTAAACACCCGCAGCCCGCACTTTAGCAGATACCGTTCGATACACCGGGTATCCCTTGGTCGTCAGAGAGGGGTACATCTCGCACTTTTTCCAACCCGCCCAGAACCAACTCGCCCGATTCCAACTCGCCCGATACCAACTCGCCTGATGCCAACTCGCCCGATACTATTTTGCAATTTTTAGTTCCCATTTGCCATACATATATGGCATTTGGGAGGTTATAGGGTTGAAAAAAGTCTGTATGTGAGATGGATGTCTGTCTGTCTGTATGTATGTATGTATTATTATATGTATGTATGGATGTGTGTCTGTCCGTCCAACTCAAAAACTCACGAACTGCTTTACGTATTAAGCTGATTTTTCGTGTAGTAATGCCATATATAGTATAGATGTGCCGTTCTTAAAATGAACTTTTTAGTCTCATAGACATGCAAATGAGGTAGAAAAACCGGCGAAAATGGTCAAAAATTAATAACTCAGGAACTACTCATCTGATCATTGCCATATGTGGTTTTTAGGTACCTTACGCCCAACTCATTTAAACATGTAGATTTGATGTCAATATTTGATGCTTTCTATTTTTAATGAGTTTTTTTCTTACATTTTTTGCCATTTTAGTAAAAAATATTTTCTCTTAAACCAATGGTCGGATCGCTTTAAAATTTGGCATACGGGTGCCTTGTGATAACTCAAAATAGAATTCATCAAAATTATGGCAAAATTTGCATATTTGTAGTTTTTGGCAATTTTTGCCATTTTTGTCTAAAAAATCTTCTTTGAAACTGTGTATGCCATTACTTTCTAATTGGGTGTGCAGGTTCCTAGGAGTGACCTGAAGATGACTCGGTGAACTCAAGGCGAAATTTGCAATTTGTGGTACTTTTTGCCATGCTTTTAAATTTGGTACAAAGGTGTAATGTAGTAGGTCATTCATTCAAAGTTAAGTACTGCCTGTGTGAATGAGTAGATTATGATTGTGGTGTTCCAGACTGAGGTGTTATTTATAGAAATGATGCAATGTTAGGCGGTAATTGATGTTTTAACTGAATTTGACTTGCATTGTATGTAACTCTTGAACTGTATAAACCTTATCAATTCACCAAGAAAAAAATAATTAATATGATTTTAAATAATTGAATTAATTAGGAAATCAACAAAGCCAAAATAATTTTAGTGTAGAATTATTAGAAAGTTCAACTTTTTTTACAGTTCATAGTGAAATGCTTACCATCTTGGATGATTAAAACATGGAAAGGCAACTTTCCTGAATCCCAACTTTGACATATTTTGTACCGTCATGTATTGTTCTCTGTATGTTATCTAAAAGAAATTGCTCATAATAGTTTGTCATGATAGGTTGGTCAAATAAATAGAGATAGAGAAAGTTCAATTTCCATTTATGGTCGACTTAGTAAGGATAAAATAAAATTACTTTTTGAGGAAAAAAATAGAGTGGTCAATTGAAAGAGTGGTCAAAGTGATAGGGTTTTTATGGTAAAGCTGGGCTATAAGATTCATGTTCTATTTATAGCAATTATGCAATCTGAGTAAACAGTGCAATGAAAGTGTTACATGATTCCTTATAATGCTTTTGATGACCTTGAACTTCTTAAGTTGCAAACATTTGTCTCTTCTATGTGCTTTCTCTGAGTACCGACAGGCTCAACTTATTCAACAGAACTTACTTGCAATGTTAATTTGAGAGTTAAAATGTGCATGGTTAATAGGATGAAAGATAAAGATGACCAATGGAAGATTCTTTATAATCTGACAGATATGCTGTTTTTTATGACGTAATCCTGATAAGAAAGGCACGTTTACTTTAATTAGAATGTAATAAACTCTTGATTATATTATTATAAGCAGTAGTATCAAGTTGAACAAGCTGATATTGATAGGTTGGTTGGCTGTTGGAGGTTAAAAGCTGTAAAAATAAATGTATGTATGTATGCGTGTCTGTATGTCTATACGTACATACGTATGTATGTATGTATGTATGTATGTATGTATGCATGTATGTATGTATGTATGTATGTATGTATGTATGTATGTATGTGTATGTATGTATGTATGTATGTATGTATGTATGTATGTATGTATGTATGCATGCATGCATGCATGCATGCATGTATGTATGTATATCCGTCCACATTAAAAACTCCTAAAGTGCAGCACCTACCATCTTACTATTTGGTGGACAGGTGCACCCAGGGGTGGAGATGTTAATTGTTCAAATGAACATGTCAAAGTCAAAAATATGCAAATGAGGGGGGGAAGGAAAAATCCTGCAAATTCCTACAACTCTGTAACCACTGGCCAAATTTGGTTGAAACTTGGTATGCAGGCTCTTTATAGTGACTGTTATAGTTACATTTCTTCAAATATCGTGGTGACATTTTGAAAGTTGTATTTTTTGGCGATTTTCCCAATTTTGGTCAAAAAATCTTCTTTTCTGAAAGCACTTATTCCGTTGCCATGAAAACTTGTACGTATGATCCCAGGGTTGGCCTTTGTCAGATTTCCTTCAAATCGTGGTGAAATTTTCATATTTGTATTTTGGGGGCAATTTTTCCCATTTTTTGTCAAACAATCATTTTCTCCCAAAGTATTTGTTGGATTGCTTTAAAACATGATATTCTTGATCCTAGGGTTGTTTTCTGTCAGATGTGTAAAAGTCATTATGAGATGAGCATTTCATATTGCTGGGGTATAAGATTAATTAGGACTTGCAATGGCATTTTCTTAGTAATCAACCTGTAAGAATGCAATGTCATGTGTGTACTAGTACTTATTATCTCTGTAAAATGGGAGCTAGTGTCATTGACACTATTTTTAGGAGTACCTGGTACGTATAAAAACGTTTTATTTCTCAAAACAGCCTACAACAAATATTTCTAACATTGAGAACCACAGGTGCGGGCTAGGGCTTGAAATATGTGCCAACACGGAAAAAAAATTATTTGCGAATTTCACGTTTTGCAAATCTCTTCAAAGAATAAATCTTATTCGGTTTCTTAACGTATAGGAAAAGTTAATACAATTACTGGCTCATGTCTTTAGGAACAGCAGGACTGTCTTTCACGAGTTACTGGCCCGGCATGAAAATAGCTGGCCTCGGGCCATCGGGTTAGCGTACATGGAATCTACAACTATATCTCAAACCAGATATGAACTGAAAATGCTCACGTGTTTAATTATATATTGCAGTTATGTGTAAATTTGAACCTTTGTCACATGTTTGCAACTTCATTGAAAGTGTTATGATCAACATAATGAATAATATTCACCACAGATTGATTCTAAAGCCAAGTATACATCCCAAATCGGGAAAGTTCATTAAAATATGCAAATAAGGAATTGACTGAAATGTTCTCATTAACTATGTAAATTAGGAATTGGCTGAAGTAAAAATGCTAACTGACTTTAAATAATATTGTATCATAGTATCTTCAATGTACAAAGCAATTCGTCAACTTTGGTCTAGTCAAGACAGATAAATATCCTTAATTAGGAAAGTTCATTAAATTTGCAAATAAGGAATTGGCTAAAGTAAAAATGCTTAATGACTTTCAATGTTGTATCATAGTATCTTTAATGTACATAGCAAGTTTCATCAAATTTGGTCTGGTCAATAAAGATAAATATCCCTATAAGAAAAGTTCATTAAATATGTAAATTAGGAATTGGCTGAAGTAAAAAAGTTTAATGACTTTCAATAATGTTGTTTTATAGTATCTTCAATACATGTGGAAGATTCATTAACTTCGGTGGAGTCAATTTAGATATATATCCCTAATTAGTGAAGTTTATTAAATATGTAAATAAGGAATTGACTGAAGTAAAACTGCTTAATGATTTTCAATAATGTTATACCATAGTATCTTCAATGTACATAGCAAGTTTCATCAACTTTGGTCAAGTCAATTCAGATATATATATCTAATTAGGAAAGTTTATTAAATATGCAAATAAGGAGTTGGCTGAAGTAAACATCTTTAATGACTTTCAACCATGTTATATCTCAGTATCTATAATGTACATAGCAAGATTCATCATATTTGGTCAAGTCAATTCAAATAAATATCCCTAAATTCAAAAGTTCATTAAATATGCAAATTAAGAGTTTGATGAAGTAAAAATGCTTTAATGACTTTCAATAATGTTAAATCATAGTATCTTCAATATACATACCAAGTTTTGTCAATTTTGATCGAGTCAAATCAGATATATATCCCTAATTAGGAAAGTTCATTAAATATGCATATTATCATTATCTTTTAGGTCATCCCTTAATATTTTTCACAGCTGATATATCTTGGTGTGATCAACATTTGTAGCGAATCTCATCAAATTGTGTGCTGTCGTTGTCAATATCTACCTGTTTTTTCTAAAATCATTAATTATGCAAATGAGCAAAAAGTAATCAGTTCTTGCCATTTGCAAACTGAATCTATGTGCCAGATTTGATTCTGATCTGATGAGCCGTTTTTGAGATATCGAGCACACAGACAGACAGACAGACGGACAGACACACAGACAGACAGACAGACATCGCTGCGACATATGCTCACGTGTGTGAACACGTGAGCAAACAACGGGCGAGTTGGCATCGGGCGAGTTGGTATCGGGGGAGTTGGAATCGGGCGAGTTGGTATCAGGCGAGTTGGAATCGGGCGAGTTGGTTCTTGGCGGGTTGGTAAAGGTGCGAGTTGACATCATAGGGAATAGAATGTAAATCAGGCCGGAGTTGCATGGAGTTTCATACCGGATACGCGGCAAAGCTTTCTTTCGTTACGTGTGTTGAAACCTCATTCAGAAAATAGCACCGGAAGTGTAGTTTCAAACTGTAGATTAATGTCAGATCTAATGGTGACAATTTTGGTTGGAGTTTGTCTCGGGTAATCAATTTGACTTCTAAAAGAAGCGGGTTACTGACTTATACATCTTCTTTTTAAAAGAATCTTTACACTACTATAGAACACATGATAGTTCAGAATTTGTTTTGTCTCGTCAATTCCGAAGAGGCATATGACAGTAAATCACATGACTTATGAAAAGAAATCCTGTCCGTCTATTCTGCTCTTGGCTTTCTTCCAAAAACTTTAGTATTTGCTGGAGAAATTCTGTTTCTTCCTCTTTAATGTAACAAATGGGGTTCGGCAAGCAGGAATCATGTCACATTGCCACTCCTTCTTTTAAATATATGTAGGTGATTTAAATGAGACTTTGTCTAGCTATGGTATTGACTGTTAAGTGGGGGATGCGGTTATGAATAATGTGTCATATGCAGATGACATATATCTGTTTGGGCCATCTGTCAAAGACATGGGAGAAGTTGTACTAATTTGTGAGCAATATGCCACGTAGACCATCATATGTCATACAATGTAAAGGGATGTGCGTGTTTAAAATCTAATGATCATAAAACTATATAATATAAACTTCCTGCAGTCATGCTCGGTGGTCACATAATGCACTCTATCAAAAGTGATCAAAGTGAAAAGTGGCACATATTCAGAGAGTTGAAGAGGTGAATCACTGATTTAATATGGTGATCAAACTTTGAACCCTGTGATAATTGATGGCGCTGAATTAATACATGATATAAACTCGTCGCGCTGTCTGAGAGTAAAGTGCACAGGTTTTATTGTTGAGATTTTTACAAATCAGGGACCAGAAAGTTAGGTGCTCGGGGGATCATTTCAGAGCAAAAGTTAGGCAACTAACATTTGAAAGATGTATCGACAGTTTGACAAACAAATGAGCAGTAATTAAAAGCGAAAGGATTGAAAATCACACCCTTTCTACGGACATTATGGCTCGGTGTTCTCCATTGCCGACGACCCGACAATATCTACCGCTGATCCCGACCCTTCTTCCGTACATATCTTACATATCTTACTTCGATTTCATTCATTAAATGAGGGAGTCATTGTTTTGCGTCTGTCTTCAGTTTATGGCTGCACCACTTCCTGAATGTCAATACAAGATTTGGGGTGTCACATAACTCCAAATGACGGCTTCAAATATTAAGAACTCTGCAGAAGATACTGATCCGACAGATATCTGACTGCATTGAGAAGAATTTAGTAATGTGAGGTTAATTAACGGTTCATATGCATATTTAATGAACTTTGTTAACTTAGTGAACATTGTGAATTAAATGTACTCAGTGATATACCTCTGAAATTATGGCACCAACGTTGGTGAAACTAGCTCAAATATTGATCTGATAAATATCTCATTGTCGCATGAAGCAGGGTGTAAAGTTAATTAAGGGTTCATTTGCATTTTAATGAACTTTGTAATTAGTGATATAACTATGAAATTACAGCATTAGGCGATGAAACGAGCTAAAGATGTTTTTCTGATAAATATCTAATAGTTCCATGAAGCATTGAGCATCGTCAAGCTAAACGCAGCCTATTTGCATATTCAATTAAGTTTTGTAATTGGTGATCTAACTCCGAAAGTACTATGATCTGACATATATCTGATTCTTCTATGAAGCGTATTACTATGTAATGAACCTTTTTGTTAACCACGTAAGCACGTTCAGTTCACATCTGGTTGCATTAAAAATTACTTCTGCTTTCTTTATCGTCCGACAGATGAATAGTTCAATAACTCTTGGTCATCTAGCATCTGTCACTTTACTTACACAAGCTGAAAACAAAAAAGTACTTCTGTATCATAAATTGCAAATATAACTGACAAAAATTCCATTATTGGGAAATAAATTGAAAACGGGAAAAATGCACACAATATTTTACTTCTCGGATAGCCTGTCATTACTTAATATTTAAATGTGTTAGAACTGTCCCGTGTGCGACACAAACAGCAGACTACAGCCTAAAATCTTGCCTCAGCATGCCGTGGGTACTGGATTCAAACTTCCTGATCGACCCATCCCTGAGTGCGAAAACTTTTGATGATCTTAAAATGTTAGTGGTGCCCTCTGCAAGCTGTATTGGCACTCTTTTCTGATCAAGTATATTTTTATTTAAAATGAGCTGTACATATAACCTTTATCAGCTCCGTTAGGTATGTGCATATACTAACACATAGAAAAGACTGAGGATTACATCAAAGTAAAACTTGTTTGGGATTCATTTGCACCACTTTACTTCATAGGATCCATTGTGAACGTACACCTCCATCAAAAACCTATTCATTGTCACATCAAAATAGTGCCAATGATGTCACATTTTGATGCTAATTTACTTTTAAAGTCCTAGCTCTAACAAAGGCCTGAGTGCAAGCCTGCGCATACATCCGTTGAAAAATTGAAACCCCATTTTGATATTTATATTTATAATCCAATAGCACACTCACCAAACAGACAAATGTCTATGGCACTACATTCCCTTGGAGGGATTGTGATGCTACTTTGACCTGTCACCAAACGTCCGCATCGTATATCATAAAGCGAAATAATGGTCACCTGTTGATTTAAGTGTCGCTCAACACATAAACCGGACACACAAGTGGCTGTGGACAGTTCCAATAGTACCAGACCAACCATTACCACATCTGACTTGTACTGCGTTACTATACTACAACACTGTTGCTACGTTGAACGCTGAATCGTGAATCATGAAGATACTATCCATTTCAGTCAGAAACACTAAAGGAGCGTTCAGTTATTACAGTCGGGGTAGGCCGGCAAAATCCAGGGGGGGGGGGGTCACATTAAATTTGAAAACTGCAAAGGGGGTCATGTATTTTTCAAACAGCCCAGAGGGGGGTCACTTAATTTTCATAAGTATCCGTCCCGTCAAAAAGCAGTTTCAGTTTTCAGAAATATTCTGAGAGATGAAAATGATTTGCTGCATGATTTTATTCTCTGAAGTTATTTAACTGTAAATCCGAACAAAAGTATAATTATCTGTCTCATGAACATCTTAACTAGGCGACTCTGAGGCTTGTCTTATTGTAAATCGAGCTCAATGAGGGCAACGGATAATTCATATTACTTATATATTAGAGATATAGCAAGTTGTGTAAGGGATATTATTTAACAGTTACCTGCAGACCACTAGTCCATGAAAAGTGAAATTATACTTTTAGGTGAAATTCCATTATCATAGTTGTAGTCAACATCTGAACTTTCAAATACCCTATTTGAATCAAGTACATTTGCATCAATTATCAAACGCCTATAAAAGCACAAATTAATTTAGTCTAGCATTATAAAAAAATTATTCATAGTTTTCTCATAGACTCCAATGTATAGCGAATCACCATTTTCGTGAAATTCCAAAATCCGATTTCTTGCACACATATTAACCTTTTACCATCCTAATCTAACTAAGTACTTTAAAATTAATTATCAAACGTCCATAAATACACAGATGTAAGTAGTTTTGAATTGGAAAAAAATTATTCATAGTTTCCTCACATACTACCAATTGTATGGTGATTCAACATTTCGGTGAAATTCTAAAATCCAATTTCTTGCACATATATCCATTTGTAACCACCCTAGTCTAATCAAGTACATTAATATTAATAATCGAGAGTACATAAAATACACAGGTTTACCTATTTTTGTATTTGAAAAAAATATTCATAGTTTCCTCATAGACTCCTATGTATAGTGAATGAATATTTTCAATGAAATTCCAAAATCAGATTTCTTGTATACGTAATATGCGCCTTTAACTATCATATTCTAATCAAGTACAATTATGTTCATTATTCAACGTCTGTATATGAACAAGTATAGCAAATTTTTCACTGGAAAAAATTATTCACAATTTTATCATAGACTCCCATGTATAGTGGATGAACATTTTTGCTGAAATTCTAAAGTCAAATTTTGTCGACATACCAGTTGTAACAACCCTATTGCAATTAAGTACTTTTCTGTCAATTATCAGATATCTGTAAATGTATAGATATAGTTTTGTATTGACAAAGTATTACATAGTTTTCTCATAGACTACCATGTATAGTGAATCAACATTATCAACAGCTGATTATCAATTAAATCCAAATATCATTTTGTACACACTCGCTTGCGCAAAAATATTGCGATTCACTGTAATTTCTGTCCAATCCCAATGTCAGAATTATAGCAAGTCAGAAGGAGAAATTTGAACATTCACACATTGTGGGGTTGTAAGGAGGGTCATTTTGAAAAAATCTGAGAATCTTTTTTTTGGATTCTATCCCCCCTCAAGAGATGTATATGTGTGCAGCTTTACTCAAGCAATGTTGGGGGGGTCATGAAATTTTTGTCATCTTAAAAGGGGGGTCATCATTTTTTTTGGTACAATGGGTAAGGGGATTCACTTATTTTGACTGATGCGCAACAAAAACACAAACTTTGCCGAACATACTTTCGCTTAAAAATTGGCGAACATCCGAAAATTACCAAAGGATGCATGGTGGGCACTCTTCGGAAAAGAAAGGCGAGAGCCACCTGAGGCGAGGCGAACATGGATGGGTTACGTAACCGCTTCACACCTTGAACAATACCCGTTGCTAGTCTGTCTTTCTATTTGTCTGTGTTTACAACCAACATGACAGCGATTGGGTCATACATGAATTGGTCCCTCATCTGGAGAACATTGATCAACCTAATTTAAACTCTGCGTACACGAACGGGATTTTATACCCGGCAATGGTATTTTTGACAACATTCTTGACATTATTGAGAACAGCAAGAAAATCACGTTGATAGTGTCTCACTCGGTGTTTCATACTGATGTAATGTAATTTTGAACGTTTCAAGACCTTCGTCGAAGCTGTTTGCAAATTTCAATGTAGACTTGTTATTTCAAGCCCATTCAGATCTAAACACATTATCGTTCTCCTTATATATGTACCCATATATATATATATATATATATATATATATATATATATATATATATATATTGTGATGTAGCCAGACAAATGCTTAGAATTTAATCTGTGAATTTAACTGCAATGACCTACAATAACCCTGCACGTTATCTCCCGTGTTCGTTTTCGTGACCTTTTATTGTTTCAACTTCTTAAGTCATTATCAATGCCTGGACGACCTTTACCCCTGTTTGACATTGTACTTAACCAAGAGCGATTTGACTTTGCCGATTGTTCTTAGTTAATTATAGACCCATGACTTTGCAGTTTCTGAAACTCAATATAAACTATGAATCTCAGTGTGTTAGACGGAGAACATCAGACACCGTTTTAGGAGAACTTTGGGAACACGGTCCCTCCGTGGATGGACAGTGTCGACGGACATTACCAGCGACGCCCTAGACGACGTTCAAACGTGACCCTGACGACTAGTGTAGGTCATAGAAGTTTACCGTGTAACTCGTGTTACTCAGCTGAATAAAATAATACGACTTAGAGTATTTCTGTGTACCATTGCCGTCTCTTATACGTCTACTGCCTGACGTTCCCTGCCACAGAGTGTACGTATCCGATAACAGCTACATCACAACCACGCTACGAGACAATGTATATATATATATATATATATATATATATATATATATATATATATATATATATATGTGTGTGTGTGTGTGTGTGTGTGTGTGTGTTATATATATATATATATATATATATATATATATATATATATATATTCACAGCTCGGTACTATGCAAAGTTGTGCAATATAATGAATGCACTTCACAACCGAATATCGAAAAATACGGGAAATTGTGATTTCATTAAACAACATATCGAGTTGTATCGTACATACCCAAATCATCAAGAACCACAATACAACCAATATTAATACAAATACAATGCAAAGCAGTAATCCTAATTTGTACTCGTTGGTGAGTAATATTTGTTGACGTCGGTTTTACAATTACATAGAAGAATGTTCCATGTATGATATTCTCCAAACATGGAGAAGTTGTATTAGACGTTTAAGTGTCAGCTTTAACAATTTACCATTATTTGTTGAATTATGTCGTATGTCAAATAATTGATACGAAATGTCTATACTGGTATATCTTCCATTGCACTTTGTATTGCTTTTGTCTGTTTCATAATCGTAAATCTCTTCATCAATGTAGATGCCTATTTCTCAGTGCAAGCGCCACCTATAGCCAGAAGAGGAGAGGATCCGCACGCAACTTGAAGTAATCACAAGACACCATCACGAAAAGTCCATGAGAGCCGAAGTATCTTCAGTCGTCTTTAGAATTCCTGTATGACAACAATGCACGGCATACAATGAATTGACGAAGGCAAATAGATATAAGGAAATAGATCCTCAAAGGATACGTTAACATATCGTCGATTTAATCACCGTCCGGACGGTGATTTAATATACAATGTTAGGCAAGATTCCTTGACAAGTAATACGTATCAAGGTATTGTTAAGTTCATATAATGTATTCATGGCATAAAATAGCACGGGCACTGATTTAAAATGTTTCTGCTCACGATTATGTATAGATACGAATGGCATTATTTGTCGAATAATTTTGGAAGTCAATGCAATGTGCAATCTCTTGACAGGAGAGGAAGGGAGTGGACAGGCGGATGTATGGACACAAAACAACTCCATCAAAAGTTCCTCTATAATAACGATGTAATATTTGAATGCTAATCCATCGTTTAAACATTTAGACTTATCACGCATGAGTATTATCTCGCATACACAAGCGTTGTACGAGTGAAATCTAATTTGTAATGACCCATCAGACTCTCACCAAGCGAACAAAAATTTGCGGAATCTGAAAGCTGTCACCAATTGCCCATCCCCGACGATGTGCGGCGTCCTGGAAGCCTGTAGCCAATCGTTTGCCTGAAACTCAACGTTGTTATTCAACAAATTCAAAACAGCCAATCAGCTACACAATAGTCCTGGAGTTAGATTCTTAAATGTTTGTGAATAATGACACTATCGATTAGCCCAGCCCCTCATACATCACGAAGCGAAACGGTTGGCGACAAAGCAAGGTGCTAGTGCCGTCCTTCGCACAACAGACATTGTCCTTTGCACAAACAAGTGGCTCTGGACAATCCTGATCCCGGTTTAACCATTTCTGAATCTGGCTGGTCTAGTTTGCTTCACTAGAACACTTTTAAGCCGTTATATGCTGCAAAGCATATCATAAGAACTACCATGAAGACTCTATCCATTCCAATCAGAGATACCGACTTACAGGTCTGCATTTTAATGATGCTCGTGACGTTTTCATCCATTTCATCTGAGGCAGGCTGTAAAATCAGCAACTCTACTGCCGTGGACTGCACCTACCGACATTTGACGAAAGTACCCGAGAATTTGCCATCATCAACAACATACCTGGACCTCTCCGGTAACTACATTTCCAGTCTTACGCCGAACTCCTTCAAAAGCCTCCACTCTCTTGAAGAGCTTAACATGGAGATTTTTGAAGACCTAAACATTGATTGTGATACATTTATGGGACTTAACAAGCTACGGAGGTTGCGGTTTAGTGGCTTCGGTCATATAACATACGGTAAGGGTACATTTAAACACCTGCCAAGTCTTAAGGAATTGGAAGTTTCGATCAAAACTTTCTCGAACACGGCAGATAGTCCTTTCTCCAATCTGACCAATTTATCCGAGTTGACGATACGTAATCCTGATTCATCGAGTGCATTCCCTACCTTGCTACCACCATCGCTGTTAAAAGGTCTAAGAAATTTAGAAGAACTCTCTGCGTTCGTTACGATGCCGGAAAGCGCTTCGGGGAAAGTGTTCAAAGATTTGGTTAATCTTAGAACTGTGTTTTTTTGGACCATGAATTGTAACAGTATAAGGAAGTTGAAGCGTTCAAAAAACCTTGAAAGTATATCGATCGGGCGGTTAGAAGTTAGAGAAGATTGTAATGTCAGCTTCTCACTCTTTCCTCTTCTCAAAAGTGTCTCATTCGGCAATGTACGTTTATACAACAATACATTTCCCTTCTTTGACTTATCAAGGAGTAATTTATGCGAACTAAGAATCGATTTGACTTTTCTTAAAGAGTCCCAAGTGACACCTCTTCTTCCGTTGCGGATCAGCAATGTATCAGAGCTAACACTGAACGGGGTGACAAAGTTAGACCTTCAAACGTATCAGAATTTTCTCACAAGTCTACAGAATGTAACCATTAACGTTCTAAAAACGCAACTAGCACTCGGAGGAAATGACCAACACAATCTCACAGAAACAACTTTTGAAGGCCTCGTTCACAGCAATCTGCAAGAACTGGATATATCTGGAAATTCTCTTGGTCCAATCGCTTCAGATTCGTTTAAGTGGCTGCCGAAACTTAAAACGTTGAAAATGGACTATTGTAACCTCGACGATGATTCCCTCGCATCATTCAGTGGACTGTCGATTTTAACAAATTTGACACTGAATGGAAACAGGTTACAAAATTTCCGTAAATTCGTCTTCAAACTATCAGAACTGGAAAACTTGCAAAATATTGAGGTCAGCAGAAACCAGTTCATTGGGGAAATTCCAAAACATGCTTTTAAGAAACAGCCAAGCCTAGCTACAATCAATCTCAGTGGTAACAAGTTCACATCTATACACCGTCAGAGTTTTATTTCCCTTTCAAAGTTGACACATTTAGATTTGTCTGGAAATAAATTAGACACGGTGCCCGACGGGGCGTTCCATACAATGCAAATTTTAAACAGCCTTTCATTATCTGGCAACAACATATATTTTTATAGCACAACTCGACGGATTTTCCACCCATTACAAAACCTTGGTAGTCTCACCAAACTGACGTTAACTTTGGGGGCTACATGCCACCTATCACATATCAATTTAGCAGATACACCACATCTTGAGAGTCTCTATATTGATGGAAGGCAATATGATGAGCGTATCTTGACCCAAAAAGACGTCCGACTTCAACAGTTGACAAGTTTGGTCATAGAAAATACGAAATTCTGGAAAACAGGAAGCAGTGCTGTCATACTGAATACTGAAGTACTACCTTTACAACCTCGGCAATATCTCAGAATTCTTCGACTGCCATACAATAATTTCAACCAGCTCAACTTCACAAGTTTGAACGAGTTAAGTAGCCTCGTAGAATTGTCGGTGGTAAAGAATAAATTATCAATCATTCATGGTGTACCCGACAAGTTAACTAAATTGGAAACATTAGATTTATCAGAAAATTCTATCACATTTCTGTCAGCGGAAATACTCACTTCTCTGTCATCATTGTATTTGTTAAAGGTGTATGATAATCCTTTCGACTGCTCTTGTAAAATCAAGCCATTTAAGGATTGGCTGACAAATGATAAACAAGTCGCAGTTTTTTCCGGTTACTTTGAAGAGCAACGTAATGAATGTTCTCAAGGAACAGTGAAATATGGTGTTCAGGTAGCTTCAGTTGAACATGGGATCGAATGCAATTTAGTATTCATAGTTTCATTACCGTTGACATGTTTCGTTGTTGCAGTTATAATCATCGTGACATTAGTGAAACGGTTTCACTGGCACATCCGCTTTGCGTACTTCCTAATTAAGCTGAAACTGGGCGGATACAGGCTCAAAAACAATGACGAGGAACAACCGATGAATAAACAGTATGACGCATTCGTTGTTTACAACCAACATGACAGCGATTGGGTCATACATGAATTGGTTCCTCATCTGGAGAACATTGATCCGCCTAATTTCAAACTCTGCATACACGAACGGGATTTTATACCTGGCAATGATATTTTTGACAACATACTGGACAGTATCGAGCAAAGCAAGAAAACCATGTTGATACTGTCTCCACATTTTGCTGCGAGTGAATGGTGTTACTTTGAAATGAGGATGGCACAGAGTTGTCTATTTGAAGAGAAACGAGATATCATTGTGATGATTTTACTGAAAAAAATTCCCGACGCTGCTATGCCTCGTATTTTACGTAATATTCTGCTGACCAAACGTTATCTAGAGTGGCCTGAAAATGAAATGGGCAGGAGGCTGTTCTGGGAAAAGTTGAAAGTTGCACTAAGATCCGATAGCAGGGTAAATAGAGTGGCTAACCTTTAAAGGAAAGAAATGTTTCATTCCGCACTACTGTTTCCGTTCACACCTTCATTGTACTGCTCCCTTTTCAGAAGAACAATAATTGAAAAGGCATAATTTTTAAAATTACCAGAGGCACACAATCTCTAGATATCATTTGAAGTTGTTGTATGATAAGAACTATTAACTGTGAAAAGGAACACGTCACGTTCTTATTTCTGATTTCGTCTGAATTGTGTCTATCACTAAATTCCATACATGTTGTAAGGACTTTGTTCATGAAGAGTATGTGTTTAGACTTCTCTAAAATAGCTTCCCGTAATGCCTTCTTTCGGAAAGTTGTACTTACTGACATTCTCACTGTGAAGACATTTTAACTCATTCTAAATTTCATTTGACTTTTCCATACCATTCTCGATTTCTATTCTTGTATTATGTATTTCGCTTTCAGGAAGTTGTACTCATACACTAGCCTGTATATGTTTGAAGGTTTCAAGACTGTAAATTAGTTAAGGCTTATGCGTGCCATATCCAGCAAATTTAAATTTTTACTTGTTATATATTAAGCATACTCAGATCTGCACACTTTATAACTCTTTTAAGATGTATCCTAAGCTGCTATAATGGCGGAGCGAAACGTCGTATGCATGAAATGCATAACAGTTATATCGACGAATTAACCGGAGTGATGTCTTTCTATTTTCTGCTTGTAATCACAAATGTTACGTGTATAAGCTTACCTGTGACATTTTATGTTAGGAGTAGATTATTTGACAATTATGTCTTTGGTCAGAAAATTATTAAACTAATTTTACATATTTCGTCATAATTTGTATCGCTTACATTCAAAAAAAGAATTTTCGACTGCATTTTCTTGAATTATGAGACAAAGTTACAGGTTCGATCTCTAACCTAAGGCTTGGTAATGAGTTCAGTAACTTATCACATACTATTCTATCTTCCAACGTTCCTTTTTTGAAATAACACCATTAGAGTGCAAAACGATTGGTAGTTGATTTTCAATTATATTCAGCTAGGTTTTTTGAGAACCTCAAACATTTTGAAAGTCGTCTACAAGCTGCCAAGAAATTGTTACTATGCACCTCACCAAACAATAAAAGTGAATGCTATGACATACATATGACATAATGCCAACCACAAGGCATGATTTACTGAAAGATTGTCACATTTTATTTCATAATCAAAGACTACGTAAAGTTATATTTGCTTCGGATTCAGTTGCAACTCAGGTCATTCACACTATTGTCAGAATAAGCATACACCTTCACGAAAACGTTTCTCTTCACACCCGAAAAAAGTACTGATGATATAACATTTAATGCTAAATCGTTATTGGATCTTTTAGTATGGTCACGCTTGACTCCTACCTTGCCTACGCATCTGCTATAAAAGTGAAATCTGATTTGTAATGTCCCATCAGACTCTCATGTGCCAGAAAGAGGTTTGTGGCACGTGTAGGCTGTAATCAAGCTGACTACAGACCCCTATCCCCGAAGATGTACAGCGTCCCGGAAGCTTGTGACAAATTTATTGGCCGAAACACATTGTTGTTATCCAATCATTTTCAAACAGCCAATCAGCCACACAATAGCCATAGATTAAGATTCTTAACGTTTAGTAAATAATAACACTCTCCCAATCAGCCCCTATCATAAAGCGAAAAACCTGTCGCCGATAAACCAAGGTGTTGAACAATGCTTCACTTTTGTTGAAATGAACTTCCATGTCTTATATCCTCGAATTATCTATGGCGCCACCCATGGCATGGAGTGAACGCTCTACGACACATTAATATCTTTGTCACCATGTCTGACCCTCCGATAGATAAAAGTATGCGCAACAGTGTTTGCAGTCGCAAGATACATATATACTATACTGTACAAATATAGTTGGAAAATATAAAAAACTAATTATTGGTTTCGCTTCCGAAATTACGCAACTGTCTGTGGTGAATTTTTACACCTAATTCTTAATACCCTATTCTTTTTGATAAGAAACCTTCTCCCGCACTACGACACTCAAATATCTTTGTTACCATATCTGACCCTCGAGAGATATAAGTGTGCATCCTTCTTTGCAGTTCGGCTTCGACAATACAGCTTCGAAACTTGAACTTCATTTGGATGTGTGTGTATCATGCCCGCCACGGTATTAGTAACAGAGCGATACACCTTTCGGACCTTCTAGGTCAACAAAATATTTAGGTTTGTTTCGTAGCAGGGAGGAGGTCCATCCTTTTTAAAGATGGAGTGGGGGAATCACTCCAATGACTGCTTCTATTTCTATGTGGATCGGCAACTTTTTGCTCTGCCCTAAAAGTGATCCACCGGAGTGCAAGAAACCAACCAATCCAGTAGATAGTACCCTTATAAAAACTTATAAAATACTTTATAAGAGTCATTCTACACCATTGGTGGCGCCATTGACGATCCAAACAAGCTCCTGGATTCTGGTGACCGTAACCAAATTTGCAATCTACGTTGCCGTCTACACAGATACAGATCGTTATGTTAGAAACCATCGTAAGTATAGATCAGCTGCGTCTTATGAAAATTTGGACTCTACCAGTCCAAAGAAATGACACCCACGCTATGATGAATTCACGTTTTACTAATTGACCGAAACTACTGCAAAAACGGTCATTATTTAGACGGCTATTATGTAAATAGAGCACTTTACTTTTGATTTGGAGGCTTAAATGACAGTTTTATGTTTGCGTGCCTCTCTCAGATCAACGTAGATAAGACAAGTTAACACTCCCGTAGCGTATAGTGCGTAGTAGTGTATATTGCTAAATTCATGTAATTTCTAACCAGTGGGAATACAAAATGGAATCATTAATTTTTAAAGAGAAAAAAATCATAAAGACGCAGATACTTTGGCTTCGGGGGGCATCAAATGTTCGCCGTTGTAAAGTACTTATGTGTTTATAAAGTTAATATGTCGAGATGATACAATACCCTAACCATTGGGACCGTTATACAACCATCTTTGAACCTGCAGTCTTCACACTCCTGTATAACAAACCTTACATAAACTCCTTGCTTCAAAATATGCGTTTAATAACAGTTTAGCATGATTAGAAGTAGCATCGTACACGTTTCTGTACAACTGCCTCCAGTTTATATGCTGACTTGCGTGGTCGAATAACTTCTTTCGAACATATATTCGACATACGGTAGGTTTGAAAATTCGAAGCAAGAAAGAATATTCCATGACATGCTCAAAACATGGGCAAGTTGTATTTGCCCTCTATATGCCAGCTTTTAAATATTTACAAGTTTAGTGAATTATGTTGTGTCAGGTGGAATGTTGTATGTTAGGTAAAGTACAACTTTGTTATCGATGAAAAATTTATATTCTGATACACTTATAAAACTTTCCTTTTGCATTTGTTGTTGGTTATGTCTTCATTGATGTAAAGCCTCATTTCCGTGAATTTTGCAACGACCAGAAGAGGAGAGGGTGTGTTCGCAAACTTGCAGTACCCAAAGACAGGATCCTGTGAAATCCACATGAGGGCCTAAGATATCTTCAGTTCTTATTCAGTATTGTCTGTGAAATATAAAAGCAAGTACTTCAATGATCTGACTAGACAAAGGTACATTGGTAATCTTAGGAAATGGATGCTTCGATGAATATTCCAAAATGTTGTCGAAGGTAAAAGCGATATATTTTCATAACCACAGTCGCTAGTGTGCACGGCAGACAGCGCCTCCTGTGACTCAGAAACGGAGCTGTCAGCCTTGTAGCTTGACACAAACCATCGTCATTTGAGCAGTAAAGCACTCCAAGCGACGGTATGCAGTGAACTGGTCAAAACGGAGTGGTATAATTATTGCCATGGTAATATTTCGCTCTCAGATTTTACAGTGTATTGAAATTCTGGCGTAATTATTTTAAACGGATTTTGGTTTCTCTGACTGAGAGCTCACAAGTGTTCCTATAGTCCTAAATCACGAATTTAGCACTTTTATTTTCAGGTCTTGACCAGTCAGATAAATCTAGCTTCCTCATTCATGTACTGGTATGCAATAGTTAGCTAAATATTCTTATCACAACGATTCCTTGAAATAGTTGTGCAGGCAATGTTACAGTATTAATACCACAGGCACTTCTATAGTCGCTTATTACTTCTTGTATCATCGGGCTCCCCGAACCGAAGATCGAAGTGCCTGTGATTAATATCGTATTATATCAAAAATGTTCGATTCCGAATTGTGTCTGCTCACCATTCCCAGTAGATATACGAAAGGTTATCGAAAGCCTTCGGGAATCAATGTAATACCCGTCCCCTTGGGCTGGAGAGAGAGGGGGGAGAGAGGGACAGACAATCACACAGAAAGATAGGCAAACAAATGGCAGTAAACAGACAGACAGACAGACAGACAGACAGACTGGCAGACTGGCAGACTGACAGGCAGACTGGGACAGAGTTGTGGGGAAAACAAATAACCTTATTATATTTGGGCTATAATTATCGCATGAACTATCATTTCTATCAGATTGACTCCATTTTTTTCCATAGCCAAATGAAAAACAAATTTAAGTCAGTATCATACGGTATTATACATCTGCGTCTGCAACCTATAAAGTTTCGTCGTACAGTAAGTTTCGTAATTTTACGGCCTTCATTGACCGTGACAGATGAGACGAAAATCGGTGACATGTTTTCCAGGTCACGACGGGCTTTTCTAAACTAACAGGTTTGGTCTATGAAGCGTGAATCACATTCTTGTTAGAGCTATAAAGCAGTGTTTTGTGACTACCATGCTATAGTCAACCGCGAACAGTTACAAAACTTGAAGCTTTGGCGGCGAAATGAAATAACCTGACTACCACAAAACATGTAGCTAACTTAAATTGTGCACTTATCATGGTCAATGCAAAATGTTATGCACAAAATTTGCCATTTCTGTCCCACATTTGAGAAATTAATCAGCAAATTTATACCTGCCCGGGGCTGACAAAAAGTGTCACAGTGTTAACTGTGCCTAAGTAAACCGGGTTTTTGAATTTAATTTTTTACGTAATGCTGTCCTTCTATGGTGTATTGCAAGTAATATTATTTATATTTTCATGAACCAACACTACAGTTGACCATGTAAGCGTCGAAATAAACTTTAAATGCTAGCCTCTGGTGTCGCACCAAGGGCTGAGCCCTATGTGATATTAAAGATACACAAATAAGTGTCAATGGCATATACCTATACTGACCACCTTCTGTTGTAAGCGACTAATCGGTTTCTTCGGCCTGGCAGGGCGGTATTTTTTTTTTGCAGACGCCCCCATTTTAGCTTTCGAAAACAGGGTGACCCCGACAAAAGTTGAAGATATATAATGGATTGCAGATGTATGAAACTTAAGTAACATATATTATTGCTTTGTACTTGAAGTAATTTTGTACTGATAACAGGTAAATTGTATTATTACAATTTCATATTTCAATTTTGAAGTGTTAATACAGTATTTTGAATGAGATATGAATAAAAACATCAATGTTTAGAGCTGTTGTGCATGAATTGATGTCAATCACTCATATAAAAGAAAAAACTGAAGTAAATCAAAAACCTTCAGTCGCTAAAACTTAGACTGCGAGTCATCATGTTTTTAGTGTTTATGAACCCATGCTTGGCTCACCAAAAGTCTGTTTTTCATCATTTGTGGGTAAAATAATCGCAATCATACGAATCCATAATCCAATGACAGTAGGTCGGAATTCGGAAGACAATAGTTGTAAACATAGACACAAAACAGCACAGAACAGACAGTAAATAGACGGTACACAAACAAAGTCATATTCATGAAAGAAAGATATATGGACCTCTGGCCAGAAGACCAAAACTCAACTCAACAAAAAACTCAACATATTTAAGGGACAATTAGCGGAATCTTTAGACAATCTTTCGTGGATTTTTCATTCTGTTTATTAATCACAGAAATGCCCAGACACCAGTATGTCAAAATACTAATAGTAAAATAGGACCAATAATCAGTATAATGCAAGGTAAATAAATTGCCAATACACGAATTTTGGTCAAGACTGAAATTACCTTTTTGCTTATTCAGATGAAGGCTTGTGAAAAGATTTAATGAGTACACGACACTGTGATCGATATTACAGAACAAAAAATAACAAAGAGTTGTTTTGTCATAAATTGTAGCTACCTCGTATGAAGGAGAATTAAGTTTAACATTGTGGTTTCATGACAATTTAGGTATAAAACTTTACTGTCAACGACAATGCATTATTTGTGTTCTCTGAAACCGACCTTTAATAGTTTTCCTTGTAGTAGCGTCTCCCGAGAAACCCTAGAAAGCTCTTTTATAAGCTGTAGCCAGATCTGATGTGCACAGTACCTGAGAGGACTTTTCTTCCATCGTTGAAACCATAAAAGCACAGCTAATACTGACAAAAAGCCTTTTATAAACTAGAATTGCACTCAATGAAAATAACACCTTTAATTAGGAAACGGCACCCGTTTATTATTCAGCCTGTTAAAACATGTAGGCATGGTCTAAATCAGCGAGCAGTGATACTTTTATACACATCCTTCAGTCAGCACATCTACAGGAACCAACTTAGGTTTGAAAATAAAATCATGAAAATAATGCATAAAATCCATAGTCATTAGGGCTTTAATGCTAGTATGAGCATTTAATGCTAGTCTGCCTTTGTCTCAATTCAAAAACGCACTGACCCCATCGACTACTTCAAAACCATTGTGCCCCATCATCAAAGTAAACAAACAGGGTTATCCCAATGACTCCATCGCCAGTCTTCAGGTTGAAGAAACTGACAAGTCCCTGTAAAGTTTATTTGATGTGTAATAGGTGAATTTGTCAGAAAAATATGAAGTAAATTTTACCGAATAAATAATTTTTCGTCTTTTATATTCAACAGCTTAAATACACTGCTTTTTTGAATCAGGAGATCAAGGGTTTGACCTCAACCTTGTAAGCCTGATAAGTTACTGAATAAGATTCCCATTTGAAATAATATATTTACCGTAGCAACAAAACTTACAAAAATGTAATTAATGCACATTAATTTTTAGCAATGTTTGCCGAGAAATCCGACTGTATTATAAAAGTGGTCAAGAAAGTGTGTAGCAACTGTAACTACGGCCTTCGACAAACAATGAAACTATACGTTGAGATGTAAAGTGGCGGTCCTGTTGTAATGTGTAAGTCTTAATTGTTATGAAAGATCCTCACTGTCAATTTCAAAACACCAGGACCTGGGATTGCGTAAAATTACATTTTTATTTAGTTTCGCCCGGTCACTTCATAAGATCCATAATGAACGTACTCCGCCACAAAAATACGTATATCTTCACTCCTCAAGTGCCTACATGTCACACATTAATGTTAAAGGTCTGGTGAAATGCCCATGTTGCAAAATCACAGAAATACAGTTGATGGTCTATAAAACAGTTACATTCATTTCTTTTTTCGTTTTGCGCGCATGATTATGAAATATGGCAAAAGAAAAATGCAATGTGGGCGCTTCCCCGAGCCTCTCCAGTCGGCTTTCCGAAGTTTGCCCGACGCCGTATCTCATAACGGGAAATAAATTATTTCACACCTCCGTAAGCTCCCCACGGGGTTAACTTCTAGGGTTTCCGCTTACATGATCAGGACAGTGTCGTCCTTCACTATGGGAAGACGCTGTTCTGTTGGTGGCTGTGACAGCGGCAAGAACATGAACGGCTCAACTGTAAACTTTTTCAAGTTCCCGTCAAGTGTTGAGTGTTTGAACCATAATGTGCTTGTCTCTTCTGGGTCGTACGATCGGCCACGGTTCCTCGGCTGAGCCTGCCTCGCTACTCGCTTCACAGAAGGTTGGGACCGCAATGCAAATCAACTGCATGAACACCAACACTGAACGTTATGACTGCCATTAAAATGCACTAGTCTACAACACGGAACGTCGGGACCTCAATGCAAATCGAAAGTAACTTAGGGAGCATTCGTTTTTTAGGTGGGGGGGGGGTCGGTGGAATTTGAGCGACAAATGAAATGTAAAAAGCGACCCCCCCCCTCCAAATCAAATTTCTAAAATTTAACCCCCCCCCCCCCCCCTCAATTCATCAATTGTAAAATGTGCCCCCTCCAATGAAAAAAAAAATCATCAGATTTGATTCATTAACTCTTCGCACCCTGTGGCCCCTGGCTGAAAAAGTTTCCTCACATACTAGAGAATCAACATTTTTGGTGAAATTCTAAAATCAAATTTTTTGCACACACATGAACTTGTAATCGCTCTAGTCTAATCAAGTACACTAATATCAATAATCAAGAGTACATAAATACTCAAATTTACTTAGTTTTATATTGGAAAAAACTTATTCAGAGTTTCCTCATAGACAAGATAGTGAATCAACATTTCGGTGAAATTCCAAAATCAAATTTCTTGCCCAAACATCCACTGGTAACTACCCTAGTCTTATCAAGTGCATTAATATCAATAATCAAGAGTCTATAAATACACAGATTTAGCTAGTATTGTATTTAAAAGAAATAATGCATAGCTTCTCATAGATCATGTATGGAGGACCTGTGTATTTTCTATTTTGCCTGGGAGTTCTTGTGTGTTATCACTGTATACCTAGGGAGTCCAAGACGGGAGTTTTCCAGAGAGTGTTTTCCGTTGCATGCTGCACTGGAAGGTTTGAGTGTCAGCGTGTGCTTTTTAAGTCAGATATTTCTCTATTTTGAGTTTTACTCAAGTCAGCAGATATGTAAAGAAACCGATGAGTGGCAGAGATCGAACTTTATGCGGATCGGACTGTTTATTTAAACCCTATGCAATCCTCTACTTTAGTCGATCGAACGAACATTGCGGTACACAAGTGAGTATTTATGCAATATGCGCACTGCACGCTGAGATGGTATCACCACAAGTTGAAAGCTGATCTTTCTGCAGCAAATTGTGTGTTATTAAAAACTGCGAACTTTATTCCGTTTATGAGTTCAGTCAGATGTCTGAGATTGTCATGAGAACATTATTACAGTTTGATATAATATGTATGCAAGAAACATGGTTGAATTGTAACAAAGAGTTTTTTCACATTGATGGTTACAGTGTATTTCGCTCAGAAAGAAGTTATAATCTTAAAAACGAGGTCGACCTGCTTGAGGGTCAGTAATTATGTTTAAGTCATTTTTAAAAAAGGGAATCACAAAGTTGAAATCTAGTGTATCTGATTTTTTATGGTGTAAACTTGACAAACGGTTCTTTTCCTTGAAGGATGATTTGTACCTTTGCTGTGCCTATATCCCACCAGAAAATTCAGGAGTAAATATTAAGATAGATTATTTTGATACATTGGAAAGAGAAATATCGATATATGCTTTGTTAGGTGATATAATGATCTTGGGGGATATAAACAGTAGAGTTGGTCTTCTCAAAAACTTCATTCAGAATGATGATACAGTATATACTCCAGTACCCAATTTTTATACATCTGATAACTTTAGAGTAAGATATTCCAAAGATTCATCCATTCCCAATGGTAATAAATTTGGTAAACAGTTGATTGAGCTATGTCTAAGTAACAATCTGATAATTGCCAATGGAAGGACTGTTGGTGATTTATCTGGAAAATTTACCTATCATCATCCAATGGGGTCTAGTGCTGTTGATTATTGTATCACCACTAGGACAAACTATAGAAATTTGCAATATTTCAAAGTACATGATATTAATGCTATGTCTGATCACTGTGCTATTAGTACTTCATTGTGTTGTAATTACAGAATAGTTAAAGATTCTCCGTCAAAAAAGCCTTTGTCAAAATATGTCTGGGAAAATGACAGTGCTGATAATTTTAATAATACAATGAATAATAAGAATTTTACTGATATTTTTAATCAGTTCTTGAGTTACAATGAAAACACTGTTGATACAAGTGCAGCAGCTACACAGTTGAATGACATTTTCATAAAGGGTGCAAGACAAAGTCTCAAAGTTAAATATGCTAAACCTGCAAAAAAGAAGAAAAAAAGTCAATGGTTTGATTGTTATAGTTTACATAAGGAGCTAAGAATTGCTCTTAAGGCTTTTGAAAAAAATCAAAAAGACCCTGTTGCTAGATACAATTATTTCAGTTTAAGGAAAAAATATAGAAAACAATTGAAACTTAGCAAAAAATGTATGCAAAATCATTAATTGACAAACTAGAACTTACACACAAGAATAATTCAAATGAGTATTGGGATATTCTAAAAATCTCAGGAAGAAACCAGGTACCTCTATTGATGAGTCCATTCAGTGTAAAGATTGGGTCACTTATTTTAAGTCATTATATAGTGCAGAGGATAATGCCTCGTCAGCTGTAGTAGAAAAATTAGTTTCTAAAGAATTAACAGACATGGAAAAAATAAGGAGATTGAATATATATCTTAATATCCCAATTAAACAATCAGAGTTAATAGTAGCTATTAAATGTCTGAAAAATAAAAAAGCACCAGGTGAGGATTCTATACTTAATGAAATGATTAAAGCTAGTGATGGTCTTTGCATTAGTAGCTTACTGAAGTTGTTTAATCACATTTTAGATACTGGTCATTTTCCAGAAATCTGGAAATCTACATTATTGGTTCCGCTTCACAAATCTGGGGATAAGTTTGACCCAAGTAATTACAGAACGATAGCTCTTTCTAGTTGTCTATCAAAGTTGCTCACGTCAATTTTGAATAAGCGTCTCATCAACTATCTTGAAGATAAAAATCTTTTCTCACCTTGCCAGTTTGGTTTTAGAAAGAACAGACGTACTTCTGACTGTGTGTTTCTATTAAAGACTGCAATCAATAAAACATTATGCAAAAAAAAGGGACTAAAAATTCATCAAATCATCTTTATGTGACATTTGTTGATTTCAAAAAGGCCTTTGATTCTGTTTGGAGAAAGGGTTTATTTTTTAAAATGCAGAGATTAGGAATAACGCGTAATTTCTATAATGTTGTTAAGTCCATGTATGATAATACTCAGTATAAAGTGAAAACGTCAAGCAAAATTTCGGATGGGTTTCTTTCTTCACGGGGGGTGAAACAAGGTTGTAATCTTTCACCTACATTGTTCAATATATTTCTTAACGATCTTCTAGATATATTTGGTGACATTTCTGACTTTTCTGTTGATATGGGTGATCTCAAGTTAAATTGTAGTTTATATGCTGACGATTTAGTTTTAATGTCAAAATCTGCAGAAGGTTTACAGATTTGTTTGAATAAGTTACATTCTTTTAGTAAAAGTTGGGGTCTTTCAGTAAATACTAGAAAAACAAAAACAATGGTTTTCAATAAAGGCAACCGTTTAATAAAGAAGTCATTTTATTTTGAGAAAAATGTAATTGAAGCTGTAAATCAGTATACATATGTAGGTATAGTTTTTACACCAAATGGCAAATTCAAGCAAAATCAGTTTACTCTTAAAAATAAAGCAATGAAAGCTTTATTCAGTATCAAAAAGTCAATTTTAAGTGAAAAGATGTCGAGTCCAAAGCTTTGTTTGAAAATTTTTGATACGTTAATTGTCCCAATTTTATCTTATGCTTCAGAAATCTTGGCAACAGAAATTACAAGTACTGATAATTGCCTTGAAGGTCTATGTATGTCTTATTACAGATTTATCTTGGGAGTGAGTAAACGTACTCCACTTGAAGGGATAAGAGCAGAATTGGGCAGATTTCCATTAAAGATCAATCTTTATATGTCTGTCATTAAATATTGGTGTAGGTTAAATAGTTTACCAGGAAATCATATTCTGAAACAGGCACTTCAAGAAAACATAGATATAAATTCTCCTTTGGCAAATTTTATTCTTTGTAATTTGGGAAGTTACAATCATATGAATGTCTTCAACTCCTTAAGAGTAACATCATATGCCCAGTTAAACAAGAAATTAAAAAGGAAGATATCAAGCGAGTATTAGAATTCATGGAGAGAGAATATGTCAAACGATACAAGAAAAGATGGAGGTGGTAATAAATTGCGTACATATAGAACTTTCAAGACCGGATTTTATTTTGAAAAATACTTAAATAATTTGTCAAATTTTACTCTTCGCAGAGCTTTATCGAAACTTAGATTGAGTGATCATAGTTTAAATATTGAATTGGGTAAGAAAAGTAAGCCAAAATTGCCTTTGAAAGATAGACTTTGTCTCAGATGTGATAGCAACGAAATAAATGATGAGTTTCATTTATTATTCTCATGTAAAAAGTTTATCACTGAATAGATTGCTCCACTTTTTCCGGTGTCATACAAAAAGAAACGGCCCTTAAAAGGGTTATGGAGTATAATTTTCTAGATCTTGCTATATTCTTGAAGAACACTGATTTGTGCTGACCTGACCCTCCAGTAGCCTTCCCACTGTTAAACAGTTTGTTTATTGTACAACTTGGATACTTTGTTGTCCTCTCGAAAGTGTTCAGTTTTGTACTTTGTCCAATTTTGGAATGTACCATACCACACTCTCTGCTAGTGTGAGTTGAGTATAATAAAGATTGATTGAAAGTGTGTTCGACTCCTGCCGTCGGGAGGTCAATCAGTACGGTTATTGTTTCCATGGAGTAATATTTATAGTTTTGAAGAACGGTTTTACTATTTTATATGTAGACCCCGATATTTGACACAATATAGTAATATACAGAAGTTGTTTGTTACATTATATGACTGTGTGTTAGTTCCTCATTTCATGCCCCATGTTCTGTAGCCCTGCGTACAGGTCTGTGCACGTGTGTTCCCAGCATTATATGGCCTCTACCACAGCCCTGCGACGGTCTATGAAGAGAACTGAGGTCTCTGCGGCCTGGATCTGGACGGCAATAAAGAAACGGTCTTTTTGGCCGAAAGTCTGCTCTATTGGGGCAGAATCCTTTCCCTGCCTACCTATACCTCCTAACCAATCCCAGAAAAGATGCGATTAACTTCTCCTAACGTCCAAAACCGCTCATTTTCTGAAACATAACGTACTCGACAAGTTGTTTACCCACGGAGATCCCCATTTTGAATCTCTCTGCAGAGACCCCAGTTATCTCCACAGACCGTTGCATGGCTGTGGTGGAGGCCGTATAACGCCAGGAACACACAGACCTGTACTCAGGGCTACATGCTCTGTTGCTGCTCTAGAGAGGTTAACGCCAGTCTCGGACTTGTTGGCCCTGCTAGAGAAATAAATTTGGCTGAGCTTCTGTCGCTTATTATTCTGCCGTCTCGAAACATCGGTTACACAAGCAACATTTCGGTGAAATTCCAAAGTCAATTTTTTTCCATAACTCAATACAAACCTTTGTAAAATTTGACCCCCCTTCAATCATTGATTGTAAAATTTGACCCCCCCCCTAAAAGCGGTTTTGTAAAAGTCAACCCCCCCTGATTTCCACCGACCCCCCCCCTGTAAAAAACGAATGCTCCCTTAAAACGTAAATGGGACCTTGATTAAAATGCACTACAACTACAACACAGAAGGTTGGGACCGCGATGCAAATCAGCTGTATGAACAGCAACACTGAACGTTGAGACTACCATTAAAACGAACAACAACACGGAACGTAGAGATCGCGATACAAATGATGGAGGTAGAGTCCTCCATGAAAAAATCGACAGTAACACGGAACGCGTCGTTGGGACGGCGATGAAATTGAAGAACAACGGGGAATACCGGACCACGAGGACCGCGATGCAAATCGACCGCAACATGGAATGTTTGTGACCGTGATTAAAATGCACAACACAGAACATCTAGACCGCAATGTAAATCAACTGCAACACCGAATCTTGTTGCCTCGATTAAAATGCGTATGTCTGCTATGTATAGCAAAAGTTTCAATTCTCGCGAGCGAGCGTTCCTATGCCTGCTGCACACTAGACAAAATGACGTCACATTTATCGTGAGGGCTCGATTGCGTGTGACAAATTTCAATTCTCGCGAGAGCCATTTATGCATGCTGTACACTAGACTAAATGACGTCAAATCTCTCGCGAGACTTGGCTCGATTGCAAATACGTACGACGGAAAGAACGCAATAATACGGAAGTAGACACAGTTTTTGCGAATCACCGAGAGAGAAGCGCTGATTAAACAAAAGACTAAAAAACCCACGTTTTTTCTTTATTTTACCATATTTTATAAACAAAAGTCGGTTTCGCCACTGTGGCGAATTAGGATCGATTTTTTTCGCCACTTCGGATTTCGATTCGCATTGGCAAACGTGGCGAATGGGCAGCGCGAACACTGACCTGGCTGTTTTGTTAGCGGATACAGGGCAGAGATAAGGTGGCGTTGGACCGCTATTCGATGTAAATGAACACACCTTTGACGTCACAGATGGCCAACCATGATCCCCGCTGTGGGCACCTGAGTGTCGCAAAATGACCCCATGAAAGCCGCGCATAGAAATATCAAAAAATTAACACTTGCGCGTACTTTTAGGTTGCAATTCTGTTGCGAGTGTAATATTATTGACCCCCTGGAAGATATTCAGTCACACGAACGGGATCATTTCACCAGCTTAATTAAATGTAAAGTCTTAGCACTATCAA